>NC_143131.1:128509064-128815314 GCF_059928025.1 Delphinapterus leucas
AGACAGGAGGCAAAAAAAAAAAAGGAAAAGAGGCCTTTTTAAACACGAACTGCCTAAAGGACACTCTTGCCCAAATAACCTCCTTAAAACTGCTTGTCAAGGGCACATACAGATCTTAAAAACCTTCTCTACAAATAGTGAAAGACTTTGGTCATCTGAGTGAGTAGGCAATTTATTCCAACTGTTATTTATAAGCTAGTGAGGCGTTGTGTTTTTTTTTTTTTATTTGTTTGTTTTGTGGTACGCGGGCCTCTCACTGTTGTGGCCTCTCCCGTTGCGGAGCACAGGCTCCGGACGCGCAGGCTCAGCGGCCATGGCTCATGGGCCCAGCCGCTCCGCGGCATGTGGGATCCTCCCGGACCGGGGCACGAACCCGTGTCCCCTGCATCGGCAGGTGGACTCTCAACCACTGCGCCACCAGGGAAGCCCTAAGCTAGTGAGTTTTTTTGTTTTTTTATTGAAGTATAATTGATTTACAGTGTTGTGTTAGTTTCAGTTGCACAGCAAAGTGACTCAGTTATATATTCTTTTTCAGATTCTTTTCCTTTATAGGTTATTACAAGTTATTGAATATAGCTCCCTGTGCTGTACAGTAGGTCCTTGTTACTTATCTATTTTATTTTTAAACTTTTTTTATTATTTATTTTACTATTTATATTTGGCTGTGTTGGGTCTTCGTTGCTGCGGGTGGGCTTTCTCTAGTTGCGGAGAGCAGGGGCTGCTCTTTGTTATGGTGTGCAGGCTTCTTATTGCGGTGGCTTCTCTTGTTGTGGAGCACGGGCTTTAGGAGCGTGGGCTCTAGGAGCGCGGGCTTCAGTAGTTGTGGCTTGTGGGCTTAGTTGCTCTGCAGCATGTGGGATCTTCCTGGACCAGGGCTGGAACCTGTGTCCCCTGCATTGGCAGGCGGATTCTTAACCACTGCACCACTAGGGAAGTCCCTATCAATTTTATATATAGTATTCTGTATCCGTTAATCCCAAACTCCTAATTTATGCCCCCCCCCTTCACCTTTGGTAACCACAGGATTGTTCTC
Organism: Delphinapterus leucas; assembly: GCF_059928025.1. NCBI lineage: Eukaryota > Metazoa > Chordata > Mammalia > Artiodactyla > Monodontidae > Delphinapterus > Delphinapterus leucas. The sequence goes on from NC_143131.1 coordinate 128,510,098, forward strand.
TATGTTTGTGAGTCTGTTTCTGTTTGGTAAATAAGTTCATTTGTATCTTTTTTTAAGATTCTACAAATAAGCGATATTATATATTTGTCTTTCTCTGTCTGATTTACTTCACTAAGTATAATAAACTCTATAAACTAGTGAGTTTTATACCTAGTAATATAATCAGTATTATACCTGGTTCATGACTAAAATTTTAAAATGAAAACTATGAGATCTTTGTGTCTATTTGTGTATATATCTATGTATGCACATTATAGATAATGGTATTTTTTCTACCTTCAGATGGTGTTGCTAAAACTAATTTGTAAAAGAACTCTTTAATTGGCTTAAAACAAAAAAGCAGTATATAAATTGAGTATACTCGCCAAAATATAACAGAAACTAAGCCAAATGTTTTTCAAGTTCACATGATCTAGGATTAATCTACAGTAAATAAAGCTAATTTAACTTTGTTGTTTTGATTAATACAGATGGGTCTTTAGAGTTATCAACATTAAGTACAATACTTTTATTGTATGTAGATTAACTAAAAGTCAAATAAGTTCATGTTATCTCTGTTACAAGATTTGTCAGCAAGAATAATAACTTGGTATGGTAAAATTTTCTTAAGTAAATGTAAATGTGATAAGAGTTTAGGTGAACGCTTTAAGAATAATTATGTTTTATGGTATGTCTACCTAAAAACAGTTTCCTTAAATCTTTTTGGGAACTTGAAACTGTAGAGTTTTGCTAAATTAAGTTGAATGATAGAAATTTATTGAATATCTAGATCAATCCCAAATTAAAAAGATACTGAGACATTAATTACTGAGCATAGGCATCCTTTAATAAAGATGTTTGGAACTATTAGTAAATATCTTTGGTGCCATGCTGAGAAAATTTTCTATGAGAAAGCACATGTTTCTAGAAATTATAAAAAGTATTTATAAGTTTGCCAATCTACAGAATACTAATGTAAACGATCATAATTGCTTACTTCTTAGTTTTCACTAGAAATTAAGGTTTTTAAGGGTTAAGAATTTTAATTAATATATATAATTAAAACTACTAAAATTAATAAGGAAAACATCTTTGTATGCAAGGGTTTTTTTTGTAAAGGTGTAAGGAATGGAAATGCATTTTGTTAAGGGAAAAGAAGGTGATTTTGTCTTAAAGCTGGTTATTTCTAAATGGGAAAGAAAACAAGGGACAAATAAAATGGATATAGAAGGTTATAAAAGGTTTACGAAAAAAGGAATCTTGAGGAAGAACTTTTTGTCTGATCGGGACTGGCTAAAATTGGAATAAATTTAATTAAATGAATGCATTTTAATACCAAAAGTAAGCTGGTGCAAAATTTAAATTTGGTTTTTCAGCCTGTTAAAAGGACAGCTTTTTCCTATTGGTCTGCTCTTGATAATAAGAGATTATAAAAGGTAGATCTTATGCTTTGCCAAAATTACACCTTATTTTCTATGTTGTCTTTATCAGGTCTTTAATTACTTAAGTAAACCTAGTCTTCTCGATATTAAAAAAGCTAAGTTTTGCTCAGAACTATATAACCTTTTATGTTTGCCTATGAAGTCTTTGTTATTTTGTTTAAATGGATAGCTAAGCATATTTTCACGGTGACCTATGATCCTGTTTGACCAAGTGTTTTGAAAACTTTTGATATTTTTGACTAACTTTCCAAAATCGGATTCTAAATGAAGTCTTTTTGACTTAGAACTAACTCTGAGATTTGAAATATTTCAGAGGGCCCCTAAAATGTACCAAAGATTTGTTCTCTCTCCTTGTAAAAAGGGAAATGTTAAACTAATTAGGCTTATTTGATATGTTACATTATATGGGAAGCATTGTTTCCTGTTCTGTGAAGAGCAGACTCAGTGCATTGTTGGTGGTATGGACCTGATAGGAATGGGCTGAGGATAAAAAGTATTAGCTACTTATTCCAGGAGCTTTGCTGCAAAGGCCAGCAAAGAAATGGGGCAGTGTCTTGCAGGGGGATAGGGATCGAGAGGAGGGTTTTTGTTCATTTGTTTTTTTAAGATTGGAGGCATCACAGCGTATTTGTGTGCTGATGGGAATGATCAGATAGAGGGGGGCAACACGGATGATGGAGAAAGAGTCGGAACTAGTGTACAAGTGTGGGAGCTAGTTAGTATCCTTAATTTGCAGTAAAGTTAACTGAAGTTCAGAGAAATCATGGCCTTTGCCCAAAGTCAGCCCAAGGGACTAAGGGCAGGCGTGAAAGCCAGATCCCCTTAACTGCAGAGCCCAGGGCCTTATTCCCTGAGCTACAGAAAAAAGTCTAATATACCCCTGATATTTTTGAGCTGATCATCTCATTTCTGGGAATGAGTCCTAAGAAAATAGTCCTAAGAAATTAGTCCTAAGAAAATAGTTTGAAATACAGGGAAAGCTTTTTTAGGCCCAACAATGTTTTGTTTTTTTTATAAATTTATTTTATTGTTTGGCTACGTTGGGTCTTTGTTGCTGTGCATGGGTTTTCTCTGGTTGCAGTGAGCAGGGGCTGCTCTTCGTTGCAGTGCACAGGCTTCTCATTGCAGTGGCTTCTCTTGTTGTGGAGCATGGGCTCTAGGCACGTGGGCTTCAGGAGTTGTGGCTCGCGGGCTCTAGAGCGCAGGCTCAGTAGTTGTGGCGCACGGGCTTAGTTGCTCTGCGGCATGTGGGATCTTCCCGGACCAGGGCTCGAACCCGTGTCCCCTGCATTAGCAGGCGGATTCTTAACAACTGCGCCACCGGGAAGCCCCAACAATGTATTTTTTAACTGCAAAAAGGAAACAACCTAAACATCCAGGGGCTGGAATAGCAAATAAGCACATGTCACACAGCCTCACTGGCTGGTGGAAACAAAGCCTGGAAGGAGAGACAAAGAAAGGATGACTATGATAGGAAGAGAGAACAGGCTAAGATGACTTCATCTTTTTGGCACTGACCCAAACCCCTTCCTCCATGGGGTGGCCCTTCCAAAAGTGTTTGTAAGAGAGACTGTGGTGCTGTGATGCGTACCAGAACAAGGGACTGGGATTCCAGATTTTCTCACTTCCCTTAGCTGGGTTGTGGTTTCTGCGATTAAGAGAGGAGTTCAAGATCTCCTGGCTGCCAGCTGGGGAAGCTGGAAACAGTCACATACTGCCACCTACTGGCAGTTCCCAGTTCTGCCGGCCTCCGTCCGGAGAGGATGACCAATGTTGGGTGTTCCCAGAGATGGGTCTCACTTTATTTTATTTTATTTAAAAATTCTTTTTATTTTTGGTCGTGCCATGCAGCTCGTGGGGTCTTAGTTCCCCGACCAGGGATTGAACAGTTTCAGGCCCTGGGCAGTGAAAGTGCGGAGTCCTAACCACTGGGCCGCCAGGGAATCCCTGGGTCTCACTTTAAATTCACTGGAGAGGGACTTCCCTGGTGGCGCAGTGGTTAAGAATCTGCCTGCCAATGCAGGGCACACGGGTTTGATCCTTGGTCCGGGAAGATCCTGCATGCCGCGGAGGAACTAAGCCTGTGCGCCACAACTACTAAAGTCTGTGCCCTGGAGCCCGCGAGCCACAACTACTGAGCCCGTGTGCTGCAACTACTGAAGCCCATGCACCTAGAGCCCGCGCTCTGCAACAAGAGAAGCCACCGCAATGAGAAGCCCACGCACTGCAGGGAAGAGTAGCCCCCCATCGCCGCAACCAGAGAAAGCCCATGCACGGCAACGGAGACCCAACGCAGTCACAAAAAAAAAAAAAAAAAAAATCACTGTAGGAAGGGGCCCTAGTCTGTACTGTTCACATGGCCACCAGGAAGACTCTCTTTCTTCTATCACAATTCCTCTTAAGGCCTGTTTCAGGGGAATTCCATGGCAGTCCCGTGGTTAGGGCCCTGGTTCAATCCCTGGTTGGGGAACTAAGATTCCACAAGCTGCGCAGTGCGGCCAGAAGGAAAAAAACCAAAAAGGCCTGTTGCAATGCCTGGCATTTCTCCATAGACTTGAGGATTGCTTCTGTCTATGGGAGAGCACATAAAGAGTTTCACTTGGCACAAAGCAGATTATTTTCTGCTATGGGGTCTTAGCAACATGAGGACACTTAGTTTTGGGTAGGCATGTCACTTAGAGGATGAAGAGGTGGAGAAGCAGTGTTCAAACGGAAGACAGGCTTAAAAATTATCATTATAGATAATCAAAAGATGAAAAAAAATTTAAGTCATAAGTTTACAATCCAAATATGGCCTACATTATCACATCATTCTTTTTTTTTAAATTTATTTTTGGCTGCATTGGGTCTTCATTGCTCTGCATGGGCTTTTTCTAGTTGCAGCGAGCGGGGGGGTACTCTTCGTTGTGGTGCGCGGTCTTCTCATTGCGGTGGTTTCTCTCTGTTGCAGAGCATGAGCTCTAGGTGCGCAGACTTCAGTAGTTGTGGCACGTGGGCTCAGTAGTTGTGGCTTCTGGGCTCTAGAACACAGGCTTAGTAGTTGTGGCGCATGGGCTTAGCTGCTCTGTGGCATTTGGGATCTTCCCAGACCAGGGATCGAACCCGTGTCCCCTGCATTGGCAGGCAGATTCTTAACTACTGCACCACCAGGGAAGTCCCCATCACATCATTCTGTATTATAACAACAACAACAATAATAGCAACATTTATGGAGCACTTATGCACCACACACAAACTTTTCTTTGCAAAAAAATTGTAACATATTGCAAATATTATTTCATCTTTTATAAATCTTTATTTTGAACATCTTTTTTCTTTTTGTGGTACGCGGGCCTCTCACTGTTGTGGCCTCTCCCACTGCGGAGCACAGGCTCCAGACGCGCAGGCTCAGTGTCCATGGCTCACGGGCCCAGCCGCTCCGCGGCATGTGGGATTTTCCCGGACCGGGGCACGAACCCATGTCCCCTGCATCGGCAGGCGGACTCTCAACCACTACACAACCAGGGAAGCCCTGAACATCTTTTCATGTGATTAAATATTATTATTCAAAACATTTAAAGTAGCTATATCAAATTCCTTTATATGGTAATACTATTTACCATATACCAGTAAAGTACAATTTACTTATCTAATTGCCTATCGTTGGATGTTTAGGACGAGAGTGTACTGTGGACCTTACAGGAAGTTCATCACTCCACAGCAAAGCAGAGCTAAAAGATTCCCTTGACCCCCCAAGGAGAGAGTTCTAGGAAGCCTGGGGTCACAGTGAAAGGGGCAGGCCTGAAAGCCACTGTAATGAGAGAAAGCTATGTAGTACAGTGCTTTAGAGCACAGTCTTTAAGTTAAAAATAAAATAAGCATAGGGACTTCCCTGGTGGCGTAGTGGTTAAGAACCCGCCTGCCACTTCAGGGGACATGGGTTCGAGCCCTGGTCTGGGAAGATCCCACGTACCGCGGAGCAACTAAGCCCATGAGCCACAACTACTGAGCCGTGTGCCACTACTACTGAAGCCCACGCGCCTAGAACCCATGCTCCGCAACGAGAAGCCACAGCAATGAGAAGCCCGTGCATCACAACAAAGAGTAGCCCCTGCTCGTCGCAACTAGAGAAAGCCCGCATGCAGCAACGAAGACCCAACGCAGCCAAAAATAAAAAATAAATAAAATTTTAAAAATAAAATAAGCATAAAAGCCCGAGGGGTCTGGTTCCACCACATTCTAGCAGAGTGACCCTGAACCATTTAGTTATTTACTTTTCTGAGATTCTGTTTTTTCAGGTTGGAATTCACTGATATAATGATATAAATCATTTAGCAGCAATTAGCACTTAGTAATGAGACAATCAATATAAGCATTGTTATTATTTATTAAATGGATACAGTCCTGGTCTATTAATAATAAGAGGTGAGAGCTAATCTAGCTGGGTCATATGACCTTGCACTGTAGTTTTTGTTTTGATAGAAGGGGATGGGAAGAAATGATCTCTTAAGATTCCCTTTGTTCTTATCTGTGATGCCTCTTAGTCTGTAACATTCTAAGACTCCATTTGCTGTTGAAGAATCTGTGTTTGTCTCAAGATTCTGTAATCCTGAGATCTTCTTTCTGGGATTCCAAGATCCCATGACTCACTCAAAATTCTACTGAAAGATTCCATTTGCATGAAATGAGAGCTCTTCTTCTAAGCCTACCTGACTAGCTTACTGTTCTTGTGGGTTTCTCCTTAAATAGCACTTCTTCAGAAATTCCTTCCCAGTTCTTCCTCCAGAGCATACCCCTCTCCATTGCCTCTCCTGGAATCCTGTGTTTTCCCATCAAAACAGGTCCCAGCTGGTATTTATCTATTTATTTGTGATTTTGGTTAATGCCTGTCTCCATGTCTCCATTGCTTGGTAAAGTAGATTCTCAATACATATTTGATGAATGAAAAATAAATGAAAGAATGAATCCTACATTTTAAAGATTTCAGGAGTATTTAGTCCCAAGGTCTACCATTCCAGAAACTCCCCACCCTCCACCACACCTGGGCTGACACCTGGGGAGGGAGTGACCTTTCCAATTCCATGATGTTGCCTGGATCATTTGTGTCCTGCCCCCCTCTGCTCCCTGCCCTTCTGTCACTTGCCTCTTTGGGAGCCCTTGGATTAGAGAGAAGCCCTGGGCCATGTCTCCGCTATTGAAACCAGCCTGGAGCAGTTCATTCATTCATTCAGCAGATGTTTGTCTAGTGCCCACAAAGTGCCCAGCAGTGTGCTGGGGGGCCAGAACAAAGGGGGAGCAAAGCAGACCTGGTCCCAGCTTTCACAGAGCTCATGCCCTAGAGGGACAGAGGTGGACATTCATGGCACGATCACACAAATTATCATAAAATTACAAACTGAGGTAAGTGCTGTGGGACGGAGAGGAACAGGGCTCTCTGAGAGTGTGTAACAGCCTGTGTCTAGACCCAGGATCTTGGGTGGATCCCCTATGCCCATTATCTGGGACACATGGCTGCGATCCTGGTGAAATCTCTCCCCTAGGGAATGGTCAGAGAGAACTTGAGTCCAAAGTAGTGACCTGCCCAGCTCCTAGCACCTCGCTTGAGAGCACTGTGCCCGTGAAGCTGGGAGCTAAACCATTACCTCTCAGAATCCTGCCCCTCCTCGCAGGACTCAGCCACTGAAAAGAGAATGCTAAAGCCCTGGAAGGCTGGAGCTCTAGGTGTCTGTCACCCTCTTGGAACAGACGGGGAAACTGAGGCCCAGAGGGAAGAGGCTGCTCACAGTCACACAGCGAGTGACAAAGTGAAAACCGGACCCCAAGCCCCCCAGGCTCCCCGTGCTCTGCTGTCCCCCAGCCCTCCGCACTACCTCTCTCCTTCCAAGAATGATGGTTACGTTTGTACAGGGGGATCCTGTGTCAACCAAGAGACAGGAGGGTTTCTGCCAGCTTACAAACAGCAGTTAGAATGGTGACCAAACTCTGCAGGAGAGCAAGAGCCCCAGGCTCCGTTCGGAGCGATCTACGCTGCTGTGTTCACTTAGGTCACAAACATACATGAGTGAAAACCCATCCATGACATGCCTGTGTTGAATACCATTCTTTTCATTTCACAAACATTTTCTCGGAGTAAATGTAGTGATGTGAGTCTTGAAATGCTAGCTCTTGCTCATTGCAGCATGGTTTCCTGTAGCAAAAAAAAAAGGAAACAACCTCTGAAACAGCCTAATTAACATCCCGTGGTAAGGGAATGGATGGTGTAGAACCAAGGCATCGGACACTATGTAGCACTTTACAAGTATAGAAGTAGGTCTACACAGGGGCCTGCAGCACATTGTTTTGTTAAAAAAACTGAAAAGCAAGTTTAAGAAAAATATGTACAGTGTAAAACTACGTACAGAAAAAAACAACAGCTCATAAATCAATCCTGTATTCTTCTACGGATACACACGTGCTTATATAAATGCAGGAAAAAATCTGGAAAAACACACACCAAGGCAATAAATAACCTCTTAGGCAAGGGGAGGGGGGCCATGTGTTGGGGGGAAGGGCTGGTCGTTAATTTTTTTTTGAGAATGAATTTTATTTACATATTATTTACTTAAATAAAACTGTTTTAGAAATACCATACTTTATTTTTTATTTTTATTTTATATTGGAGTATAGTTGATTTACAATGTTGTTAGTTTCAAGTGTACAGCAAAGTGATTCAGTTACACATATACATGTATCTATTCTTTTTCAGATTCTTTTCCCATTTAGGTTATTACAAAATATTGAGCAGAGTTCCCTGTGCTGTACAGTAGTAAGTCCTTGTTGGTTATCTATTTTATATACAGTAGTGTGTGTATGTCAATCCCAAACTTCTAATTTATCCCTCCCCCCACCTTTCCCCTTTGGTAAATTTGTTTTCTAAGCCTGTGAGTCTGTTTCTGTTTTGTAAATAAGTTCATTTGTATCATTTTTTTATATTCCACATATAAGTGATGTCATATATTTGTCTTTCTCTGACTTACTTCACTTAGTATGATAATCTCTAGCTCCATCCATGTTGCTGCAAATGGCATTAAGAAATAACATCCTATTATGGAGGTTCCTTAAAAAACTACAAATAGAATTACCATATGACCCAGCAATCCCACTACTGGGCATATACCCTGAGAAAACCAAAATTCAAAAAGAGTCATGTACCAAAATGTTCATTGCAGCTCTATTTACAATAGCCCGGAGATGGAAACAACCTAAGTGTCCATCATCGGATGAATGGATAAAGAAGATGTGGCACATATATACAATGGAATATTACTCAGCCTTAAAAAGAAATGAAATTGAGCTATTTGTAATGAGATGGATAGACCTAGAGTCTGTCATACAGAGTGAAGTAAGTCAGAAAGAAAAAGACAAATACCGTATGCTAACACATATATATGGAATTTAAGGGAAAAAAGAATGTCATGAAGAGCCTAGGGGTAAGACAGGAATAAAGACGCAGACCTACTGGAGAACGGACTTGAGGATATGGGAAGGGGGAAGGGTGAGCTTTGACAGGGCGAGAGAGAGTCATGGACATATACACACTAACAAACGTAGTAAGGTAGATAGCTAGGGGGAAGCAGCCGCAAGGCACAGGGATATTAGCTCGGTGCTTTGTGACAGCCTGGAGAGGTGGGATAGGGAGAGTGGGAGGGAGGGACACGCAAGAGGGAAGACATATGGGAACATATGTATATGTATAACTGATTCACTTTGTTATAAAGCAGAAACTAACACACCATTGTAAAGCAATTATACCCCAATAAAGATGTTTAAAAAAAAAAAGAAATAACATCCTTGGGCTTCCCTGGTGGCGCAGTGGTTGAAAGTCCGCCTGCCGATGAAGGGGACACGGGTTCGTGCCCCGGTCCGGTAAGATCCCACGTGCCGCAGAGTGGCTAGGCCCATGAGCCATGGCCGCTGACTGCGCGTCCGGAGCCTGTGCTCTGCAACGGGAGAGGCCACAAGAGTGAGAGGCCTGCGCACCGCAAAAAAAAAAAAAAAAAGAAAAAAAAGAAATAACATCCTTCAGAGCAAGGGTTGGCAAAGTTTTCCTGCCAAGGGCAGCAGTAAATATTTTAGGATCTGTGGGCCACATGTGCTGTCATAAGTGCAAACACAGCCCTAGACAGTACATACAAGAAGGATTGTGGCCGTTTTCAAATATGACTTTATTTATGGACACAGAAATTTGAATTTCACATAATTTTCATGTGTCACCAAATATTTTCTTTAACCGTTTAAAATGTTAAAACCAGGGACTTCCCTGGTGGCGCAGTGGCTAAGACTCCACACTCCCAGTGCAGGGGGCCCAGGTTCAATCCCTGGTCAGGGAACTAGATCCCACATACATGCTGCAACTAAGAGTTTGCATGCTGCAACCAAGGAGGCCTGGATCCGCAAATAAGACCCAGAGCAACTAAATATCTAAATAAATATTTTTGGAAAATAAAATTAAAATGTTAAAACCATTCTTAGGTCACAGGCTCTCTAGAAGCCAGCAGCAGGCAGATCTGGCCCTGGGGCACTGGCCAAACCCTGCTCTAAGGCCAGTTCAAGCCTCTCCCTCCTACCACACTCGTTTCGTCCTCAGATATTCCTGTCCTTCAGGCCCCCTCATGACCCTCCTGTGACCTGCAGTGGTCCCTCCGGCTGCCTCCCAGCTCTACCTGTCTGCCCTTGGAGACCTCCTCTCAGGGCCGCAGGGCTAGTTTTTCCTGAGCAGGGCTCCGAATGGCTCCATTCACCTTAGCAGGGGGAACCCAGAGAAAAGAATTTTGTGTGGAGTCCACTGGAGAAGAGCCAGAACTTTGATTTGCCTTTGAAATTAGCCCCCCTCCTCTCCCATTCCCAGGGGTCCTTCGCCACTTCCCTGATCACACCTGGCTGGCACTGACCATCTCTCCCCTGCAGCCCCACGGTCTCATCAGCATCTCAGCTCCAGGTGGCTCCACCATGTACCCCAGAGCCCTCTGCTTTCTGTGCCTGCTCATCTGAGTCATGTCAGGTATGGGCATCTTCTTCCATCTTGGCAGATCTTCTTCCTCCCTTGGGACTCTTGAGGACACCCCACCCCATTGTCTCTGCCTTTCCCAGGACTGCCCTGTCGACAGCAGGGGGAGGGAAGTGAGCCCTGGATCTGAGCACTCAGCTCAGCTCCTCCCCTCACTGTCTGTGCCCCGTGGCTGGGTACTGTCGCCTCCGTGAGCTCAGCTTCCTCCTGTTATGGTGACAAGGACGGACCGTGTGTGGTATCGCCCAAGTCCTTTCCAGACCCAACAGGCCTGTCTGATCTGAAAGTCAGAGCCTATCATTTGAAGTCTAGCAATCTGGGATTCATCGGTGGTGCAGTGTGTGCAACTCTGAAATCTGATGGCATAAACCCTGGCTCCTGCGATCACTGGAAAGATTGAATAAAACCAAGACTCAGTTTATTCAGGAGTAGAGTGGGAATAACAGTAATCTTACAATTATAGGGTAGTTTCGACGATTAGATGATGTATACAGACATCTGGCCTGGAGCGTAGCACAAAAACGATAAGTGGTAGCAGTATTATTTTAATTTAAAGGAACCTGATTATACCAAGATTACATAATTCTAAGAGTCTGTTTATTTCTAGATTCTTTGACTCTAAGAATCTATGATTTTGCTTACAAATATCAACAGTTGTAGGGAGGGTTCAGCAGGGGCACAGCCTGAAGGATTTCTGGCCCAGAACCTGACAGTAGGTAAATACCCAGGGGAGGCTGAGGCCCCAGGGAGACTGTCCCTCTATCTCTCTGCTTCCAACCATCCCAGGAAGAGGTTAGGGCTGTAATAATCTCTGCGAGAGAACAGCTGTGCTTGAAACAGGATTTAGAGAGCTGGTGTCATCCCAGACGTCCTCTTCCAGATCTGTCTGGTCATTGGCAATAGCTATTCCCACGTGGTGCTATCAGATGCCCTTTAGGGAGCCTCAGGTGGAAGGGAAGGGACAGGCACCCTCCTGATAAGAATGTAGCAGTTTTTGAAAGGGCTGATGGTTGAGATTGGAGGGTTTATTTGAAGGAGAAGGAGTTGGAGGATGGGGGATACTGGAGGTGACGTGATCATTCATTTAGAACATGGGCACTGAGAAGGATGCTTGAGAGCTCATATAGTCCAGGAATTTAAAAACTATGCTCTGAGGAATTAATTCTATTGCCTTACTGCCTCCCTGGGGTGGGGTGGGGACAAGAGAGGAGGGGGAGAGCAGTGATTGAAAAGCTGATTGGGTGGGTCTCAGCCCCCCATCTTCTTCAACCAGAACAATCCTATTACTATTTTTCGACATTTCAAGAGAGGGTTCTGTTATCTAGACTCTCTCTATTGCTTGGTTTGTTTTTAAACTTGAAAATCTCAGTTTAGTCCAACCTCTTCATTTTAAAACTGCAAAAACTGAGATCCAGGGCCAGCAAGATGAAGAATACAAAGAGGTAGCATAAGACAGGATCTCTCTAATTTGGTGACCTTGGGCAAACCATGTAACTTATGGGCTACTCATTTTTCTCATCTGTAAAACGGGGCGTGAGTGAAAGCTTCCTGGCAGGGCTTTGTAGGGTTAGGTCAGATAATGCATGGAAAGCACTCTGCACAGTGCCTGGGTTCCCAATTTTTGAGTTATGATCGTTAGCATCCAAACCTGAAGTCAAGCTTGACATCTTCCTTTAATTTGCTTCAGCGACTTGTTGGCTTGGCGAACCCGTGAGCTCCAAAGCTGTAGGTATCTTGTGATGGCTCCCGCAGAACCCCATCTTCCATGGAAGCGCTCCGTCCTGGGAGGTAGGGCCTCTGCCATTGAAGTGTGTGCAGCCACCCTGTACTCAGGGTTTGCTGTGGGCCCTGGCAGAATCCAGCCAGGACAGCCCCAGCTCTGAGAGCTACTCTAACCCAGCCCTTGGTCAGATTTCAACTCCAGACCAAACAGGATTCCAGATCCCAGAGGTACCTCCAGCTGGCTGCTCGGACAACAGCTTCTCAATTAGGGCAATCAAAGAACCAGGGGGCGTTCCTGGCCCCTCTCTTATCCTGCCCACTGACTGGCTTGCTTCTGTTTCATGGAAGGCCCCTATCCATAGACGTTTGGCTATTAAAGCATTAGCATTATATTTAGATTTTTAAAAATATACTGTGGTCTCGCAAAGATATCCACATCCTCACACCCAGAACTTTATACAGCAGAGAGGAGTTAAGGCCGTAGATGCAGTTAAGGTTGCCAATCAACTGACCTTAAAATAGGGAGAGTATGCCGGATTATTCATTCAGGTGGGCCCAATGTAATCACAAGCATCCTTAAATGTGGAAGAAATGAAACCATGGGTTAAATCCAGTTCACCTGCCTTCACTGATCCAGGTCATGTCCTCCAAGCAGCACGTAGCCTAAGCAATGTTTGCCCGAGTTATTTTCCGGGAACTTGGAATCAGCCGTGTCTAGCTCGAGCTGGGTTGGTTTGGACTGGATAGGACCACTGACCCTTCAACTGGGCATGCGCGAGTGATCTTTCGCCAGCAGAGGGCCGAAAACGCCTCAGAACGTGCAGAACGTGTAGCCTAGTTACGCCTGCGCAGAAAAGCACTTATCGCACCTTTTTCCAATCACCTTTCCCCAGGCTTCCCACGCTCTCCCCGCTCCGCACGCCTCAGACCGCGCTGCTTCTTTATCCTTTATTCGATAAGTACTCTGAGCCCCTTTGCCTTTGGGGATGTGGATTTGAGACTTGAACTCCCTGTTCTCAAACCCCGCGCCTCAGCGTTTTGGCTGGCTGTTCGATGAGATAACAAACCTGGTTCTGAAACCAAGGGACTCACATCAGAGCACCAGAGAGATGGCACCATGAGGAAGCCTTGGTCCAACGATGCTGACTTTGAAGATGGAGAAAAGGAGGCCATAAGCCAAGGAATATGGGCAGCCTCTAGAAGCCAGAAAAGGCAAGTTAAAATCTTCCAAGAGCCCCTGCTGACGCCTTGATTTTAGCCCAGTGAGACCCATTTCAGGCTTCTGACCTTCAGAACTGTCAGATAATAAATTTGGGTCGTCCTAAGCCACTGAGTTTGTGGCAGTGTGTTACAGCAGTGATAGGAAATGAATAAGCTATTCATGATAACTGTTTATTGAACGTGTATCATAACCCAGGCATTGTGCTGTTTCACGCTTATCATTTAATACATACAATAGCTCTGCCAAGCAGGGGTTCTTGTTCCCATTTTCTAAATGAAGCAAAAGGGACTCAGGGAAATTACTGACCTGGCCAAGGTCACACAGCTAGTGTGTAGCAGAGCAAAGATTCAAAGCCTGGCACCACTGGCTCTAAAGGCCATATTGCCGTCAGTTCGCCCAGGCTTATCCCCACTTCTCTGGAGTGCCTTAGAGAATCTTTGTTTTCAGATGCCAGACCTCAGTGTTCCAGGCCACCTCTTCAGTATGTTGAGTCCAGCTGTTCTCTCGGAGGCTTAGTTTCTCAACTTGTAAAAAGGGGATAATAATGCTCATTGGGTGCCCTTTTGGGGCTACAGCAAGGGTTAAACCAGAATGTGGGTGGAAAAATTCTCTGCTCTGTTAAGTGCTCTCCATGTAAGAACTTCAGGATAAACCTCCCCCAAACTACCCAAAACTTGCCCCAAACCACTGCAACTTCCTTTCCCTCCAAGGCTGGGCATGGCTCTCAGGATATATCCCTGCCAGGGACACTAGGGAAACCTTTTACACTGTAGTGAAATTACAGAAAAAAGAAATATTGGTCTCTGTCCGCCGTTCCTGGCATGAGCTTCTAAAAACCCTTGGAATTTCCCAAGTGACAGGAGTGTCTTTTGTTCTAATGAGGTGACTCTTGGGGGCTCCTGGATGAGGGCTGGTCACCATCAAGAGCAAGCCATGACTAGAAGCTTGGAACTTTCAACTCTACCCCCGTCCTCTGGGAAGGGGAGAGGGGCTGGAGAGTGAGTTGATGGATCATGCCTATGTGAAGAAGCCTCCTCCATAAATATCCCCCAAGTGTGGGGTTTGGAGAGCTTCTGGAGCTAATGGGCAAGTTCTGGGAGAGCGGGGCACCACAGGAGGGCATGGAAGCTGCAAGCCCCTTCCTACACACCTCGTCCTACATATCTCTTCCATCTGGATATTTATCTGTATCCTTCGTCACATCTTTTGTTTTTTATTTTATTATTATTTTTTAAATTTTATATTGGAGTATAGTTGATTTACAATGTTGTGTTAGTTTCAGGTGTACAGCAAAGTGATTCAGTTATACATATATTCTTTTTCAGATTCTTTTCCTATTTAGGTTATTACAGAATACTGAGCACAGTTCCCTGGGCTACACAGTAGGTCCTTGTTGGTTATCTATTTTAATATTTATTTATTTGGCTGTGCTGGGTCTTAGTTGCGCAAGTGGGATCTTTAGTTGTGGCGTGCAGGATCTAGTTCCCTGACCAGGGATCAAACCTGGGCTCCCTGCATTGGGAGCATGGAGTCTTAACCACTGGACCACCAGGGAAGTCCCGGTTATCTACTTTAAATATAGCACTGTGTATATGTCAGTCCCAAACTCCCAATTTATCCCCCCCTCCACCTTTCCCCTTTGGTAACCATAAGTTTGCTTTCTAAATCTGTGAGTCTGTTTTGTAAATAAGTTTATTTGTATAATTTTTTAAAATTCTGCATGTAAGTGATATCATATGATATTTGTCTTTCTCTGTGTGACTTCACCTAGTATGATAATCTCCAGGTCCATCAATGTTGCTGCAAATGGCATTATTTCATTATTTTTAATGGCTGAGTAATTGTCCATTGTATATATATACCACATCTTCTTTATCCACACCCCTGTCCATGGACACTAAGTTTGCTTCCATGTCTTGGGTATTGTAAATAGTGCTGCTATGAACATTGGGGGTACATGTATCTTTTTGGATTAGAGTTTTGTCTGGACATATGCCCAGGAGTGGCATTGCTGGATCATATGGTAGCTCTATTTTTAGTTAGTTAAGGAACCTCCATACGGTTCTCCATAGTGGCTGTACCAATTTATATTCCCACCAACACTGTAGGAGGATTCCTGTTTCTCCACATCCTCTCCAGCATTTATTGTTTGTAGACTTTTTGGTGATGGCCATTCTGACTGGTGTGAGGTGATATCTCATTGTAGTTTTGATTTGCATTTCTCTAATAATTAGTGATGTTGAGCATCTTTTCATGTGCCTCTTGGCCATCTGTATGTCTCCTCTGGAGAAATGTCTATTAAGATCTTGTGCTCATTTTTTGATTGGGTTGTTTGTGTTTTTGATATTGAGCTGCCTGAGCTGTTTGTAGATTTTGGAGATTATTTCCTCTTCAGTCACATCATTTGCAAATATTTTCTCCCATTCTGTGGGCTGCCTTTTCATTTTGTTGATGGTTTCCTTTGCTATGCAAAAGCTTTTAAGTCCCATTTGTTTGTTTTTGTTTTTATTTCCATTACTCTAGGACATGGATTGAAAAAAGATATTCCTGTGATTTATGTCAAAGAGTGTTCTGCCTATATTTTCCTCTAAGAGTTTTATAGTGTCCAGTCTTACATTTAGGTCTTTAATCCATTTTGAGTTTATTTTTGTGTATGGTGTTAGAGAATGTTCTAATTTCATTCTTCTAAATGTAGCTGTTCAGTTTTCCCAGCCCCATTTATTGAAGAGACTGCCTTCTCTCCATTGTATAATCTTGCCTCCTTTGTTGTAGATTAATTGGCCATAGGTGCGTGGGTTTATTTCTGGGCTTTCTATCCTGTTCCATTGATCGATATTTCTGTTTTTGTGCCAGCACCATACTGTTGATTACTGTAGCTTTGTAGTATAGTCTGAAGTCAGGAATCATCATATCTTTTTTTTTTTTTAACAAATCCTGGGCACAAATTTTGTTTTATTTAATTTTATTTATTTATTTTTGGCCGCATTGGGTCTTTGTTGCTGCGCGCAGGCTCTCTCTAGTTGCAGCGAGCGGGGGCCACCCCTCGTTGCTGTGCGCGGGCTTCTCATCATGGTGGCTTCTCTTGTTGTGGAGCATGGGCTCTAGGAGCAAGGGCTTCAGTAGTTGTGGCACACGGGTTCAGTAGTTGTGGTTCGCGGGCTCTACAGCACAGTCTCAGCAGTTGTGGCTCACGGGCCCAGCTGCTCCACAGCATGTGGGATCTTCCCAGATCAGGGCTCGAACCCGTGTCCCCTGCATTGGCAGGCGGATTCCCAACCACTGTGCCACCAGGGAAGCCCCTATCATATCTTTTTATAATAAGCTGGTAAACATGCTTCCCTCAGTTCTGTAAACCATTCTAGCAAGTTAACAAGCCCCCAGGAGGTGGTTGTGGGAACCCTGATTTGCAGCTGGTTGGTCACAAGCATAGGTGACAGCCTGGGACTTAAGTCTGTCATCTGAAGTAGGGGGGCAGGGGCAGTCTTTTGGAACTGAGCCCTTAACCTATGGTGGTGGTGGGGGGGAAAAATCTGATGCTCTCTCCAGGTGGATATTGTCAGAATTGAGTTGAATTGTAGGACATGCAGCTGGTGTCCCAGAATCGTTTAGGGTAGGGGTGGAAAAATCCACACATCTGGTGTCAGAAATGTTGTGAGTGTGGTCGTAGTGTGAGAACAAAGGAGAAGCAAACAGGAGTGTAGTTTTTTCTTAACAATGGTGAAAACCAGAGGACTCAGGTTTGAAAGTCGTGGTTTGGATCCTTAGTTTGTTGTTTTGTTTCTGCCCATTGGGTGCCTGTGTGTTGGTGATGGTGGTTTGGGGCCATGAAAAAAGGACGATTGCTGAACTCCATTGGGACTTTTTACTATTACTGATGCCCAGACACTGTACTCCTTGCCCCGATTGGCCCCTGCCATCCATACCAGTGATGGGGTTGCCCAAGGCTTTTGTGACATGGTGGCTTAAGAAGATGCATCTGATGTTGTGTGTAAGACAGTAGAACAGAGGCGAGAAGACTAGCTGGGAGGTACTGCAACAGTCTAGATGCGATCTGATCACAGCTTTGACTGTGTGGTGTTAACAGTGGTGATAGAGAGAAAAGGATGAATCTGGTAGCTATTAGGAAGGAAAAGAGCCTCGGGACTTAGTATAAATTTACAACTTCCTCTGTATGAAGAGAGATTTGGGGGCTGGCGTGGCAGGCAGGCATGTGGAATGATTCCACTTCCTCTTCCACAGGGAAGATAATTAGCTCAGTGGTAAAAGCTGGAGATAGTAAGTCCATATCTGAAAGGACAGCTGAGCAGCCAGAGCCACTCAGCGTCAAGATCACTGCTGGTGGAATTACCGTGGGCTCTGGAGTCAGGCTGAGCGAGGTCTGAGTTCTGGGTCTTCTACTTCCCCACGTACCCTGGGAAAGTTAGCCTCCGTGAGCCTCAAGTTCCTCATCTGTAAAATCAGAATAATACTTTGCAGCCATTAAGAGGATGAAATAAGATGTATATAAAGGGCTAGTCCTGTTCCAGAAACACTGTGGGTCCATTAAAGGTAGC
This sequence comes from Delphinapterus leucas, assembly GCF_059928025.1. Lineage (NCBI taxonomy): Eukaryota > Metazoa > Chordata > Mammalia > Artiodactyla > Monodontidae > Delphinapterus > Delphinapterus leucas. Next base: position 128,528,041 of record NC_143131.1, read on the forward strand.
TATTGGTATATTTAAATACCAAGCTCCCGATCATGAGACATATCTAAGTGCAGGTTAAGCTCCCTCTTTTGGAGCACGCTTAGAAGGTTTTGAAATACTGGTGGAAGCTTGGGTGCGAACATGTGTAAGGTCCCTTGCATAGCCTACCATCAGTTCCGCTTCTAAGGAATTCGTTCTAAGGAAGCAACCTGATTGAAGGTGCATGAACAAGATGATAACTGCAAAACGGTTTATTTGGGCTAAGAATGAAAAACCCAAATACCCCGAAATCAAGATACATCACTGTCATGAAATACCATTCAAGTTATTAAAAATGTTGGTGCGCGTGTGTTTGACATGGAATGGTGGCCACATACTAACTGAAAATGCAGATTACTAATATGTATAATATTCCATTCTAACAATATTTATTTAAAATATTTGCGTTAGAAAGCCCTGGGAAAATATGCTTCAAATACTCATGGTGGTTATCTCTGGATGGTAAGTTTTGGGGCAAACTTAATCCTTTTTCTTGGTTTGTCTGTATTTTATAGTTTTTCTCTAAAGAGTGAGAATTACTTGTGTAGTAGTAGTAAGTATAAAAAACAACAGAGCTCTGTGGTTCTGTCAACTGCTCGGGTGAGGAAAGGACAGAATGGTGGAGGCTGACCCCAGACTCACCCTTTCTTCCCTGCGGCTGAAATCCAAGAGTGTGGCAGAACTCCAAAGCCCAGAAAAGAGGAGCCTCAAAGCAGCCAGCCCTGGTGAGGTGAAGGCCCCTGGAGCTCCAGGTGATTGAACCCAAATCAGACCAGAGCCAGAAGCCCCTGCAGATGAAGACGCCCGTGGAGGCCGCAGCCCCAAGCCGCCCAGCTCCCTCCATCCTGACCCAGGTGCTAAGGAGAGGCCGATTCCAAAAGGTGGGGGACTCTGAGCCTGTGGGCTGGGGAGCCCCCAGAGCTGCCAGCAGAAGGTGGTCTGCTGGAGGGCCCCTGTGAACCTGGAAGAGGAGGGTGAGGGATGCCTGAGGTATGGGATGGAAGAACTCCTGTGACAGCCTAAATGGATGCAGGGGGTGGGTCAGAGGATGTCAGGCAGTAGTTGTCAAGCACTTTGATAAGTCTTTATAGGGATTAAAATGGCCCAGAACCCACACTGGGCATCCCATTACAAGCAACTATAGGCATTTAAAAGGCAAAGTAAGATGGGCTCACAGGACCCGTCAGATGCCTAGTGGTTTTACAGCGTAGGAGGTAAGGCTGTCCACAGTCTTGGGATGTCAATTGTGGAGGCAGCAAACAGTGCCTGTAGGGAAAACGGTGGCAACGGTAAGGCCAAAAGTATGACCTATCTGTGCTTAGAGGTCAGGCTGGAGACCACCCTTCTGTCAGGTGCTCCATCGCAGGGAAGGCAGAAATAAAGGCAAAGTTGGTCCCACAGTGTTGCCCACCCAAGTCCGGAAGAAAATCGGGCAAAGGTTGGGATATAAAACCGGGTTCAGAAAATTTGTCCTCCCTTAACTGAGTCTTTTTTTTTTTCTGCCCCACACGGCATGCTGGAACTTAGTTTCCCAACCAAGGATCGAACCCATGCCCCCTGCAGTGGGAGCTCAGAGTCTTAATCACTGGACCACCAGGGAAGTCCCTCAACTGAGTCTCTTAAAGTGAGAGTTCTGTGGACTCTGCATCTTTTGGCAGGTGGAGGCATTCAGAGGGCATTTGCTGGCCTGAACAAAGGGGCACAAGAAAGGAGCCAAGAAGGGCAAAGGAGTTTGGGAGATTTCATTTGCAATGTGTGGGCAACGTCAGTGCGGGGGAAGATGAACCAATCAGAAGTTGCACTTGAGGCCAGTGGGATAGGAGAGCCAATCAAACTGTGGGTAGGGCCAATACAAATCCTGACAGCTCGATCGGGGAAGACAGGGTGGGTGGAGTGATAAAAATTGAGGAAGGGCACTGTCAGCCAAACAGACGCTGCTCACTCGGTGTCTCAGGTTATCCCCATCTCCTGCCCGCCCTGGCCCACTGCCCACCGACTGTCTTTCAGAATCAAGCCCTTCAGCCAGCACAGTCACTTGCGGCTGGTGGAATCTAAGGGCACAGAGATGGGGATACAGCTGGTGGGCTTGGCACTGCCAGGACAGCATGTGTGTAGACAGCAAGGACCTCCAGGGGAAGACCTTCATCTTCACAGGTGCCCTGGAGTCAGGGTCTCCAAGAAACAACTCAGAAAGCCCTTCAAACCTGTCTTCAGTATTTCTCCTTAGACCCACCTATAAAATGAGAGGATTGCACTAGTGGATCTCTAAGGTGCTTCTTGTGACATTTTGGGATTTTATGGCTAGTTGCATGTAGAATGGAGGAGTCAGGTTCCACCTCTGTCCAACGGAGGCAACAGATGACTCTTCTAGACTCAGCATTGTCTCTCTCTTACTCAGTTCCAACCCTAGCAGTAATGGTAAGCTAATCTAGAGGATCTTGATCATGACTGTCAGCATCACCTGGGAGCCTGTTAAAAGCAGATTCTTAGGCCCCACTGCCATTAACTCTGGACAGAATCTAGAAGCCTACCAAGTCCTATAGCTGATTCCAATCTTCAGGAAGATATGGGAACCAACAGCCTGTGTGTCCCAGCTATGGCTGCACGTCAGGGTCACCTGGGGAGCTTTAAAACCGCTGATACCAAACCCCCGCCTCAAGCCAGGTCCCCATGGACTTAGTCTGGGGCTGGGGCCCAGGAACTGGTTATCTTAAAAGCACCTCAGGTGACTCTACTGTACAGCCAGGTTAAGAACCTTTGCATTTGTCTAATTCTAGAGCTTCTTCACCCAGTACAGAAGCCACTCAAGAGATAGGGCTATTTAAACCTAAATGAACTAAAAGCTGAAAATTCAGTTAAGTTGCACTAGCTACATTCATAGAGCCCTATAGCCACATGTGGCTAGTGGTTACATCTTCAACAACACAGATACAAGTACAGAAAGTTCTATTGGTAGGACTGCTTTAGAAAGCTAGTCCCCAGTTAATTCCTACTCAGTGCACCATTATGCACTGAAGAATCTGACTTGAGATTGTGTTGCTAAAAGTACCGTGAAAGAGTTTGATGAACGTTTGCCTCCCACAGGCCTGGTGCCTCATATCCAGTATCTCATTTGCTTGTTATCAGCTCTGCAAAATAGGCCAGAGTGGGATTATTGCTCCTACTTGATGAAAAAAAACCAAACAAGAACCAAGGCTCGGAGGAAGGAGGTGATTCGCTTAAGATCCCACAGGTAGTGGGTGGCAAGATTAGGAAATCTGGACTTCTACTTCAGTATTTCCTGTGATATTTTTCACAGAGAAGGGCCCTTAGAGACTGAGTGGTCTGAACCCCTTGTTGTACAAATGAAGACTCTAAAGATCAGAGAGGGAAAGAGACTGAAGATGCACAGCAAACTGATGACAAAACTGAAACTAGCAGACTGGTCTTTAGCCTTCAGTACAGGACACCATGTGAGACAGCCAAGAGCATAGAGAATGGGGATGGGCAGGGAAAGTAGGATTTCAAGTCCCCACCAGGGACCTTATGCTTGTGGGTGGTGGTAGAGCATCAGGAAGCAACAAATCTGTCAAGCTCATTCTCTCTCCTTCCAGACCCAGAGGAACTCTTTGTCCTCACAGAGGATTATATGAGGTGGTGCAGGCATGCAGCAATCAGCCAGTTCCGGTTCTCTGTCAGGTGACCAATGCCTTGGCCCAGGTGACACTGCATTGGGAGTTAGCCCCTAAGGAGGTCCCCATGGATGAGACCGACGTCTCCTTTTCAAGTTTTATTATTTTTTTATTGAAGTATAGTTGGTGTATAATATAAGTTACAAGTGTACAATATAGTGATTTACAATTTTTAAATGTTATACTCCATTTATAGTTTTTATAAAATATTGGCTATATTCTCTGTATTGTACAGTATATCCATGTAGCTTATTTACTACATGATAATTTGTATCTCTTAATCCCTTACCCCTGTATAGTAACCCCTTCTTCCCTCTCCCCACTGGTAACCACTAGTTTGTTCTCTGTATCTGTGAGGACAGACATCTCCTTTGTTGTGAAGAGGGCTTCACCATCCACTGGCCCTGAGCTTCCTTGGCTGGCTCTCTCTTCTGCTTGGCAAGCCTGGGTGTCATGAGGCGAATCTCTACCAAGTACGTGCTGATCTGCATCAACTGTGCATGAACCTAGGGCTCTGGGTGGGCAGGGAAGGGGGAGGTTATGGGGAGAGATGCCTCCTTTGGGCACCTCAGGTTGGGGTTCTATGGATTATGGAGCTCTAAACAACCAACCAGATTTAACAATGCTCCACATATTCAACCACCTTGTCTGACAGCCAGCCAATCAGCTTAAGCTAGCTTGCATCAGGTCAGCCTGTTTATTCACCCACCCATTCTCAAACTGTTCCACTGATCCACCCTTCCTCCAACCAACCATTCCATTTATCCATCCTCCATTAATTCATTATACCCATTCACACGGCCGCTATCAATTCAGCCATCTCAACCATTGATCCTCTTATCAATTTAGCTATTCCACCTATTCATTCTATTCAACTATTCTACCATTCTGTAGGTAGTATTTCCATTTTGTCAGTGGTTTCCTTTGCTGTGCAAAAGCTTTTAAGTTTAATTAGGTTCCATTTATTTATTTTTTGCTTTTATTTTTTTTTGTCTTAGGAGACTGATCCAAGAAAATTGCTATGATTTATGTCAAGGAGTGTTCTGCCTATGTTACCTTCTAGGAGTTTTATGGTTTCAGGTCTTACATTTAGGTCTTTAAAACATTTTGAGGGTTATTTTTGGTATATTTTTGTATATGGTTTGAGGGAATGTTCTAATCTCATTGTTTCACATGTGGCTTTCCAGTTTATTCAGCACTGCTTCTTGGAGAGACTGTCTTTTCTCCACTGTATATTCTTGCCTCCTTTGTCATAGGTTAATTGACTGTAGGTGTGTGGGTTTATTTCTGGGCTCTCTATTCTTTTCCATTGATCTATGTGTCTGTTTTTGTGTCAAGATCATGCTGGTTGATTACTGTAGCTTTGCAGTATAATCTGGTGTCTGCAAGGGTTATACCTCCAGCTTTGTTCTTTTTTCTCAGGATTGCTTTGGCAATTCTGGGTCTTTTGTGGTTCCATACAAATTTTAGGATTCTTCTAGTTCTGTGAAAAATGTCCTGGGTAGTTCGGTATGGATTGCATTAAATCTGTAGATTGTTTTGGGTAGTATGGCCATTTTACTAATATTAATTCTTCTAATCCAAGAGCATGGGGTATCTTTCCATTTCTTTGAATCATCAGTCTCCTTCATCAGTGTTTTACAGTTTGCAGAGTATAGGTTTCTCACTTCATTGGTTAAGTTTATTCCTAAGTATTGATTTTTTGATGTAATTTTAAATGGGATTTTTTTGTTTTTACTTTCTCTGATATTCCATTATGAATGTATAGAAACACAACAGATTTCTGTATATTAATCTTTTATCTTGCTACCTTGGTGAACTCATTCTGATAGTTTTGGGGTGAAGACATAACAGTTCTCTAGAGTATCATGTCATAAGTAAATAGTGACAGGTTAACCTCTTCCCTTCCAATTTGGATACATTTTATTTATTTTTCTTGTCTGATTGCTGTGGCTAGGACTTCCAAAACTATGTTGAATAGAAGTGGTGAGAGTGGACATTCTTGTTTGTTCCTGAATTTAGTGGGAAAGCTTTCAGCTTTTCACTGTTGAGTATTATGATGGCTGTTGTTTTGTTGTAAATGGCCTTTATTTGTTGAGATATGTTCCCTCTATGTCCACTTTGACAGTTTTTATCATGAGTGGATGTTGAATTTTGTCGAATCCTTTTTCTGTATCTATTGAGATCATGTAGTTTTGTCTTTTGTTAACATTGTGTATCAAACTGATTTTGCATATATTGAACAAACCAGCCTTTTGTGACTCAATCATGGTATATGATTCCTTTTATGTATTGTTGAATTCAGGTTGGTAATATTTTGAGGATTTTTGCATCTATACTGAAAGATATTGACCTGTAATTCTCCTTTTTGGTAGTGTCTTTGTCTGGTTTTGGTATCAGGGTAATTGTGGCCTTGTAGAATGACTTTGACAGTGTTCCCTCCTCTTCAGTCTTTTGGAATAGTTTGAGAAGGATCAGTATAAGCTCTTCTTTAAATTTGGTAGAATTCCCCAGTGAAGCCATCTGGTCCTGGAATTTTGTTTGCTGGGAGTTTTTTAAATTACAGTTTCACTACTAATGATCAGTTTGTTCTTTTTTTTTGGTCATGCCACATGGCTTGCAGGATTAGTTCCCTGACCAGGGATCCCCTGCACTGGAAGTGCAGAGTCCCAACCACTAGACCGCCAGGGATTTCCTGATCAGCTTGTTCTAATTGTCTGTTTCTTTTAATATTTTATTTATTTATTTATTTGGTTGCACTGGGTCTTAGTTGTGGCACATGGGTTCCTTTGTTGTGGCATGCAAACTCTAGTTCGGCATGCACATGGGATCTAGTTCCCTGACCAAGGATCGAAGCTGGGCCCCCTGCATTGGGAGCACAGAGTCTTAACCACTGCATCACCAGGGAAGTGCCCCATCTGTTTCTTCTTGACTCAAGTCCTGGCATGCCATTTGTTTCTAGAAATTGGTACATTTCTTCTAGGTGTCCAATTTGTTGGTGTATAATGTTCATAGTGTTCCCTTAATGATTTTTTGTATCGCTGTGGTATCAGTTGTTATTTCTCCTCTTTCATTTCTTATTTTATTTGAGTCCCCTCTTTTCTTGGTGAGCCTGGCTAAAGGTTTGTCAATTTTGTTTATATTTTCAAAAAAAAACAGTTCTTGGTTTCCTTTCTATTGGTCTTTTTTTTTGATCTGTTTTATTTCCTCTCTGATCTTTTAGTTCCTTCTTTCTACTGACTTTGGGCTTTTTATTATTCTTTTAAGTTGTAGGTTAGGTTGTTTGAGATTTTTCTTGTTTCTTAAGGAAGGCGTGTATCACTATGAACTTCCCTCTTAGAACTGCTTTTGCTGTATCCCATAGATACTGGAAAGTAGTGTTTTCATTTTCGTTTGCCTTGAGGTATTTTCTGGTTTCTTCTTTGCTTTCATTGCTGACATGCTGGCTTTTTTTAGGAGCATATTGTTTAGTCCTCACATGTTTTTCCATTTCTCTTTCTGTAGTTGATTTCTAGCTTCATATTGTTGTGGTCAGAAAAGATGCTTGATATAATTTCTAGCCTCTTAAATTTGTTGAGGCTTGTTTGTGACCTAGTATGCGATCTATCCTGGAGAACATTCCGTGCAGGCTTAAAAGAATGTATATTATGCTTTTTTTTCTATGTAGTGTCCTGTGGCTATCCATTAAGTCCACCTGCTCTCTTGTGTCTCTTAGGATCTCTGCCTTATTGATATTTTCTGTCTGGATGATCTGTCCATTGATGTCAGTGAGGTGTTATAGTCTCTATTATTGTATTATTGTCAGTTTGTCCCCTTATGTCTGTTAGTGTTTGCTTTATATATTTAAGTGTGCCTATATTGGGTATGTATGTTAACGAGTATAATATCCCCTTCTTGTATTGCTCCTTTTATCATTATATAATGCCCTTTGTCTTTTGTTATAGTCTTTGTTTTAAAGTCTGTTTTGTCTAAGTATTGCTACCCCTGCTTTCTTGTCATTTCTATTTGCATAAAATAGCTTTTTCTATCCCCTTGCTTTTAGTCTGTGCGTCTTTGACCCTGAAGTGAGTCTCTTGTAGGCAGCGTATTAAAAGGTCCTGTTTTTATCCAATCAGCCACCCTGTGTGTTTTGATTGGAACATGTAGTCCATTGACATTTTTTCATACATATTAATTTTACTTTTTATTGGAGTATAGTTGATTTACAATGTTGTGTTACTTTCAGGTGCATGGCATATATATATATATATATATATATATATATATCTCCATTCTTTTTTTTTAGACTCTTTTCCCATATAGGCCATTACAGAGCATTGAGTAGATTTCCCTGTGCTATATAGCAGGTTATTATTATTATTATTATTTTTTTAGCAGGTTATTATTAGTTATCTCTTTTATATATAGTACTGTGTATATGTCAGTCCCAGTCTCCCAATTTATCCCTCCCCCACCATCCCTGGTAACCATAAGTTTGTTTTCAACATCCGTGACTTGACTTGTGTTTTGTAAATAAGTTCATTTGTACCCATTTTTTTAGATTCCACATATAAGGGATATCATATTTGTCTTTGTGTGACTTACTCAGTATGACAATCTCTAGGTCCATCCATGTTGCTGAAAATGGAATTATTTTGTTCTTTTTTATGGCTGAGTAATATTCCATTGTATATATGTATCACATCTTCTTTATCTATTCCTCTGCTGATGGACATTTAGTTTGCTTCCATGTCCTGGCTATTGTAAAAGTGCTGCAATGAACATTGGGGTGCATGTATCTTTATGAACTTTGTTTTTTTCTGGGTATATGCCCAGGAGTGGGATTGCTGTGTCATATGGTAGTTCTATTTTTAGTTTTTAAAGAACTTCCATACTATTCTCCATAGTGGCTGTACCAATCCTTTGACATTTAATTTTTGATACGTATGTGTTTATTACCACTTTATTCCTTGTTTTCCAGTTGTTTTTGTAGTTCTTTGTTCATTTCTTCTTTTTGTTTCTCCCATTGTGGTTTGTTTGTTTGTTTATTTATTTAGGCCAAACCACATGGCTTGTGGGATCTTAGTTTCCCTTGGCAGTGAAAGCACAGAGTCCTAACCACTGGACCACCAGGGAATTCCCTCATTGTGGTTTAATTTTCTTTTGTAGTATGCTTGAGTTCCTTTCTTCTTGGTTTGTGTATCTATTATAGATTTTTGATTTGTGGTTACCATGATCTAGTTTAAATTGATAATCATTTAAGTTCAAACACATTTGAAAAGATCTATATTTTTACTCCCCCTCCCCACATTTTGCTCTTGATGTCATATTTTACATCTTCATCCTTAACTATTTACTGTTTGTTTTAGTTGTAGTTGCTTTAAAAGTTTTTTTGATCTAAGTACTGGCTTATTTAAGTGATCTTCGATCTTTATATTTGCTTTTCTTATTGGGATTTTCCCTTTCCTGCAGAGTCTTACTACTTTTCCATTTAGTGAAGACCCTTCAACATTTCTTTTAGGGTAGGTTTAGTATTGATGAATTCTTTTAGTGTTTGCTTGTCTGAGAAATTCTTAGTTTCGCCTTCTATTCTAAATGATAATCTTATTGGGTAGAGTATCCTAGGTTGCAGCGTTTTCCCTTGTAGGACTTTGAATATGTCATGCCACTCCCTTCTGGCCTGCAAAGTTTCTGCAGAGAAATCAGTTGATAGTCTTATGGGGATTTCCTTTGTATATGAATCTTTGTTTTTCCTCTTGCTGCCTTTAGAATTCTCTTTAACTTTTGCTGTTTTGATTATGATATATTTTGGTGTGGGTCTGTTTGATTTCATCTTGTTTGGGACTCTCTGTTCTTTCTGTACCTGGATATCTGTTTTTTTAGGCTTGGGAAGTTTTCAGGCATAATTTCTTCAAATATATTTTTGATCCCCTTCTCTCCCTTCTTCTTCTCTGGAACCCCTGTAATGTGAATGCTAGCACATTTTATATTATCCCATAGATCTTGCATATTTCTTCCTTCCTTTCTCCCTCCCTCCCTCTCTTTCTTCCTTTCTCTTTCTTTCTTTCTCTCTCCCTCCCCCCCTTTCTCTCTTTCCCCCTCCCTCCCTCCCTCTCTCTCTCTTTATTTCTTTTTTTTTTCTTTCTTTCTTTCTTTCTTTCTTTCTTTCTTTCTTTCTTTCTTTCTTTCTTTTCTTCTCACTTATCTTTCTGCCTGCTGTTCTGATTAGGTGATTTGCATTATTCTATCTTCCAGATCACTTAGGCGTTCTGTGTCATTTAGTCTGCTATTCATTGCTTTTAGATTGCTTTTAATCTCAGAGATGGAATTATCTATTTTTGATTGGGTCTTTATAGTTTCTAGTTCCTTATTAAAATGATCTGTGCATAGATCAATCCTCTTAACTCAGTTCGCATTTTTATTACCAACTTTTTGAACTCATTGTCTGGTAGTCTGATTTACCTCTTTCATTATTTTTTCAAGGGTTTTCTCTTGCTCTTTAAATTGGGAGTAGTTCCTCTGCCTTTTCATTTTATTTAACTTTCTCTCTGTATGAATTTAGGCAAAACAGTTACTTATTGTGGTCTCAAAGTGGTGTTTTTATGTGGGAGCATCCTTATGTAGACTGTGTGTGCCAGTGTCTTCAGTGTGAGGGCTGGATTTGATGTGGACACGAGCCACATCTTTCCTCAGGGTGTGCTGACCACTATGACCTTGAGAAGGGGTGTGATTGGTATTGGAGAAGCCAGAGGCTGCACAGGGTGTGAGGTGGGACTCCCTGTCTGCTCAGTGGTGGTCATAGGCCTGTTGGGTGGGGCCCGCTCCCAAGTTGATGGAGTAGATGACTTGAGGGTCAGGCTCAAGCTGGCTCTGTTGCCTTTTAAGTGTGTTTTCCTCCTCCCTGCACTGGGGCCTTTGCCCCAAAGGAGGGTAACGCTGAAACAAGTGGGGCTCCCGTGCTTACAGGGGTCTGATGCACTGCCTGTAGGTGGCTGCTGCTCCATTCAGACCCAGCCCATGATCGCGTCGCTCCCGTTGTGTTCGTCTGTCCCGGATCTAGTGCAAGGCTGTGGTACGGGGTGGGTGGAGCTGGAGCGTTCACTAGGCTGCTGCTGGGGATGGTGGCCTTGTGGTGGCGGGAACTGAAGTGGCTGCGCTGCAGTCAGAAGTCTGGGCTGCTTCTGTGGTGCTGTTTAAGTGAGCGCCAGCAGTGGCCACTGCTGCCCCACCTGGACCACACCCCAGGCCCCTAGGTCACCTCTGCATCCCTAGATAGTCTTTTCCCAGGTCTGGGCTTTCCTAGATCCAGCGCCAGGCCGTGGTGTGGAGCAAGTGGGGCCAGGGTGTTCGCTCAGCTCAGGTTGGGGATTGTGGCGAGGCAGTTGCTGCTAGGGTAGACCTCTCCACCCTGTCTGTTGGCAGGCTGGTAGCCCTGTACTCCTCATGAGTGGAGGCCTGGCTTTGCCGCATTTCTGTCTGTCCCACTGGTTCTCCAAGCAGCCAAGAGGGCTTGTCCCCTCCGTGTAGGACCCCAGGACTGGGACACCCAGTATGTGGCTCAACCTACTCACTCTCCAGGGCGAGCATCCACCTCTCTGATTTACCTTAGTCCCCTCCCAGGCTCACAGGTGCTGACCCAATGCTTTTCTTCCCATCCTACCCGATTCTGCAGGAATTTTTTCATAGCCTTGGTTATACAGGAACTCTTCCAGTTTCCAGTTAGTATTCTGAGAGACTTGTTGCACACGTAGATGTATTTTTTTTTAATTTTTTAAAAAATTTATTTATGGCTGTGTTGGGTCTTCGTTTCTGTGTGAGGGCTTTCTCTTAGTTGCAGCAAGTGGGGGTCACTCTTCATCGCGGTGCGCGGGCCTCTCACTGTCACGGCCTCTCTTGTTGCGGAGCACAGGCTCCAGACGCACAGACTCAGTAGTTGTGGCTCACGGGCCTTGTTGCTCCGCGGCATGTGGGATCTTCCCAGACCAGGGCTCCAACCCGTGTCCCCTGCATTGGCAGGCAGATTCTCTACCACTGTGCCACCAGGGAAGCCCCGTAGATGTATTTTTGATGTGTTTGTGGGAGGGACGTGAGCTCCATGTCCTCTTGCGCAGCCATCTTGTTCAGACTCTGACCCAGACCTTCACTCCAGCCATTCTAACAATAATTCAACATATGTGTCCCCATTTCTCTCCCCTTCTCTCCATGGCAGACCCTTCTTTCTCACCCGAACCCACCATCCAAGCTTCAGCAACATTAGTACGACTGGGAGAGAACTTCAGTGTGATCTGCACAGTTCTGAGTGAGCCAGAGGTGGCTGTGGACTTGAGTTGGGAATATCCAGGGCAGAAGGTAAGAGGAGGCAGAGTGTGTATGTGGTGGTGGTGTATCGGGGCAGGGGCGTGGGAGTGAAGGCTTGGGATCAGGGCCAGGAGCCAGAGGGGAGACATGGCTTGACTGGGAATCTGAGCAATCTGCATTCTAGTCCCAACTCTGACACTGCTGCTTTGAGTGACCTTGGGGAAGTCACTTCCTTTTCTGGGCGTCAGTTTCCTCATTTGTCAAGTAGAACTACTTATCAGCTTATTGTATAAAAATATATAATTTGTTTTAATTTGTCTGACAATTATTGAGCACCCACCACAGAGCAGACACTGAACTAGGTGCTGAGACTACAATGACGAATTAAAGAGAAAGATGGCTCCCCCCCGCTTTGCAAGCTTACAGTCTAAATGGGGAGGAAGAAGTGGGAGATGAACAAACACGCTCATCTACACAATACTAAGTGCTCTATCGAGGATACAGTGTGAGAGGGTCTACTGAGATAGTGGTCAGGGGGTCTTCCGAGGTGACACTCAAGCTGAGACCAAAGTGGCCCAAATCCCATGAAAATGGGTCTTGAACAAATGCTCATGCCCTGTGGCTGGGTGTGTATGTGATAGGAAATGGACTAAATGCATTAGTAACTGTATTGTGACCAACCCATGTGGGCCCAGACCTTCCCCAGGTGGTGCTGGTGATGTTCTTTTCTCTCAAAGAACTTAACCCGTAACCTCAAACATCTAAAGAAGAACTGTGCTAATAAACGGTAGGCTACCAACCATGCGGACTTTAGGATTTCTTAAAAGACCTTCCTGGAGGGGCCGGAATTTGAGGTGCAGAGACTTGAAGGTGAGTCCCCCAGAGGCCTTAGGAAGTAGAGAGAGTGAGGTATCATTCTCCCACTTGTCAAAAGTGGAAACTCGAGACCCAACAAAGGGAAAAGAACACCCCGATGGCTTTGCTAGGCCAGCATTTCCACAGACATGTTCCTTGGAATGGCAGAAAACCAAAACAATCATACCACCCCCTTCTCCCAAAAAAAAGCGTCCTTAGGAAAACACTGCCTCTTAAAAGCACGTGCCTTGGAGCTTCAAAACATACAGGGACACGCGTTAGACTCAGTGGTCTGAGTCTCCCCAGTTTCACTTTGCTGGACTATTTACCAAACAATTTTGCCCCTGCTCTGCGGAGGGAACACCCCTTAACATCCCCACAGAAGCAGAGTGCGATAAAACCCACACCGGAAAGTGCCGTTACCTCCTGCTTCTCCTTGAGTCGGGGAGGAGACCCCAGCTTCCCCCCAGGGACTTGAACAGCTTGTTTTTCCACAGAGAACCTGGCCTTTCAGGTGCTCTAACACTGAGGTGTGACCTTGGCCAAGTCGCTCCTCCTTTCCCTGAAGGGGTACATTGTGCCTCTAACCTGCCCGCTGTGCCCCAGTCAGAGGTGGCACCTGGGGCAGCTGATGGACAGGTTTTTTTGTCTCTGCAGCTGGATCCGCCCGCTGATGTCAGTGAGCAGGCCCATGGCGATGTGGACAGGTACTCCAGGAAAGCCAGGTAGGATGCAGGGAACACCCTATATGTGGAAGAGACCTGGGCCGGGGATGCTGGCATTGACACGTGCCAGGCCATGCACCTTCAGGGCCCAGGGACAGCTACCACCCGTGTCCTTGTGTTCCCTTGCTCCCTGGCATCCAGGTGTAGAGCAGTAGGTAGAAGCAGGGGTAGGTGACCGTATGAACCTCGGTGGTTTTGATGCCAAGGAGGTGCCCCTGGCAGAGCAGAAAGAACCTTCACGTTCACCCCCTACACTCTGCCAGCCCATCACTGCTTTCACCTCTTGTTTCAGCCTCATGGCCTCACTCCAGGCCTCACCCTATTCTGACAGCCAGCCTTTATGCCAAGCCTGAGCAAAGCCAGGGCCCGTGGGGCCCCAGTACCTGAGGAGGAGCCCAGAACTGCTGGTGAGTCCCCCCAGGCCCCAGGACTTACTCCTCAAGGATCCCTGCCCCTAGCAGAGGCCTTGAGTAAGGACCCACCTCCACCCTCTCCCAGAAAAACAGGGGCCAAATCAAGGCAGCACGTGTTTTTTTTTGTTTGTTTTTGTTTTTTTGTGGTACGTGGGCCTCTCACTGTCGTGGCCTCTCCCATTGCAGAGCACAGGCTCCGGATGCGCAGGCTCAGCGGCCATGGCTCACGGGCCCAGCCGCTCCGCGGCATGTGGGATCTTCCCAGACCGGGGCATGAACCTGTGTCCCCTGGATCGGCAGGCGGACCCTCAACCACTGGGCCACCAGGGAAGCCCTATCACGTGTTTTTTAGTTTCCATAGCTTGCCTGCCCCAGGGTGAGGGTAGGACCTCGGTTCACCTCCTCACAACCACCACGGGCTGCATGAGGGAAACCCCACTTCCCACAACCTGCCCCTTCTCCAGCCCTCAACTCTCTCAATTAGAACGATGTTTTCTAAAGTGCATTCTGCAGCCTGAAGTGCTCAGGTTGGGGGAGAAACTTGGTCAAAGATGTTTAGGAGATGCTGGACGCTTTGCTTCCTCCTTGGGAGTTTGCAGTGCATGTTAGCATCTTAAAGGCTCTGAGAAATCCTGCGGTTTGCAGAGCTGTTTAACTTGAGTGAACCTAGAGTTTCCCAAATTACTTGGCTACCCATTCTTTTCTTGGTTGTGACCATTAACGTCCAATGAACTAGCCTATCCTAGTCAGCCTTTGGGAAAAGTTATAGGAAGAAGTATGTGTGTGTTTCACTCCAGAGCTGTCCCCAAGGCTCCTGGAAAACCTGTTTGCCCAGGGCTGAAGAAACAGAGTCACATCTGAACCCCTAGAACTAGAAATGGATGAAGCCCACATCTGGGGGAATGAAGAAGGCAGTCTGGGATGACAGAGGAAACCTCAGTTCCTGTGAGTTGACGTTTCCTACGTGATGGTCCGGGGGGCTGGGGGACCCCAGGCATGGCCCATTGGCTCCTGTGATCTCAGTTTGCTCTCTGCTAAAGCTGGGTAAGAACCTGCTTTGAGGATCTTTTGCAGATCAAGGAGAGAGGTGTGTATGAAAGCATTTAATTAAAATGCTTATACAGGGGTGGGATTGTTATTGGTTCCAGATGACCCAACGCTTCCTGAGAAGAATCTTGAATCCACAGACAGTCAGGATTGGACAGGCCTGCTGGGGTTAGTTATTCGAGCCACCCCTTTGCACTGACGGGGAGGCTGAGGGCCAGGATCCGTGGGCCTGGGGTCAGGGGTGGTAGAAGGAATTAAGTGGAGAGCAGGAATGAAAGAGAGCACTGGTAAGGGTGGGGGGCAGTCAGAGCAAGGAGGAGAAAGACCAAGTCTGAGACATGACCTCCCAGAGCCTGGGGAGGAAGAAAAAGTATGATAAGGTGAAACCTGGATGACAGGTGAGGCCCTAGTCCTGGCTCTGCTGGTCCCACTCCCCACCTTGGTTTCCTCATCAGTACAGGAATGAGGTTCCAGCTCTGGCTGTCGAGGGTACTTAGATCCACTAGGTGGCCCCCGTGTCCTGACGGCACTGAGGCCGAGGGACCGGGAGTGCAGGGCAGTGAGCCTTGCCCGGTCCAGGAGCAGCAGCTCTGCCGGTAACCCCTAGACTGACCGGATTCCGGGCCTGGGACCGGTGCCATGCCCGATTCACTGCCCAGTCGGCAGGGCCTCCAGTGCCCCCCTCCCAGCCACTCACCCTCCCCAGTTTGATTCACAGCATGTGGCCCCTGTCCTCCCCTGCCCCCCAGCCCCTAGTCTAAACTTCAGACAAGCCTAGAATGGGACACTAGGGCCGTCTGTTCAGTTCCCCCAACCGGTTCAGAGGCTGAGAAAAGGCCGGGGCGGGAGTGGGGCTTGGGGGGATGGCTGCGGGAAGTGAGGACCAGTGGGTTGTCTCCTCTTGGTCAGATGACCAATATGGCATGGCTGCCCCTGGGGAAGGCCTCAGAACCCCCCGATCTGAACAGACAGAAGGGGAGGGAGGAAAGGGCTCTTCTCGCTTGTCCCCTGCGCCAACTTGAGGGGGCCTCCGAAGCCCCGAGGGTGAGTCTACGCGGCCCAAGCCCCCAGGGCTGACTGGCCGCACATCCTGGCTCCCCATCTCACTCCCACCCTTGTCCCCTCCTAGGGACAAGAGGCCCCTGCTGTTTTCTCTGCCAAGTCCTCGAGAGAAAGCTGTGACCACAGCATCCCGGCGGTCCAGGCGCTATGTGGCGAGGTAGGAGACCTCAGTGGGGGTGAGAGAGGCCAGCGGGAAGGCGGGGGAGGCGTCGGCCCCGAGGACCCGGTACAGCAGCTGCTCCTTCTCCTGCTGGAGCTGCCGGCGCAACTGCGACTCCTTCTCCAGGGCCTCTCGGGCGAGAAGCAGGTCCTCAGAGAGCTGCCTGTGGACACAGACAGAGCCCAGGGTTGCCTGCGGGGAACCGCCCCTCGGGGTCTCCATCAACTGCAGTGACCAGCCCACTTCTCCAGGAAGCCTTCCCCGGGGGCCCACCGCCCCGTCTGCCTGTCCCAAAAGGCAACTCTGTTTGTCTCCATCCTGGCTAAGTGGGCTCCATGGGAAAGCCCAATCCAGGAAGAAGGAAAGGAAGCTTAGGGTTCAAGAGGCCCGATGAATGAATGAATCAGTTGTAAGGGATCCGTAAATGAGAACTAAGATCACGTGTCGGGTGTAATTTGTTGGTCTGTTGAAAAAAAAGCTTTGACGGCCTAGACACAGCCCCCGCCAAGCCCCACTCCCACCCTGGCCTTTTCTCAGCCTCTGAACCAGTTGGGGGAACTGAACAGACGGCCCTGGTGTCCCATTCTAGGCTTGTCTGAAGTTTAGCAGACAGCTCTGGGTTCAGATCTGCTCCACCACTGAGACGTGTAACTCTGGACAAGGTATTCACTCTTGGTGAATTTGTAAAATGGGAATGATAACAGGACTGGCTGTTAGAGTAATTACGAGGATTAGATGAGATAATGTGTAGTCAACAAATTACATCTGACACATGATCTTAGCTCTTATTTACGGATCCCTTACAACCGATTCATTCATTCATTTGGCCTCTTGAACCCTACGCTTCCTGTTCCTTCTTCCTGGATTGGGCTTTCCCATGAAGCCCACTTAGCCAGGATGGAGACAAACAGATATTAATCAGCCCTGTGACTTCTGTTTCCGGGCAGAGCCGGTCCTTTGGGATTTCCCTTTGCTGACCCCCCAAGCAAAGAGGAGCCGCATTCCCCAGACCGGCCTGGGCCCACGTCAATCCATTCCCAGGGCCTCTTGGAGACTCTCCCAACTGGAAGTTCACAAAAAAAGCGGTGGGGATGGGAGGAGGGGGGTGGGAGCAGCTACCTGGACACAGCCATCTGGTTGCGGCCTCGGGCATGGAGGTCCTCGTTCTCCTGCTGCAGGGTGGTGATTTTCTCCTCCAACAGCAGGTTTTTTTCTTTCTGTGACAAATAAGAGCGAGCTCAGAAAGCCACCAACCTCACTCGACACAATGTGTGCTGTCACCTCCCTCTTATCTGTGCTCACTGAAAACACTGATTTACTTGAGACCAAATGTCACATTTCGTGAAGCAGTAAGATTACTTGGAACAATACAGCTAAGGCATGAACACAGGACTGCCAGCTTTTCACTTTGCCAGATGAGTATTAAAAAAAGAAGAGCGCCACTACTATTTAAAATCTCCATCAGCTCACAAGAGTATTTTGGTTCTCCAAAAGTCAGAAGTATCTAACGTATAAAAATGTAAGTGTATCTGTTATGCTATTCCACAGAAATGGTTGAAAAAAATTTATAGGGAAGCTCTGAGATGGTCTGATTTAAAATTTAGGTTGTGCGCCACACAAGAGGACAGGGAACTTCTTCCAGGACAACGTAACATAATCCGTTTGGATTCAACCCTAGGTTCCCAAGGCCTCCCTTCTCCTGGAGACAAAGCCACCTGTGTCCCCAATGCCCACCACTGCCCAGGCCTGTCCTTGCTGACTCTGGCTTTCCAAATCTGTCTGACTTCTTTTTTTCAGCCTTGACTCCTTCCTCAGCCCCTGCCCAACCTGTGACATCTGCCAGCCCCTCCTGATTAGCCCGGCTACCTGCCCAGCGTCACCCAAGTGACAGCAACATGAGCAGTCAAGAAATGTATAGGACCCGGATGACAAGGAGGCACTGTTGGACCCAGACCAGCCTCAGCGGCTCAAGGGCCAGCACAGGTGGCAGGTCACAGCTGGTATGGACCAGGCTGGGCCCTCCTCAAAGTGCCTTCCCTCTGCACACCTGACAGAGTAAGTGCCCAGAAAGTAGAAGCATGAGCTGCCCCCGCTACCATCCCCCACCAGCCGCTGCCAGCCACGGACCACTGTCTCCATGAGGATGAGCCGCTTGTCTAGCTCGTGGATTCGCTCGTTCTTCATCTCGATGACAAAGTGTAAGCTCTCCAGCTCCTGCTCCCAGAACTGGCTGGGGCTCCCGTACTCCTAGACAGGAGCACAGAGCGATCTCAGCAGACCATCCGGCAGAGGGGGCAGCGGGGCACGGGCGACCTCCCTCCTACCCACTCTGCCCCCAGCTCTGACTCTCACAAGTCACCTCCCTCTCTTGGCCCATGGAAAGTGCTTAATGCGCTTTACCTCACTCTATTCAATAGTGCATGCTGTGCTCACACCATCACAGATGGGGACACCGTGGTTCACAGAGGTCAAGTCGCTTGTGCTAAGTGGTAGGTTTGCTCTTTGCACCTAGTTCTGAGTCCAGAGCCTGAGCACTTGACCATCCCATATGCCTCTCTCTGAACCTTACCTTCCCCCTCAGTGACATGGGGACACTGTTTCTTCCAGACCCTTGTGAAGGAAAGAGTGTCAGGTCTGAACCCTGTCCTTGAAGAGGGACTGGCCTTTCCTGTTGCCCAGACCTGGACCTCCCTGGAGATGGAAGGAGAAGCTGCGGGTGAACTGCTGCCTACCTGGATGTGCTTCTTGTAGTCTTGGCTTAGGATGGACTCCTCTACCCTCTTCACCTTGGCCTGGAAGGCCTCCAGCTGTGCGGTCAGTCTGTCAGTGGTCTCCTGGAGAAGGGAGTGGGATGGAGATGATGAAACCCTGGCCCATAAGGCTGGAGGTGGACTTCTCCACCCCACAGAGAGGGGTCAGTATTGGGTTCTTCAGTCTGTCGTTGCTCTGCCCAACAGTGCAGGCTCTAGCTACTTCAACCACTGCCCGAAACACACAGCCCCACCTCTCCATACCCTTGGGGACGATGTCAGGGTATTCAAGGCCAGTGGTAGTCTGGCATTCAAAACACATGCAAACCGGGCTCGGTGTCCTTGCCCTTTCTCTTCTCTCACTGCTCCCTCTACACGCCTTCTCCTGCAGCCAACATCACATCACTCTTCCAGCTGCCAGGTGCATTCCTGTCTCCATACTGCTCCCCTGCCAAGGGTTTCTTCCACCCGAACCTTGCCCATTGCCTTTAGGGTAGTGCACCCCCTTACTATGACTCACAGACTCCCACCGCTTGGTCCTTGCCTCCCTCTCTGGCCTCAGCTATCTCCCACTTATACTCTATACCCAGTCATCTTGGACTTGTTTCAGTTCCACAGGTACTCTATATTTTTTCCCTTTCCTCCAAGGCTTTAAACACTTTTTATTTTATTTTTCCTACCTAAGGCACTCTTCCTACCCTTCTTCATCTGAAAAATTCTAACCCACCCTCAGACTCCAGCTTAGATCTCAATCCCTCTTGGAAGTCCCTGACCAGCCAGATTGGGTCGGACACCTCCTCTCCTGCTTCCACAGGTCCCTGTGCATCCACCCATCGCTCTAATCACACTGTGGCACCAGGCCCATGAAGTCTCCAAGATGCTCCCAGCGGTCCTTGAAAAACAGGCCAACCCTTACCTCAGACCAAGTCCTCCTGAGCTAATATAATAGTGTGGTGGCCACATCACAGAGACTGACATGGCCCAACCCGTCTCACCTGCAGGGCCGCCTTGGCCTCCTGGAAGGAGTGGGTAAGGGCTTCTTTATCCTGCTCATGGGAGGCCTGGAGGACTGGAGGGAAAGGAGACCACTGTGAGCTCAGATCCCTGACACTTCACCCTAAAGCTGTCCGACAGGCCCCATGAGCTTCAGAGAGCCCAGGTGACCCCCTGGGATCATGGGGACCAGGAGTCTGAGGATGCTTTTATTCCTGCTCCTACCTCATGGGCTTGGGGATGTACCAGAACTATAGTAGATATTTAATAGAAGCTCATGGAAGGGGAAACAAATGAGACCCTGGGAAGAACTGTGAACCCTACCAGATTGTGGGTGCCACCCACACCTGGCTGAGGGGAAGATCCAAAGATCTGCGGCAGGCTGTTAATCTCAGGCCACAGCATGCTGTGGAAAATGCACAGGGTCAGTGTTCTATAAGTTGGGTTAGCCAAATCACAAAATCATTGACTCATCAGTTGTCAAACTGTGGCACAAAACTACAGTGAGTACATTAGATTTGGGGCCAGGAAATCTACCTGGTCCTAATTCTGCTTCTCTAAAACTGAGAAACCTGGAGGAGATCACTTGAAATACCTAAAACTCCTGTTGACTCAGTTGTGAAACGGGTCAAAAGAAGCCTGGCCTAGTTGTCTCTAAGGGGTGAGAAAAGGACATGCAAGGGCTCTCCAGGCTGGGCAGTGCTGTGCAGAGCTGGACTTATCGCTCTCCAAATTCACGGAGTTTACTTTTCATCCTGCCTCCTCTACAAAGTTCCTTTTGGAAAATTCCAACCTTCTCTTGGCTGAGAGAAGATAAGAGGGAAATGACTAGTCACTGGGTGGGATGGGAAATAGGACAGACAACAGGAAAGTGTAGTACAGCCAAAGGCCCAGGTATATAAGGGGCCTGTGTCACAGTGGGCAGTGACACAAGGAAAAGAATGTTCAGTAACATAAATGTGATCGAGCTGTCAAAAATGGATAAGATCAGCTATATAAAAACCACAGGCTTAATTTTTATAAATTATGGGCTTAATTAATTGGCCTATCAAGACAGGTTTGTTTCCAGGTAAGATGGAGGAAGCACACTCCATGCAGTCTACTGAATTTAGCTATAAAACCAGGACAGAATGAATGGAACAACTATTTTCAGACTCTGAAAGGTAAACGGTAGCAGGCAGACTGGGCAAGAAGATCAGAATTCAAAGTACCACTCAACCAGTACATTTAATTTAAACAAGACCCAGAATCTGATGTATTCAAACATCCAATGTATCCAGAATGCAATACAAAATTGCTCAGCTTGCACTTCTCAATACTCAGCATACAAAGAAGTGGGAAAATCTCAATCCTCCTGAGAAAAGACATTCAACAGATGCCAACAGTGAGGTGCCACAGATGTTGGAATTATTAAGGGACTTTAAGGAAGCCACTATACAAATGCTCTGAAATAAGGGCGAACACTCTTCAAAAGGATGGAAAACTAGAAAGTGTAATCAAACATTAAAACTAGGAGGGGGCTTCCCTGGTGGTGCAGTGGTTGAGAGTCTGCCTGTTAATGCAGGGGACACGGGTTCGAGCCCTGGTCTGGGAGGATCCCACATGCCGCGGAGCAACTAGGCCCGTGAGCCACAACTACTGAGCCTGCGCGTCTGGAGCCTGTGCTCCGCAACAAGAGAGGCCGCCATAGTGAGAGGCCCGCGCACCGCGATGAAGAGTGGCCCCCGCTTGTCACAACTAGAGAAAGCCCTCGCACAGAAACGAAGGCCCAACACAGCCAAAAATAAATTAATTAATTAATAAACTCCTACCCCCAACATCTTCTTAAAAAAGAAAAAAAAGGAGGGAATTTTACAACAAAAAAATGAAGTAAAAAACTCACTTGGTGGGCTCAATAGAAGAACAGAAATGACATAAAAAAGAGCTAGTGAACTTTTGAAGATCAATAGAAATTACCCAATCTGAAAGAAAGTGAAAAAATATTGGAAAAAAATGGACAGAGCCTCAGGAACCCAAAAGATAATCCCAGGATATCTGACATTTGAGTCAAAGACTCAGAAAGGATGCAGCGCAGAAAAACTATAGGAAGGAATGGTTGAATGCTTCCCAAATTTGGCAAAACATAATCCTACAGATTAAAGATGCTCACTGAACATCAAAGTAAACCCAACGAAATCCACACTCAGACATATCATTTTTAAAAACGAATAACAATCAGCCATAAAAAGAAACGAAATTGAGTTATTTGTAGCAAGGTGGATGGACCTAGAGACTCATACAGAGTGAAGTAAGTCAAAGAGAAAAACAAATACCGTATGCTAACACATATATATGGAATCTAAAAAAAAAGGTTATGAAGAACCTAGGGGCAGGACAGGAATAAAGACGCAGATGTAGAGAATGGACTTGAGGAGGGGGAAGGGGAAGGTGGGACAAAATGAGAGAGTGGCATGGACTTATATATACTACCAAATGTAAAATAGATAGCTAATGGAAAACAGCTGCATAGCACAGGGAGATCAGCTTAGTACTTTGTGTCCACCTAGAGGGGTGGAATAGGGAGGGTGGGAGGGAGAGGCAAGAGGGAGGAGATACGGGGATATATGTATATGTATAGCTGCTTCACTTTGTTATAAAGCAGAAACTAACACACCATTGTAAAGCAATTATACTCCAATAAAGGTGTTAAAAAAAACTAATAAAAAATCTGGAACAGAATCAAAGAAAAATGGTGCATTACATAGAAGAAGTAAGTTTGAATGAGTTGTGGATTTCTCATTAGAAAGCTTAGAGACTAGAAGGCATAAGAACATTTTAAAACTGCTGAAATAAAAGAACCGTAAATCAAGAATCCTATCTTCAGTAAAAATATCCTTCAGGAAAGAAGGTGAAATAAAGACATTCTAGATGAAGAAACACTAAAAATTCATCACCAATGGACCTGCTCTAAAAGAACTGCTCAAGGAAATTCTTTAAATAGAAGGCAAATGGTACCAGAGGGCTACTTGAAACTTCAGGAATTTAGGAAGAACAACAGAACTGGTAAACACCTGGGTAAATGTAATAGACTATTCTTTTTCCTTTGAGCTCTTTAAAATATGATGGGTAAAAGCAAAAATTATAACATTGTCTGACGGGGTATTCAGTGTATGCAGATGTAATACATAAGACTAAGTACAACAAAAAGGAGAGATGATGGACCTATATGATGATAAGGTTTGTACATTCCACTTGAACTGGTAAGATATTAATTCTAAGTAGACTGTTACACATATTGTAATTCTTAGTGCAATCACTAATACATACATACACATACACACATATATACATACACAAAGAGATACAGTAAAAGAGAATAGGGGGGCTTCCCTGGTGGCAAAGTGGTTGAGAATCTGCCTGCTAATGCAGGGGACACGGGTTCAAGCCCTGGTCTGGGAGGATCCCACATGCCGCGGAGCAACTAGGCCCGTGAGCCACAACTACTGAGCCTGCCTGGAGCCTGTGTTCCGCAACAAGAGAGGCCGCGATAGTGAGAGGCCCGCGCACCGCGACGAAGAGTGGCCCCGCTTGCCACAACTACAGAAAGCCCTCGCACAGAAACGAAGACCCAACACAGCAAAAATTAATTAATTAATAAACTCCTACCCCCAACATCTAAAAAAAAAAAAAAAGAGAATAGGTAAGTTAAAAAGGAATACTAAAAAATGTTCAGATACTCCAGAAGAAAGCAGGGAAGGGAAAATAGAGGATAAAAAACAGAACAAACAGAAGACAAACACCAAAACGACATCCATATCAATAACAACATTAAACTGCCTAAACACTACAAATAAAAGAAACCCCAACTATGTGCTATTGACACGATATAACACCTACTTTTTTTGTTTGTTTTTGGCCGTGCCGTGAGGCTCACAGGATCTTAGTTCCCCGACCAGGGATCGAACCCATGCCCTCAGCAGTGAAAGCACAGAGTTGTAGCCACTGGACCACCAGGGTCCCTACAAAAACCTGCGTTAAATATGTCATAGGTGGGTTAAAAGTAAGAATGGAAAAGAAACATTTAAGAATAAGGAAGATTCTCGGGACTTCCCTGGTGGTGCAGTGGTTAAGAATCCACCTCCCACTGCAGGGGATGCGGGTTCGATCCCTGGTCAGGGAACTAGATCTTACATGCATGCCACAACTAAGGAGCCTGTGAGCTGCAACTAAGGAGCTGGTGAGCCGCAACTAAGGAGCCCTCCTGCTGCGATTAAGACCTGGCACAACCAAAAAATAAGTAAATTAAATTTAAAAAAAAAAGAATAAGGTAGATTCTCAGGGATGAAGATGTACACTACATCATGATAAAGGGGTCCATTCTCCAGGAAGACATAACAAACCTTAAATATTTATACATGAACAGTCATTCTTCAAATTACATGAAGCAAAAACTGACAGAACTGAAAGGAGAAACAAATACACAATTACAGTTGAAGACGTCAACACTCCTCAGTATTTGATAGAAGAGGTAGACAGACAGTAAAAATATAAACTGAACAATACTGTCAGTGACTTGTTTTAATTGATTCATTTATAAAATACTCAATACACATTCTTTCCAAGTGCACATGAAACTTTCACAAGATAGACCATATCCTGAATCATAAAACAAGCTGAAAAATATTATAAAAGAAATGAAATACAAACTGTGTTCTCTGACCATAATGGAATCAAACTGGAAACCAGTAAAGAGAACTAGAAAATGTCCAAACACTTGGAAGGAAATACACTTCTAAATATTCAGTGAGCCAAAGAGGAAGTCTCAAGGTAATCTCCCCTGAATATATTTTGAACTGAACAAAAATAAAAATATAAAACATCAATTTGTAGGATGCAGATAATGCAGTGCTGAGGGGGAAATTTATAGCACCAAGTGCTTATGTTAGAAAAGGAGATAGGTCTCAAATCAATAAACTTCTAGTTTAAGAAACTAGAAAAAAAAAGAGCTAACTAGATACAAAGCAAGCAAGCAGGAGGAAGGAAATAAAAAGAGAAGTCAGTGAGATTGAAAATAGAAAAATAGGAAAAAGAAATCAATGGAACCGAAAGCTGATTCTTGGAAAGGATTAATAAAATTGATAAACCTCAAGCAAGACTGACAGAGAAAAAAAATTAAATGCACAGATTACCAATTACAGAAACTTAAGAGGGGATAGCATTATAGATACAGAAGATATTTAAAACAATACTAAGGGACCACTATGAACAATTCCTACGCACATAAACTTGACAACTTAGATAAAGAGTACCAATTACTGAAAAACTACAAACTTCCAAAACTCATCCAAGAAAAAATACATAACCTGGACATTCCTCTAACTATTGAAGTTAAATCTGTACTTAAATACTTTCTGGAAAGGAAATGTCCAAGCCCATCTTTTCTTGTGTTTATTTGCTGTCTGTATATCCTCTTTGGTCAAGTATCTGTTTAAATCTTTAGGTTTCTCTGACAAATTCTACTGAATATTTAAAAATGATATAGTACCAACTCTATACAATCTCTTTTAGAGATAGAAGAGGAAGGAGCATTTCCCAACTCATTCCACGAGGCAAGCTTTACCCTGATACTAAAACCAGACAGATGGTACAAGAAAAAACTACAGACCAGTAGCCCTTATGAACATAGAAACAAACATCTTCAGTAAAATATTAGCAAATCAAATTCAGCAATATATAAAAAGACCAAGTGGGGTTTTGTAACACAAGTCCAAAATTTGAAAACTCAAATCAATGCAATCTACCATGTTGACAGTATAAAGAAAAATCCATGATTATATGGATCATAGACCTAAATGTAAAACTTAAAACCATATAGCTTTTGGGAGAAAACATAGAAGATCTTTGTAACCTAGAGTTCAGCAAAGAGTTCTTAGATATGACACCAAAAGCATAATTGATAAAAGAAAAAATAACTTTGGAATTTATCAAAGTTAAAGCTTTGCTTTGTGAAAGCCATTAAGAGAATGAAAAAGAAAAGAAAAGAAAACAAAACCAAAACACCCACACAGACTAGGAGAAAATATTTTGCAAATACAGAGGACTTGTATCCAAAATATATAAATATCTCTCAAAACTCTACAGTAAGAACAAACAAGCTACTTAAAATGGGCAAAGGATTTGAACAGGCATTTTACCAAAGAGGTTATACAGACAGCAAATAAACACATGAAGAGATGTTCTACATGATTAGTCATTATTGAAATGCAGATTACACCCACAGTGAGTCATCATGCTTATTTATTAGAACAGCAAAAAATAAAAAGTATTGACAAGTGTTGGTGAAAAGGAACAGTGGAACTCATCCATCGCTGATGGGAATGTAAAATGATGGTCCCTTAGGAAAGCAGTTTAGTCATTTCTCATAAAACTGAACATACATTTATGATATCCATTCCACCCCTAGGTGTTTACCCAAGAAACTAAAGAACACACAGAGACATGTACACAAATGTTTAGAAGAATTTAAAGAACACAAATTTAGAAGAACACACAGAGACCTGTACACAAATGTTTATGAAATTAGAACACTCCCTTAACACCATACACAAAAATAAACTCAAAATGGATTAAAGACCTAAATATAAGGCCAGACACTATCAAACTCTTAGAGGAAAACATAGGCAGAAAACTCTATGACATAAATCACAGCAAGATCCTTTTAGACCCACCTCCTAGAGAAACGGAAATAAAACCAAAAATAAACAAATGGGACCTAATGAAACTTCAAAGCTTTTCCACAGCATAGGAAACCATAAACAAAACCAAAAGACAACCCTCAGAATAGGAGAAAATACTTGCAAATGAAGCAACTGACAAAGATTAATCTCCAAGATTTACAAGCAGCTCATGCAGCTCAATAACAAAAAAACAAACAACCCAATCCAAAAATGGGCAGAAGACCTAAAGAGACATTTCTCCAAAGAAGATATACAGATTGCCAACAAACACATGAAAGGATGCTCAATGTCACTAATCATTAGAGAAATGCAAATCAAAACTACAATGAGGTATCAACTCACACCGGTCAGAATGGCCATCATCAAAAAATCTAGAAACAATAAATGCTGGAGGGGGTGTGGAGAAAAGGGAACCCTCTTGCACTGTTGGTGGGAATGTAAATTGATAAAGCCACTGTGAGAACAGTATGGAGGTTCCTTAAAAAACTAAAAATAGAACTACCATACGACCCAGCAATCCCACTACTGGTCATATACCCTGAGAAAACCATAATTCAAAAAGAGTCATGTACCAAAATGTTCATTGCACCTCTATTTACAATAGCCAGGATGTGGAAGCAACCTAAGTGTCCATCATCGGATGAATGGATAAAGAAGATGTGGCACATTATACAATGGAATGTTACTCAGCCATAAAAGGAAACGAAATTGAGATATTTGTAGTGAGGTGGATGGACTTGGAGTCTGTCCTACAGAGTGAAGTAAGTCAGAGAAAAACAAATACCGTATGCTAACACATATATATGGAATCTAAGAAAAAAAAAAAGGTCATGAAGAACCTAGGGGTAAGACGGGAATAAAGACACAGACCTACTAGAGAATGGACCTGAGGATACGGGGAGGGGGAAGGGTAAGCTGTGACAAAGTGAGAGAGTGGCATGGACATATATATACGCTACCAAACGTAAAATAGATAGCTAGTGGGAAGCAGCCGCATAGCACAGGGAGATCCGCTTGGTGCTTTGTGACCACCTAGAAGGGTGGGATAGGGAGGGTGGGAGGGAGGGAGACGCAAGAGGGAAGAGATATGGGAACATATGTATATGTATAACTGATTCACTTTGTTATAAAGCAGAAACTAACACACCGTTGTAAAGCAATTATACTCCAATAAAGATGTTAAAAAAAACCAAAACTCTACAGTAAGAACAAACAAGCTAATTAAAATGGGCAAAGGATTTGAACATTTTACCAAAGAAGTTATACAGACAGCAAATAAACACAAGAAGAGATGTTCTACATGATTAGTCATTACTGAAATGCAGATTACACCCACAGTGAGTCATCATGCTTATTTATTAGAACAGCAAAAAATAAAAAGTATTGACAAGTGTTGGTGAAAAGGAACAGTGGAACTCATCCATCGCTGATGGGAATGTAAAATGATGGTCCCTTAGGAAAGCAGTTTAGTCATTTGTCATAAAGCTGAACATACATTTATGATATCCATTCCACTCCTAGGTGTTTACCCAAGAAACTAAAGAACACACAGAGACCTGTACACAAATGTTTAGAAGAGCTCTATTCATAATTGCCTCAAGTTGGAAACGACCTGTCCCCCCAGGGACAAGGGGATGAGTGAACACTAGATCACAACTCAGCCATGAAAAAGAAGGTACTATTGATACACCCAGCCACTTGGATGACTCTCAAAGGCATCATGATGAGGGAAAGAAGACAATGTTAAAAATTATATTGTATTATTTTGTTTCTCTAACAGCCTCAAAAAGACAAAACCATAGTGGTGGAGAACAGATCAGTGGTTGTCAGGGGTTGGGGTGGGAGAAGATGTGAATACAAATGGGCAGCCTGAGAGAGTGTTTTGGGGGTGATGGAACTGTTCTATATTGGATTATGGTGATGGTTGTACGAATCTACACATGTGTTAAAGTTTATGAAACTGTATATCAGAAAGTCAATTTTAATGTATAATAATTAAAAAATAAAAACAAAAATAGAAAATAAAAGACAACAAGGTTATCAAATGTGAATAACCACCACTAGCCTCTCCCAGTTATACTTCCCCCATGCTGTGCTTTTAGTCATTCATTTAATACACACTTAGGCAGCACCTAATTGGTGCCAAGCAATTTAAAAGTAACTATGAAAGAATTCTGACTGATGGGAAGAACTCGAGACAGGCAGTCCCTTCCCCTCTGGGGTTGTTACGTAGGAAAATTTTCTTAACAATATATTTACAATGCTAAAATTAATATCAAAGCAATGCTCTGCTTGGAGAAGAAAGTTCTTTTCCCATAATAGCCTTGAGAGGGAGGGAAGGAAGATTTTAGAGATACACATACTGAAAGGAGATTCAAGGTAGGTTTTAGAGATACAGAAAGTGAACTAAGGTCCAGTGACAGACCCAGTTTCACGGGGTGTATTAGTATTAAAATGCAACCCTTCAAATTCCCAGGGCAAGGGCTTCAATTCTATTTCAAAATTGCGCTAATGTTGCAATATGTTTCAAGATTCTTAAAATTGTTCAGACCTCTGTTCTAGTTATTCCACTTCTGGGAATCTAAGGATATAATGTAAAATGTGGGCACATCTTTACACAAAACACGTTTAGTGCAGTGTTACTTACAATAGTTAAAAATCTATATGTCTAGACTCACAGGAAATAAGGAAAACCATGTATGCAGTGGTCTAGATTTTACATTTTAGTAGCAGAAGAATTACTTGGAAACATGTTTGATACAATGTTAAATAAAAAGAACAAGATATAAAATTTTACATATAAAATAATCTTAACTGTGTTTTTAAAAAGATAAATAACTCTGGGGGAAAGTCATACAAATACTGATGATTAAAGAAAAATTGGCTTAACATTTTCAAGGTCAATTTCAATAGTATCAAAAATCTAGATAGGGCTTCCCTGGTGGCGCAGTGGTTGAGAGTCCGCCTGCCGATGCAGGGGACACGGGTTTGGGCCCCGGTCCAGGAAGATCCCACATGCCGCGGAGCGGCTGGGCCCGTGAGCCATGGCCGCTGAGCCTGCGCGTCCGGACCCTGCGCTCCGCAACGGGAGAGGCCACAACAGTGAGAGGCCCGCGTACAGCAGAAAAAAAAAAAAAAAAAAATCTAGATAACCTTCCCCAAAGAAGCTATACAAATGGCCAACATGCACATGAAAAGATGCTCAGAAAAATTAGTCATTAGGGAAATGCAAATCAAAACCATGATGAGATACCACTTTGCACTCACTAGGATGGCAATAATAATAATAGCAACAACAATGGAAACTAACAAGTGTTGGCAAGGATGTGGTGCAATTGGAACCCTTGTGCAATGATGTTGGAACTGAAAAGTGGTGCAGCCACTGTGGAAAACAGTTTGGTGGTTTCTCAGAAAGTTAAGCATAGAATTACCATGTGACCCAGCAGTTCTACTCCTAAGCGTACACCCAGGGGAACTGAAAGCAGGTGTTCAAGCAGGTGCTTGTACTGGTGGCACTGGTTCATAGCCCAGGTACCCATCAACTGATGAATGGATAAGAGAGTGTGGGGTGCCCAGGCAATGGAATATTATTCAGCCACAAGAAGGAATGGAATAATTTTTAAAATGGGGGGAGAAAAAGGAATGGAGTGCAAATGCACACTGCGGCATGGATGAGCCTTGGAAATGTTATGCTGGGTGAAGGAAGCCAGATGTAGGGGTTGTATGATTCCATTTACACGAGTGTCCGCAGTGGCACAGCCATGAGACTCAGAGCAGACTGATAGTTGCTGGGGGGTTGGAAGGGTGAGGGTGGGGTTTGGGAGTGACTGCTTAGTGGGTGTGGGGTTTGCCTTTAGGATGAGAGAGTTCTGGAAGTGGACAGTGGTGATGGTTGCAGGGCACTGTGAATGGAGTAAATGTCACTAATGGTAAATCTTATGTGTATTTTACCAAACTAAAAGATATATGTACGTAAACTTTGCCATACCAACCCTACTAGGATGTTATTCTAATGATAAAATCATGAGTGTGGCAAAGATTTTACAAAATGAGGTTCACTGTGTAAGAATCACTGCTATTATAAACAATGGCAAAAGTTTGAAACTGCCGAAATGCCTAACCAGAGGGGCTCAGTTAAATGAGCAAGGGTACACACTGGAATGCTACGTAGTTACTAAAACTGTGCTACAGGAGTTTAATGACAAGATGTTAATACAGTTCAAAGTGAAAAAATCCATTTATCTCCTCCCCCCAAAGTGTGTGTGTGCACACAGATATATATTCTAGGTAAATATATA
This sequence comes from Delphinapterus leucas, assembly GCF_059928025.1. Taxonomy (NCBI): domain Eukaryota; kingdom Metazoa; phylum Chordata; class Mammalia; order Artiodactyla; family Monodontidae; genus Delphinapterus; species Delphinapterus leucas. Next base: position 128,559,026 of record NC_143131.1, read on the forward strand.
TTCTAGGTAAATACACACAAAAGAAGTAAAAGGGATCTATATCAAAGGGGTAGCAGTGATTAGTTCTGGGTGGAATTATACACAATTTAAATTTTCTCAGTAATAAAAATATACTAATAAATACTTGCTAAGTATCTTGTGAACTATCAGGGACTGTTCTAGATTCCTTCATCTACCTATCTATCTATCTAACTAACTATAAATTAAATTGTTTGATTCTCATAAAGACCCTATGAACAAGGGTTAACTAACTTCTTCAAGGTTACACAGCTGGTAAATGGTGAAGCTGGGATTCAAACCCAGAGACCATTTGCAGAGTCTGAGATCCAACCATTATGCTGTGAGATCTTTTTGTTTAATCCATACATTCTAAATTTTCTTTGATGAGCACATCACATGTAAAAGGAAAGAAAGTTACTTGAAAAAAATAATCAACCTAACCATAAATTGTAAGAGCCGTCATCACTGTGGGGAAGGAAAACAGATATTTTTAAATTCTCCTATTTGTCAAGGTTTTCCAAATTTCCTGTAATGAATACAAATTGCTTTTAAAATGGAAAGGAAAAACACCTCTCAACTAAGGTAAAACAAAGGATGGGGTCAGATTTTACATGCCTGAATGGACAAGTCGAAGCACGCTGCAAACTCCAGCCCTGAAGTGACCAACTGCTTATGGACCAGAGCTGGGAGGGAGGGGACAGTGGGAGTCCCGTGTGAACTCAGCTGGTGGAACAGAAGGAGTCCGTTCCACACCCTCCCAAGTGCACCTTGTCCTTACCTCTCAGGGCCTCCGCGTGCTCTCCCTCCAGGACTCTTCGCTGTTCATTCAGTTTCTCTCCAAGCTCTAGTTCCCTCTCCTTCTCCACCTGCGGGCGGAGGGTCCAGAGCAGGATAAGACTGAGTAGGTTCAGGGCAGCCTCACTTATTCACTCACCGACACTGGAGCCTTTTGGAGGTTGGTGATCAGAGTCCTACCCGCTGATCGGAGTGATGGGAATGACATGTGCCCAGAGAGGGCACAAGGCCTCCAAGACATAGCAGGTGTGGCTGACTTTGCCCTCTTTAGGGCTTAGAAGGGGGTTCCCAGAGATTTACCAGGTGGAAAGGGATTTTGGAATCTTCTAATCCTGATGCCACTGAGGGCAGGAAGCCCTTTGTTATGTTAGTGTTTCCCCACCTTTTATTGCATAGAATGAATATAATGAATTATATGCCAGCAGTTACAAATATTTGTTCAACAGATAAAGGACTCTCTTCCCGGCAAAACAAGTAAGAGATACTTACACCAACAATAAGAACAAAAGATGGCCTCACTCTGGGATTTAACATGGTCAGCAGAGCAGGAGGAAAAGAGAGGGGCTAGGCCTTACCTTCTGTGCCCATTTCTTCTTGTCCTCTTCGTGTTGCTGGAGAATTCTGGTGAGAGCCTTCTGGTGCTGCCCAGCCTCCTCAGATGCACAGAGATGGACAGTTGTGGCTATAGGTGAGGGAGGAAAAAAAACAATCACAGAGCAGAGGCTGGGACCAGGCCCAGCAGAGAGGGTGTATGAGGCTCAAGCTAAGGGCTGGGGAGCCTGTCTCCTCCTCAAGAATGGTCTCAGCTCGGGGATCAACCTCCAGAGGCAGCTCCTTAAATCTCCCTGGCTTTGGAGACCCTCCTTCATTAAGTGCAGAAGCCAGGGGTCTCATTTTGCCCCTGGGATCTATAGCAGAGCCGGTAACTCACGGGACATGTTCAGCCCATAAAGGTGCTATTTGCTCTACCCCAGGGGTCCCCAACCGCCGGGATCTAATGCCCGATGATCGGAAACGGAGCTGATGTAATAATAATAGAAATAAAGTGCACAATAAAAGTAATGCACTTGAGTCATCTCAAAACCATCCCCCCCACCCCCGTCATGCCCCAGTCCTTGGAAAAATTGTCTTCCACGAAAACGGTCCCTGGTACCAAGAAGGTTGGGGACGCTGCTCTACCCAATATCTAAATTAAAAACAAATAGTGGCTGATGCTTAATAACTGGGCAGATTTTACTTAATACGACAGATTTCCAACTTATCTTGAAGAAGCCAAAGAAGTGGCGGTGTGTGCCTTAGTGTCAAAGCAGGAGCTGGGCTGAGGGGCAGCTGCCTTCCCCTCCGTCCAGGATGTGGCTCTGCCCTTTGCTCACAGAGGACGCGTGTAAGGGGCCACTTGGTCACACACGCTACCTGCTGGACCCTGTGTCTGAGTGTGTGACCCCTCACCTTCAGCACCCCCCGGAGCGGGGGGCAGAGAGGCTGCTGTGAATAGTGAGGAGACGCAAACAGGAGACCCCCAAACAGGCCTGGTGATGCCACTCTGAGTCCAACAGGCTCTGGGTCTCACCTAAGGCAGGGACCCACACTCTCGGGGCTTCAATTAAATCAGGATAATGATAATACCTACCTCATGGGGCTATTGAGATAGTTAAGCCAGAGAACAAAGGCGATAAAAATAACAACAGCAGGTAAACGATAAAGAGCGCTTACCATGCTCAGAAACACGCCCAACTCTGTTCTAAGTATCTCACAGGTATTACTCACTGAATCCTCACAACCACCCAGAGTGGTGGGCACTGTGATTATCCCCATGTCACGGATGAGGGAACTGAGGGACAAAGAAATCATGCAACCTACGCAAGATTACCCAGTTCACAATCGGGATAAAGGACTGTGAACCTACACGATGTGATTCCACAGCAAACATTCTGAACTACCACCTTGTTCTACCAGCTTATGCATAAAAAGCAGTAATTGTACAATAGCCAACACGTGGAAGCAACCTAAGTGTCCATCAACACATGAATGGATAAAGTAGATGCAGTATATACATGTAAAGGAGTATTACTCAGCCATAAAAAAGAATGAAATTCTGCCATTTGCAACAACATGGATGGACCTAGAGGGTAATATGCTTAGTGCACTAAGTCAGAGAAAGACCAATACTGTATGTTACCACTTATATGTAGAAGCCAAAAAATACAACAAATGAATGAATTTTAAAAAGCACTAAGTGTAGTGCCAGGCATTTGGAGGTGCTCAGTAAGTACTCTTCATTGTTCACTAAATGTTCTCTAAATATTCCTCAGTGTTCATGACAAGCATTGGAGGCTAATACTAGCATTGTTAGCATTATTATAAATGTAGTAGTAATAGGGACTTCCCTGGTGGCACAGTGGTTAAGAATCCTCCTGCCAATGCAGGGGACACGGGTTCGATCCCTGGTCCGGGAAGATCCCACATGCCACGGAGCAACTAAGTCCGTGTGCGCCACAACTACTGAGCCTGTGCTCTAGAGCCTGCGAGCCACAACTACTGAGCCCACGTGCCACAACTACTGAAGCCTGCGCACCTAGAGCCCGTGCTCTGAAACAAGAGAGGCCATTGCAATGAGAAGCCCAGCTCACTGTGTCGAAGAGTAGCCCCTGCTCACTGCAACTAGAGAAAGCCCGTGAGCAGCAATGAAGACCCAACACAGCCATAAATAATAAATAAATAAATAAATAAATAAATAAAAGGAAATGTAGTAGTAATATTACTACAGAACTTCATAGGCCAGGTTGGGTACAAGATATGACGAGAAATGTGAGGAAAGAGGCTGTGGTCAGTCCATCAGATAGGTAGTCTGAGCCCTGGGTCCTGGGTGGAGGCAGTGGTCATGATCAGCTCTCATAAATCATCTGGCTCGGGGTCCCAAACGTTGGTCAGCAGTACCAGACTGGCCCCAACTGGGGAGAAGCTTATTAAAAAGATTTATCATCACTAACAATGCAGAGTCTTCAGCCCCGCTCCCAGAGATCCTTATTTAGTTGGCCTGTGGTGAGGCCCCAGAATCTGTACTTTTGAAAATCACCCACCCCAGGTAATTCTTATGTACATTCAGATTGGAGAACCTCTGAATTCTGACCCAGTTGCTTATCTGGTACTTGAACTTCATCTACAATATCCCTGACAGCCTCCAGGTGTTAATGAAACACTTTCAGAGATGGAGAGCTCATCCTATTATGAAGTGCCTCTGATGATGTTAAACCAACAACCACACGAAAAATCCTTTGAGATTGAACTGAATTCTGCCAGCCTGTTTCTGCTACATTGAGGCCCTAGTACTGATCTCTGGGTCACTGAACAAGCCTCATCTTTCTTCTCCATGAGGGCACTTCAGTCACTTGGAGAGAACTGTTGTGTTTTATTGCAACATCCTCTGTTTCTTTAACTGTTCCTTCAAGACATGGTTTCCAGATTCCTCACCAGCCTCATCTTTCTCCATTGTACTCTCTCCAATTGTTCTGGATTCCTCTGAAAATGTATTTTCCAGAAATAAACTCAGCACTCCAGGTGTGGTATGAATAGTCGGGAACAGGGAAGAACTATCACCTCCCTGATTTTAGACATGATACTCCTATTAATGTAACCTAAGTAAAATCTTGTGAGATAATTAAATAGCCATATCATGTCTGTTGCTTATAAAGTAGGAAATCTCATAGATGTCAGGGAGGGCATTTACAGGGCTGCCTACTCACCTGTGTCACCATTGAGGGGACCGAGTTCCTGCAGCTCTGGTTTGGGAGGCTGATCTGGTCCTTGGCACCTCTGGAAGAGATGAGACAACAATGAGGATGAAGGAAGAAGGTAGGAGGTCAGTGTGAGGATGGATGCTATGGTAAGATTCTTCTAAAGGCAAGACAGAATTCCAGTCGTGCCAAACCCGGCTCTAGGCCCAGTTCACTTAGCTTCCTTCCTCACCATACCGAGGCAGCACTCCCTCTGTGCGAAAAGGGTTCTCAGAGCAGAATTTCTCATCTTGGCCAGGGAAACCCTCCGCGGGGAGTTTGATGCTGGTTGGTCTCTCCTTAGATTCTTGTGATTTGGCTTGGCCACCAACCATGGGCCCCTCTCTGCCCTTATCTTCCTTCTCTAGGGACTTGGCCAGACCTTCTGCTATTACCCTCACCCCAGTTATGGCCTTTAGGTGTCCTAAAACTTCCTAACCCCCAGTTCAGAGACAATTCCCCTTCCCTCTCGGGGCTTGTGGCTACCACAACTTCCAGCCAACTTCCCTGTATTGAAAGCAGAGCATCAAAGTTCGAGCCATGTTTTACTATGCTTCTTCTCTGCTAGAAGGGCTGTTTCCCCAACTATAAGGAGACAGCAGTACTTAACGTGACAGATGGGGGTGAGATACTGCAGCCAGGATGTACCAGGCACTATGCTGTCTTATCTATACTATCTCAGGTAATCTTTAGAAGGACCCCGGGAAATACGAATGCCCCCCAATTTAAAGATGACAAGGCTGAGGCAGGTGAGGAGTCCATCAAGGTAAATCAGGGGACAACTGGCAGAGTCAAGTATTTGAGCCATACCTAGTGGGCACTTTAACCAACATTGGCCAGTGTGGGTTGAATCTGATCATAGGAGAGAACTGAGGCAAAAGGGCCTTCTGTACCACAAGGCAGTGTCAGTGGCTCCCAGATTTCAGTTTTCATAAATAATATTTTGAAATAGGAGAATTGATATGGGTTGACAAGAAAGGATGCTGACAAAAATTATTTGCAGACTATCACTATCATTTCATAAAACAGAAGACATTTTAACCTTCCAAAGTATATTAAGGAAAGCTCAAGACAGTTCTTCCAGGAAAGGTGAAGTAACATCTTACTCAACGTTACACACACATTCACACCTTTAATTTTCTCATTTCACCCCAGAGAGGTGAAAAGTTGGTCAAAGTCTGGCACTGGCCACTGGACCAGGATCTGGGGTAGAAAAAAAATTTAAGCTATTTTGTATACTTTTCAAAATGCTCTAGGATGTTAGCTAGACTTATTGTGATCATTTCACAATGTATATAAATATTGAATCCTTAGGTTGTACACCTGAAATTAATATGTTACTTCTCAACTATACCTTGAAAAAGTGTTCTGATTTTTAAAAAAAGATATTCTAGGCCCCATTTTATTTTTATTAATTAAAATTTATTTATTTTTGGCTGCATTGGGTCTTCGTTGCTGCACGCGGGCTTTCTCTGGTTGCGGTGAGCGGGGGCTACTCTTTGTTGCAGTGTGCGGGCTTCTCATTGCAGTGGCTTCTCTTGTTGCAGAGCACGGGCTCTAGGTGCACGGGCTTCAGTAGTTGTGGTGCATAGGCTTAGTTGCTCCACAGCATGTGGGATTTTCCCAGACCGGGGCTCAAACCCGTGACCCCTGCATTGGCAGGCGGATTCTTAACCACTGCGCCACCAGGAAAGTCCCTAGGCCCCATTTTCAAAATCACTTCAATAAGTCAGCCTGTGAAAGGCTATGAAAGCATTCAATTGTGAATTATCATTGTAAAGGAAAAGCTTTACTTTTTTCTGTAATAATAGATTACTAAAATAAAAATTATTAACAATTTCCTGAACTTGAGAATGAATGAAATGCTGCTAGAAAGCATACTTCCGGTTGAGGAAGGAAGAGAAGGGAAGGCTTCTAGAACATTCTGCTCCTGCCCCACAGTGCCTGGCACAGGGCCTGGTGCTGCGTGAAATCCCGGCAAACTGAGCAAGGCACAGTGCTTCCCCCAGGCCCTGGTCCCCACATCTGCTCAGTGGCTGGCACGCCTGTCACCCTCCCTCCACCCACCCTGTGAAGTCTCCGCCCTCCTGCCCATGGGAGAGGGGACGCCTGGCCCAGGCACAAGCTGTCAACACAGGATTCTGGGGAAATGACAGGAGGCAGCCTCTCCACCCTGGGCCGGAGGAAGGAGGGAGATAAACACCAACGGTTGTCTTGTCCCTGTTGCCACCACTGGTTACGCTAATCTGGTCAACGTTTTTATGAGAGTGAGATTTCCAGAATTCCAGTCTTGGCTTTTCCACAAATTTGGACAAGTCTCCTTCCTCCTCCAGGCTCCCACTTCCTCCTTTGTGAAGTGGAGGTGAGGAGGTCTTAGTTTCACCCAACGACGCCCATGGCGTTCAAACTCTGAGCGTCTGATTTCAGATCCTCTCAACCGCACTGAGAGGCAAGGGTTATTATTACAAGGGAGGAAACTGGAGCTGGGGAGGTAAGACACTGTCTAACGGGACCTCGATGTCAAAATCAGCATAAGAACAAGGTCTCAGAACAGTAGAGACCAGAACAGTATGGTTAAGAACTGTGGGAGTCTAAAATCACCCAGATCTGGATTCAAATACTAAATCCAACACTGTGTGACTACATGGCCTCTCCAAGCCTTGGTTTCCTCAGGAGGTTATTTTAAGGATTAGATGAGATAAGGCGCCTATAACGTCTGGCATATTCTAAGATCTCAAACATGGCATTATGACAGTTATCACATTATGTTTGAAAAGCACGGCAAGAGCAAAGACGCACAGTGCTTTCCTAGATCTTCTGGGCTGCCATTGGCCTCAGGTTGCCTGAAAAAAGTTCATAAAGCTCATGAGAAACTGTCTTCTCCCAAATAACCACCACAGAAGGTGGAAAACTCTTCTCCACTAACAGCTTCCAGACCTTAGGCAGGACATGGCCTTGTGCTTGAGTCTCCAGATCCTGATGGCACCCCTGCCCCCAGGATAACTCCTTCAGAATGACATTCAGGACTCATAATCTGTCCTCACTCTACTGTTCTCTCCATTTTCTTAATACTTAAATATTGGTAAACATCTTTTTCCAATTATAGTGGTAATAAATAATACATATTTATTCATTATTGGAATATTATATATACTTTCTTACATCTTACTTTTTCAAATATGAGCATTTACTACATGGCATTAAATATTCTGTAAATATATTAATTTTAATGACTTGAGTATGACATCCTTACAGGTGAATTTAATCATTTAATCAGTAAACCACAGTTGAATGGTTTTTTAATCCATACAACCTCCACTGGTTTTAAATCATTAATATTACTCAATATCTAATTGAGTGTTTCATTTTCAAAATAGTTTGCAAGAATATGTTGACCGCAAAGAATTTGCTTTTTAAAAAAAATAATGCCTTCATGTATCTCCTTCCACTCTCTAACATTTCTATGAAGCTCCCACTTTGAGTAGCTTTCTGATATTTGTGATCTAACTGTAAAATGTTATTCCCTCCCACATGTGAATAAACATAAATCCAGATGTGAAAAAAAAATCCGCATCTTTTTTTTTTTCACATTGAGGGAAAAAAAGTTGAGGGACTTCCCTGGTGGTCCAGTGGTTAAGACTCCGCGCTCCCAATGCAGGGAGCACAGGTTCGATCCCTGGTTGGGGAACTAAGATCCCGCATGCCACAGCCGAAAAAAAAAATCCACTGTTGAATATATACATTATTTCCATTTTTTAATTTCCAAATCATGCTTTAGAGAACGTACTGATTTATAAAATTTTTCACACATCTAAAATTACTGGCTCTGCCTGTGCTCTGCAACAAGAGAAGTCACCACAATGAGAAGCCCGGGCACCGCAATGAAGAGTAGCCCCCGCTTGCCTCAACTAGAGAAAGCCCGCGTGCAGCAATGAAGACCCAATGCAGCCAAAAATAAATAAAATTAAAAAAAAAAAGAAATATAAGATTAAAAAATAATAATAATGAAATAAAATTACTGGCTCTACTCTCCAGAAAGTTCTATCAATTAGCTCACCCACTAATAACACACAGAAGGCCAGTTTCACTACAACCTTGTCTACATGGACTAGTGTCTTTTTTTTTCTTTAATTAAAAAATTTTTTTTCATGTTGACCAATTTGCTAGGCCAAAACCAAACCAAAACAACCTACTGTGCTCCTGGCCACAAGATGCACAACCGTGTGTTCAAGACCATCCCAGCATGACACATGGTCAATAATTTCTCAGGCCTCCAGGCCCCGCTAATATATTATTTCTACTTGGTCTCTCCCCAGGGCTGAGTTAGCTCCTATCAGCGCTACGCTCCAGGGCCTGTTCAGACACCTATGTGAGTAGCTACCCAGTTACCTGTACTTCTGCTAGTCCAAGGGGCTCCCTGAGGACAGGGGCCATTTTTGAAATCGACTTTGGATTTGCCCCAGTATCTGTTATGATGCCCAGAACAATATTTCTAGGAATTTCCAGGCCTTATAGAGGGTCTCCTGTATTAGAACCACCTGAAGTCCTTGCTTAACACAGCTCCCAGGCCCAGTTCTAGACCTACAGCATCCGAGGGTGGTGTGTGTGTGCTGGGAAGCTCTGATCTACCAACCCATCCAGGTGATTTTGAGGCTCGCCAAAGCCTGAGGACACACAGCCCAGAGCTGAGCGGGAATCGATAAGCAACTACTGCGTGGAAAATTCCCACGGTGGGGCCTTGGCTACTTCCTCCTCAGAGGTCATGCAGCAGAGTTCACCCTGCAGTGGGAGAGGACAAGAGCTGGGAGGGGGCCACAAAAATTTTCCCTTCCAAAAGCAGAGTGGGGCAGGCCTCAGACTGGGAGGGGCATCCGGTCTGAGCTCTGGAAGAGGGATGGCAGCTTCCTGTGTCAATGGAAACTTGGGCGAAGAAAGCTATGAGGTGGCAGCTGGCAGCACGGGATAGAGGGAGAACCCAGGACTGGGGGAGAGGCCAGGAGACCCAGGTTCCAGCTTCACTGTGTGACTTGAGGGAAGTGCTGTCCCCTCTCTGGACCTATCTGTGATGGGTCAGGGTTGGAACAGACGTTCTCCTCAGTCCTTCTGGGCTCCAGGGCAGCCCTTCAACTAAGAGGGCTGGAAACAGGGCCCCTCTATCTTGGTGACATGCACCGTTCTGGGGCCCAGCTCCTTGCTGTCAAGCAGACCAGAGCTCTGCTCTGGGGTCAACCAGAAGCAAACCTGGTCCGCGGTAGAACACGGCTCCGAAAGCAGACAGGGTCCAGGCAGAGCATGAGGACAGGGCCCAGGGCCATGAGGAAACCAGGCAAGCTCGGACTGGGCCTGGTGAGACCCTCTCGAATATGCTTGCATTTTGGAGGGTAAACTGACCAAATGGAAGGTGTGCAAGAGTAGCTGACAGGATGTGGTAGGAGATTCAAACCAAGTGACAGGAGGGACTGTTAACAATAGTTGATCAGCCTCGAGAATAGGCAAAAAACAAAAACAAAAAGAAAAAACTCTGGACTCCGTCTTCAAACCTCTGCAGGACTGCCATGAGGTAGAAGCTGCTAGTGTGTAGTCCACAGCCTTGAAGGGCAAGATGGTGTCCAACGACTAGAAGTTTCAAGTGCAATATGAAGAATCTCAGAACTGTCCCAAATAGAGATAGGCTGCCTTATTGGAGGGTGGGGTGGTGGTAGTGAGCTCTCTGTCACTGGTAGCATACAAGAAGAGGCAAACTTCATTTTGCAGGTTGGACTGACTGAGTGATCTCAGAGGGCCCTCAACTCCAACCATCAATAATTCTATAAAATATCCCTGATGTTCAACAAGTAAAGACCTCTGGTAAGCATCAAGTGTTTAGCTAGTGCAGGTGGTACGTAAAACCCACCAACATTAACAGAGTCCCAGGGGGCTCTGTTGAGTATTATTCAGGTTGCAGTACTTTGGGGTGAATTTTCATAGTCTCATACTGAAGTGTCCAGGATAGACTCCTCACTTCCCTCAAATTCCGAGCCTCATCAGGAAAGAATGAGGAAGGCAGAAGCAACTTGGATAGAAACTTCCCAGCTATTCCTTCCCTTGGGAATCCCGCTAGGATGGAAGCCAAGCCCTGAGGCTGGCTCGGCCTTTCCTGAAGACACTTGGTCTAACCTTGCTTTAGGGACCATCACTCCATCTTCTTCATGGGCCTTTAGGCATTGTGTATTTCTGATTGAACGGTGTGATTTATGGCCTCATTAATCCTGCTTAGCTTCGAGAATTTAGTAATCAAAGGACCCTTAAGAGTTCACCAAGCTCCTCTGCCAACCCCATAAACCACAGCCCTGGCTTCCCTTGGCCGCATAGTTCTGTCACACCCACCTTGGCTGAGGAAGGCTTACTGGGACCCAGAAGACAGGGATGGAAGGGCCCCTGGAGACAGTTTATTCCAATCCTCACCTCCTATTTCCAGGTGGAAAAACCGAGGCCCAGAGGGGAGGTGAGCAGTGCTGTCAGAGGCCACAAAGCAGGGAGCAGAGCCCTAAAGGGAATCCAGACTCGAGGCGGAGCCCCTTCCGCGTCCTTCGTGCACGCGCCAGATTGATCCAAGTAGCCAAACGATTAGGGGATTCTGAGCCTCAAGGGACTCATGTCACAACCCTCTGCAGTATCAGAGCTGCCTTTCCGATGTCAGAACTCAGCGTGGTTTCGGGATCTGAACAACCACAGCAGAGCCCATTGGCTGAGGGTAGAGGCAGGAAGGAGGTGGCAGCGGAGGCCCAAGGGGCCCCTCCAGGACTTCAGGTGGGGGAGAGGAAGGACCTAAATGTTCAGGGCTGTTGAGAAATGTTAGCATTCACACCCAAACTACAGAGCCTCGGATGTAAGAACACCATAACCACAGGCCTCAGCTTCCCCATCTCTAAGATGGGCAGAAGTATTTTGCCAAAGCAATGCCTGAATGTGATTTCACTTTCACGCGGCCAGGGACGCCAAAGATTTACTTCAACTTGTTCATTTTACATATGACGGCGTCAGCATCAGCCAGTGTCTGCCTGGGGACATACCGACGTGACCACGCAACCGAAAGGTAGGAGCACCAGCCAGTACCTCTCAGCTGTGTCAGGAGGCCCCGCCTATTCTCTGAATACCTGCAATGCCCCTAGAACACCCCAAGTCAGGGGCGGATGTGGCCTCCATCCCTCCCATCTGACCAGCTGACGAACGAGATCTCAGGGGAGGACAGAACCACGTCCCTCCCACGCACCTGCTGAGCCTACCCATGGCAGACAGTGAGCGCAGGGCCCAACCCCTCATTCACAGATGGAGGGGCTGAGGCCCAGGAAAGGGTTTCCAGTACACCACATCCCCTTCCTTCCTCCCTAGAGCCCACCTTTTCCTGCCCCGTATCAGCCTCCCAGGGGGCCTGCCAGTTCTGCTCGCCTGAGAGCGCCTGGAGCTGGCAGAAGCACTCGGTACCATCTCCAGCATTTGGGTCAGTCCGCCAGGCAGAAGGACCCTGAAGGAGTGGGACAGAAAACGGTGTCAGTGGCCACAGCGGGGGAAGGGACGTACACGGCTGGATATCCACCTGTCTCAGCAACCCAATGGTAAACTCCCCAGTCGGAGTCCAGAGTCAGGCCCCTGACTTGCTACTTGCTTGCTGTGTGACCTTGGGGAAGCACCCTCCCCTCTCTGGGCTTCTGTTTCCTCCTCTCTCTGGCATGGAGTTGGGCAATGGGATACATCAGGGCCCTTCTGGTTTTGGTATGCTGTGGGTTGAAAAGAAGGGGCAGAGTGAGGTCACCCTGACACCTCATCCTCTATCAGTCCTGTCACGCTCACTGGCTCCAGGCACGGCAGAGCTGACAGTTGGACACACTCAGCTGTCAGCCGCTGCATGGAGAGGGCTTCTCTGCAGGACAAGGAAGGAGGGGCCCTTGCTCAGGAGGGTCTGGGGGGTGTCCTGAACCCTTCATACCACCCTCTGTTCTTGAGCAGCTCCTGTGGAGAGGATGTAAAAGGGGGCGCTGCAGTGCCTGGAGCGGAAGATGACAGAGCCCAGCAGCCACCTCGCAAGGTACACGCGGCAAAGCACCCCCACCCTGCCATAGCACGGCCAGCAGAGACCGGCACCCATTAGCGAGGATGGTGGCTCCTCCAGGGTGCTCAGGGCAGGGTCACTTGTAACAGGGAAACGCTGGAAACCAGGCTCATATCCACAACAGGGCACCAGCTCAATACACTAAGGTATATAACACTAGGCAGTGCCACTCATATGTTTAAAAAAACCAAGTAGGAATTTACCGACAACAGTGGAAAGCCATTCGGTAGAATATGAATAGGCAAAATAAACTATTTCTACTGTACGTAAATGCACAGGAAAAACTACCTAGAAAGGCGCACACTGATGGCAGTCAGTCATCATCTCTAGAGAAAGGACTGGAATTATTGCAGTCAAGGAGGGGGAGCTTCAGTTTTGCCTAAATTCTTAGAATTTTTCAAACAATAGTGTACTCACGTTTGACTTGTGTACAATGAACAACAACAGGCAGAATAAATACCTCTCTTGGAACCTAAAAGCAGCCATGGCCATCATTTTACTGGTGGGGAGATCAAGGCCCAGGGACAGAACCAGCTGAGATCACACAGCAAGTTAGTGACAGAGGCAGGAGTGGGACCCACTCCTGACCCCTGGCCCAGTGCACTTTCCTCTACAGGTGCTGCAGCTGGTGTCCAACAGCATTTGGGCCTTGTCCAAGCACCTCCTTGTTTGCAGTGCTCCCTACCTTTCTGCCAAGCCATGGTTCCAAAGGGGAGGCACTGGGCTCTTCCTGCCCATTTCTACTGGTGGCAAGGTAGGGGAGGGGTGAGAGGGGGTGGGGAGTAATTAACCTTAAAATATATGTTCCCTAGGGCTGCTGTAACAAATCACCACGACGTTGGTGACTTAAAACAACAGAAATTTATTATCTTCCAGTTCTGAAGGCTAGAAGTCCCAAACCAAGGTATCAGGTGGGTTGGGTCCTTCTGGAGGCTCTGAGGGAGTTTCTGTTCCATCCCTCTCTCCTAGCTTCCAGTGGTTGTCAGCAATCCTTGGCGTTCCTTGGCTTGGAGCTGCATCACTCCAGTCTCTGCTTCTGTCATCACACGGCCTTCTCCCTGTGTATCTGTGTCCAAAGTTCCCTCTTCTTACAAGGACACCAGTCCTTGGATTAGGGCCCACCATCATCCAGTATGACCTCATCTTGACTGACTACATTGGCAAAAACCCTGTTTCAAATAAGGTCATACTCATAGGTTCTGGGTGTACATGAGTTTGGGTAGGGACACTAATCAACCCATTAAAGGGACTTCCCTGGCGGTCCAGTGGTTAAGACTCTGTGCTTCCACTGTAGGGGGTACGGGTTTGATCCCTGGTCAGGGAATTATGATCCCACATGCCGTGTGGCACGGCCACAAATAAACAAACATAAAAAAATCCATTACACATAACTTTTCTGATGTCAAAGCTGTTTTCTCAAGGAGACGGCAGGGGGTAGGGTTGCACGGGGTGGTGGAAAATGACAAGATTCGTTGTACACTGAAAAAGAACTTCTCTGCTGGGGAGGAAGGAAAACTGGAAGTAGGTCAGTTTGTACATCATGTATCTGGGGGGAAAGCATGGGTGTGGGATGGATGTATTGTGAGGCATTTGGCCTAGATGTTCTGGAAGATTCAGATTTGAAAATAAAGTGACACAAGATAAATGATTTTTAAGGATTCACATTTACCTGGTGAGAAGTCGATGGCTTGTCTTCGGGTGATGGATAGATTTAGATCTATCTATGCTAAAGATAGGTGGAATTTCTCATTTTCTCTCTCTCCTTCTCTCTGCCTGGGGTGGGGCCCCGGGAGCTCCCCCTGCACCCACCTGCAGGTCCTGCTCCCTTCCTGGCCCAGTCCCTGGTCAATCAGTCATCCGGGGTGGCTCACAGTGCTCTGAGGGTGGAGGACACTGAGAGGACAAAGTGCAGGCCTTGAGGGGGGAAACCCAAGTGCACCCCGAGATGTCAGAGCCAGGACTCAGGCCATCCATCAGACTCTTCCTTTTATGGGGGCTACCCAACTTTTTCCAAGTTTGGTTTTTGAACATGAACACTCATGAATGTTATACTGAGGTCTCTTGGAACTCTTTTTCAGGTAGATTTCAGACCTTTGCTTACTAGCCAACCTATGAACACTGAGATGTCTAGTGGCAGCCCCTCCTACCAGGAGTGTCACCATCTTGACTTATATGGCATCCTGTTTCCGGACGAACAATTTGAAGTTTTATCTTTTCGGCCCTTTTTATAATAAAAAAACACAAGTGATGACGTGAAGCATGGGCCCCAAACTCAACACCCAACTGAGGCAGCAATGGAAGTCCTGAGGTGCCTGGAGGCATCTCAGGCTCTCAGGGACCTATGCTAGCTGATTGGGAATTCAGCTACAAAGGAACAGAATTAAAAAACATGTACATGTGCAGAAAGTGTGTTACCAAAGGATGTGTGTCCAAGGCAAGGATTTATTAGGAATTATTCTGATGGGTTTCAGGTCACAGGGCACAGATGTCTCTTTATAACATAGAAATCTGGCACTGAACCTCACAAGGTTGTCAGAGGTCATATATATGGAAGCCTGTATTGACTTTAACTAGGATGATTTTTCCGGTTGGGGGGGCATCATTTTGGGGGTTGGGCAAAGCGCAGAGGCCACATATACAGCAACGTCCCCACAATGTTTGGGACAGAGGACTCAGTGCCAGGGAAAGGCAGTTTCCTTTTGTAGACCCTCTGTCCCACCCTCAGCAAAGCAAGTTCAAAGGTCAGATTTGCCCTGCTCCTACCGACCAGGTGTCAGGGGCCCTGCCTCTTGTGTACCCCATTCACCCTGACACAAGTGTCTGGCCCCCATTCACCTTCAAAACCCAGCCAAGATGACATCTCTCCCTGGAGGCCCTCCCTCCCCCAACCTCTCCCCTCTGACAGAAAGGCACAGTCTCCCGGCTTAGGATGAAGATACAGGGTGGGTAGCAGTGGGGAGTGCAAATAACCACGTGTCCAAACTGGTTAAATAAGCCACAGAACATCCATCAGGTGGCCATTAAAAATCACATTTCCGCGGACTATTTAACATGGGAGAACGCCCCCAACAAAATATTAAGTAACTAGAATATAATCATTTAAAATATATTCCCAGGGACTTCCCTGGCAGTCCAGTGGTTAAGAATCCACCTTCCAATGCAGGGGGCGCGGGTTCGATCCCTGGTCAGGGAACTAAGATCCCACACGCCGTGGGGCAACTAAGCCCCCGCGCTACAACTACAGAGCCCAAGAGCTCAGGAGCCCTCGCGCCACAACTAGAGAGAAGCCCACACGCTGCAACCAAGACCCGACGCAGCCAAAAAACAAATGAATATATATCAAATAAATAAATAAGATAAAATATTTTCCCAATTCTGCAAAAATAGTCACATTCGCATATATCATACATGTAGGAAAACAGTAGAAAGAATGCCACTGAAATGTACACAGAGGCTACCTCTTCATGGTGAGATTAAAAACTACTTTAAAACTTCTTTATACTTTTCCAAATTCTGAAATTTTGCCTCAAACATTATAGTAATCACAATAATGAGGTGTCTCGAGTGGAATCCTAAGTGCTTCCTCGTCCGAGGCTTGCGTCCCCTCTTCTATTTTTGCCACAATCGCAGCTGACCTCTGCTTGAACTACTCCAGGATGGGGAACTCACTACCCCTCTTCCTGGTGAGAAGTAGAATCTGGCTCCCTTTAGCTTCCCCTCATTGGCCACAACTCTGCCTCCTGAAACCAGAGAACAAGGCCGTGCCCTGTGCCCGTGCCTCTTGACGACACTTCAGAGGTTGGAAGGCAGTGGCCAGGCTCCAGGCTTCATCTTCCTAACCCAACAGCCTGCCAAGAACATTAACGTCCCCCTGTCTTCCGCAACCCTGTTTGCTTTCCTTGGGTACAATCCAGGCGGTGATGTCCTCACCCACATTCTGTCTTATCGAGGGTGTGCCACTTACCAGTTGGTGTATCAGGGGCTCTATTACATGCATTCTTTCATCTAATCTTAGAACCCTATGACTCAGGAGCTAACATCACACGTATTTTACAGACGAGGAAACTGAGGCACGGAAAAGCCAAGTCCCTTCCACGGTCACTTAATGGATCCATGGCAGAGCCAGGACTGAAGTGGCACCTGGCCCAGAGTCAGACAGCTGAGTTAATAAATGAATATGTGGACCCAGTTCTAAAGCCCATGTCCTTAGTGTCTATGGTTTTGTTTCAGAATTAGCTGTGCCCATGCCAGGCTCTCCCATGGTGTTCACTTCTGCATCTCTGCCCCTCACCTGGCCTGCTACATGGAGACCCTCCTGAAGGGCTACTGACCACAGAGGACCTGCTGCGCGAGGCATGTCTCCGGGAGCAGTGCTGAGCCAGGGCCTCTGATGCGCTGCTCAGAGCTGTGGCGCCAGAGCTGAAGCCCTGGGGGCACCAGGCACACATACAGGGGACTGACCATGAGGCACTAGCTGTCCCTCCCCACCTTGGGCCCAGACGGGTAACCTGTTGGGGATGGAAGGCCCCTGCGCACTCTCCATGTCACTCCTACAGGCAAGTCCATGGGCTTGCTTCCTCGGCCCTTCCCCTTTATGTCCGGCCTTCTCCCAAATCCTCCCAGGGATGTGGCCACATCAGCCACAGTCTCTGCCAAAAAGGGTTTTGGAAGGACCACACAATGCAGGTGGTTCTTCGGTATCCACATCCAGCCTGCTAGGGATCCTCACTCATTTTTTCACCAGGATTTCAACTTTCCCCAAAAGTCCCAGTAACAGCCCCAGGTCAGGCCTCTCAGTGGGATCTAGGACAGCTGGTCAGCTAAGGCCACAAGGCACTGTTGACCACAGGACTCAGCAAGCCCTCAGGGCCTGGCCCCTGGAGGGACCTTGAGAAGTCCTAGTGGTCAAGCCCCTGTCCCTAGCCAGCGAAGTCCCCGCTGAGAGCGCCGGCCTCATTCCTCACAGCTGGCCACGCCCACTCTCCACAACCAGCACTGTGACTCTGCTTCTCAGGCTCAGCGGCTGCTCAGACTGACCTTTCTACCTCGACTGGGTAACTCCTACCAAACCTTCAACACTCAGCCAAGGCGTGCTCAGCCCTCATCCAAGACGCCTTCCTGTGTCTCTCAAAGCTGGATGAGATACTCCTGCTGACCCTGGGCTAACCCCTAGTCTGGCTCTCATGTGGCCCTCATTCACTCACTCAAATATTTATGTAGCACCTGCTCTGGGCTCTGTGCGGGGCAGTGGGCACTAGCCGGGGAGGGCAGAAAACCAGGCCCCACTGCAAAGCTTGGCCACCAACTGGCTATGGGACATCACTCCTCCCTTGAACCTCAGTCTCCTCCCCTATAAAGTGGGGAAGATTCGGCAGCTCAGCCTGGCTTCCAGGCTGCCGTGAAGTCGGCAGGATGTGAAAGTACTCTGTCAACTGCCACTCAGGGTGAGTCACTGTTGTCGTGACCTGAGCCTCCTGCGGTCTGAGCTCATTTTTGTACATCACATCCTCAGAGGCCCCCTCCCCCCCAGGGGGCTGAGAGCCTACTGGGGATGAGCTTGGAAGCTCACGCCTTCTAGGGGTTGGCGCTTGGATGAGAAACTGGGCAGGAGCACAGCACGAAGGGATGGAAACGGGCGTGAACTTTAAACAAAATCAGCTTATAAATCCTGCCACTCAGGGGCAGGGGCCTGGCACTGCTGGGGCACGAAGAAAAGCCAGGCTGCTCTGAGGCAACAGGGTAAAGGCTTTAAATGCCAAAGGGCTTTGGAATCAACAAGAAGCCACTGGAAGCACCGAGTAGGGGCAGAGACAAAGAACACTGGGCTAGGGGACTGGACACCTGGGCTCTACTCTAAGTTGCTCTGTGACCTCAGTCAAGACCCCTCCTTCTCCAGGCTTTAACCTCCCATCTGTATGTTGGGTGCATCAGCCCAGGTGGTACCCAAGGCCCTTTCCCACAGGGAAAGTCTCTGCTGACTTCACTTGCCCTTCACAGCTTGAGACAGGGGGTCCAGTTCAGGCTGTGCCAGGGACAGACAGGGACAGCTGGCGAGGCTTTCAGAAAGGCCACGAGGCAGGGCAACCCATGCTCACTGTGGTCTCCTCTTCTGGACTATGGAAGAGTCAAGGCCTGGAACAGGGCTCCTCCTTCAGTCTCCTCCCACCACTGTGTAGATGGAATTCACCCTTGGCCCACTTTGCAGACTAAGAGAGCAGAGAGCACAGATTCTCAGACTCTTAGAAATCATCCTGCTCATTGCCCTCCCTCTCCATATAGAGGGAGAAACTGAGGCCCAGAGAGCGCTAATGGCTTACTTGGGGTCACACAGGATGCTTGTGGCAGAGCTAGGATTAACACTGAGGATCATGTCCACCTATCACCAGTTTGTTCTAAGTCTCAAGCCAGGCTCAGGTTTATGTGCGCATCATCCCATCAGCCAGCCTCTGCTTCCACTGATGGAGGCAAGCCTCAGTTTCCCTGTTGGAGCCAGGGAAGACAGGAGGGTTTCTGGGTCAGAGCTCGGTGAGGTTTTTTGAACTGGGAATAAAGAAAGAGCAAGGAAAGCGGAGGAGGCACTGTACTTGGGACAGAAACTCTTCTCCCTGAACTAGGCACAGGGCAGGAAATAGAATCACCCAGGTTGGGGACAGTCCTGCATTCTCAATAAGTAGAAAAGCTTGTGCTCAAGCACAGGCAAGGCAGCAGACACTCAAGTTCAATGAAAAATGACTAAATAGTGTCACAGGGTGTGTGTGGGGGGGGGGGGGTCTTGAGGTCTCAGGGGACTGATCATCAAGTTTATAGGACCACCTATTCCCACCTGGCTGGAGGGCAGGCAGTAGTAGGAAAAAGGCTCAGGACTTGAGGGTCCTTCCTTCCCTCTCTGTGCCTCAGGTTGTCCTCTGGTTCCAGACTCTGACCTTCTGGGCTTGTCAGAACCCAAGGGGCAGCTGGTCCCACTGCAAGAAACCCGAGTAGAGTCTCCTGGGCCCTGCCCCAGCTCGGAGGCCCCTTGGGGGAGGGACAGGAAGGGAGGGAAGGGGAGCAGAAGGCGGTAAATCTCCCCCCCCTCGTTGGCCCCTCCCAGCTACCCTTAAGACAGCCCACATGCACCGGCTCCGGGGCCTGAAAAGGCTCTAAACCAGCACTTCTCAAACTTGTAATCACCTGGGCATCTTGTTAAAAGGTTCTATTTTAGTAAGTCTGGGGCACAGCCAGAGGTTCTGCATTTCTAACAGATCCCAGGTGATGCCGATGATGTAAAGCCGTGGACCACTCTGCGTGCGAGTAGCGGCCCTAGAGATAATCTGCCTCTTAAAGGTGGGAAAACCCAAGGCCCAGAGAGGTCAAGTCACATGTCCACGGCCGCAAAGCGAGCAGCCCCAGACCGAAGGAAAAGGCACCTGCCATAGGCACTAGACATTTCCCCAGCCCGCCAGCCGGAATCAGCTGCCCTTCCCGGGCCCTGGGGCCGTGTTTGTAAACTCGGCTGCCCCGCGCGGCTGAGCCCAGGGTCGTGAGGGAGAGAGCGCCGCCCGGCCGAGTCTTCCCCGCCTCCCTCCGCGCCGGCCTCTAGCTGTTCTGCGTCCGGCATCCCCGGCCGACCCGAGGAAACCCGGGGCGCCGAGGGTCCCCTGAGGCGGAGTGGTTCCGCACCCTCCTTCCCCTCCGAAGACAAACTTCTCCGCCGGCGCCCTTTACCTTTTTGGGGGGTTTGCAGCAGCTCAGCCTGCTGTGTCCGCAGCCCATCCTCCTCGGGGAACTCCCGGACGCCGCCTCCCAACTCCGGGGCCCCCAGAGGACCCTGCCGTTCTGGCCCCGCTGCCGGCTCCGCGCCCGCCGGCCGGGGCTGCCGGCGAGACCCTGAGACTGAACCTGGAAGCGCAGACTTGAGCTAGGACGGCCGCGCGCCGTAAATACTCGAAAATCAGGGCCTCAGCGAAGCCGGCGGGGCGCGCGGAGCCGCCGCCTGAGCAGGTGACCAGAATCTTTGTAAATGATAGGAAACTCGGGCCAGGGCCGAAAAGATCCCTACGATCAATGGATTCCTTTCCAGGCCCGCAGCAGAGAAAAGGCCAGGAAAAAAAAAAATTAAAACAATTATTTAGTAAACACAACAGCTACCATTTATTGAGTTGTTTCTGTCCCGGCTTCTTTGCACATATTATTTCGATTTCTTGCAATCTCCTTGCAACAAAGGTATTAGTTCCTCCATTTTACAGGTGAGGAAAATCAGGCTCCGATATGTGATTTGCCCAAGCTCACAAAGCTAGTAAGTATCAGAGCCCAGATAAAAATCCAGTTCTAACTCCAGAACCTAAGCTTCCAACCATTTCCCTACAAATACATAATAATGGGAAGTTTAATTGTAATGCCTCCCCACTTCTGGGTCCACAGCTCCTTCCAGCTCACAAACACCTGTAATATTCTACTCTATCCATTTTGAATCGATGTTGCCCATCACGACAACTTTGTGAGGCAGACAGGCAGATGCAGGGAGAATAAGGGATGTAAAATGTCAGAGTCTGGGAAAAAGAACTTTTGTTTACCCTTGCTTTGTTACTAGCTGAGGTTTCTGGGAGTGGCAATGCAGGAAAAAGACACCTAACTTTGAAAATCAGTGTGAGTGTGTACCACTTGGAAAGATGTGCTGATGAAAGGGACTTACAGTCTTGAAAGGGAAGAGAATGTGAGACCACTACAGAACTTCCCCCTCCACAGAGTAAAAACCCAAATGCAGCACGCTCAAAGAAAGGAAACTAAGGACACAGGTGATATTAGGTTCTTGGGAAGAAGAATAAGACGGTGGTTCACAAGGTGTGGCCCCCAAATCAACAGCATAAGCACTACCAGAAATCTTTGATAGAAATACAAATTCTCAGACCCCACCCAGACCTACAGATCCTAAACTCTGGAGATGGGGCTCAGCAATCTCTAGCTTCCTAAGCCCTCCCAGTGATCCTGAGCCATGCTTATGTGTGAGAACCACTGCTGTAGGATGCGCTGAACAGGTAATGAGGAAAGAGTATCTACTTAAATTAACAATGATTATGAAACAGTGCTCACGATTTACTAAAAACCCAAACTAACAAACAAGCAAAAAACCAGAACAAAGTAAATATCCAAGAAAAGGAGCTTGGTTAAAAAATTATGATATATCCATAAAAATAGAATATCATGTAACCTGCTAAAATACTGATGAGGATGAAGTCTTTAAATGTCATAAAATGTAACAAATTTATTTTTAAAAAGTGTTAATAGTGATTACCTCTACATGAGGGTGAGATTTTGGATATTCATTTTCTTATGTTAAAAAAAATGAGTATACACTTCTACTATTATAATAAGAAAATTATTGTCATAATAAGAAAAATGTTCTCCAAAAAATATGTTTTTAGGGCTTCCCTGGTGGCGCAGTGGTTAAGAATCCGCCTGCCAATGCAGGGGACACGGGTTCAAGCCCTGGTACGGGAAGATCCCACATGCCGCGGAGCAACTAAGCCCGTGTGCCACAACTACTGAGCCCACGTGCCACAACTAGAAGCCACCGCAGTGAGAAGCCCACACACCGTGCAGCAACGAAGACCCAATGCAACCAAAAATAAATAAATTTAAAATATATATATGTTTTTAAACCCAGGCATGAGATTGAGACTAGTTTTTCACCATCAAGTGGGTAAGGATGTGAAATCCCAAGGAAATAGACAATGATTGTGATGAACTAGGTAGGAAAGCAATGTAAAGGACAAACAGGGCCAAAAATGTGTAGGGAGATCATAACCAGTAATGTCTTGGGTGATCCTGAACCTGTTGTTTCTCTTTTTGGAGAGTTTCCCATCTGAACATCGAAGAGTTGAACTTTCTAAAAATGATCTGGAATTTTAATGTCAGCAGTTGGAATCAGTAACTTGGGCTGGTGGGTAGGAACCAGGAAGCCAAATTCTGTTCCCAGAGACTCTGTTCTCAGGAGCTCTTGCCTCCGGCTTCTTTAAGCTTCCTGGGAGACCAGGCTCAGATTTCTTATGTTCACACAACTGGCTTTTTGGTTATGTGCTTTGAAGTTCCACCTGAGAAAAAACCCTAAGGAGGTTTTTTTTTTTTGCTTTAGGAACTTGAGTTTAAATAAGTTGCTAATGAGATTTCTGGTGGTGGTCGTGCCAGTCAGGTTAGATAAGGTTTTGCTGCAGTGATGAAAAACATGCAAATCTCAGCAACTTATGAGTGAAGCTAAGTTTTGCTCACACGACCCATCTAGCATGGGGAGGCCGAGGGCTCTGCTTCACAGAGATATCCGACACCATTCTAAGATGCAGCCATCCCAACTCCATGGCTTCAGGGTTTGCCAGGCCAAGAGAAGACAGTATATGGAGAATGGTACATGGGGTCTTAAATTCTTCCACTCAGGAGTGACACACATTAAGTCCACTCACATTTTATTGGCTAAAGCAAGTCGCATGGTCATGCACAACTTCAAGGGGATGGAGAAGTGTAATGTGTGCCCAGAAGGAGAAGAGAACCAGAAATACTGAACAGCAGAAATGTCTACCACAGTTAGCAATCAACAAGCAGGTACTATGATGTGCCCATTTCTTGGGCAAGTAGGGTAACTAACTCATCCTGGTCTGCTCAGGATTTCCCCACTTTCAGCACTGAAAGTCCCATGTTTCAGGAAACTCCTCAGTCCTAGGCACACTGGGACAGTTGGTCACCCTATGGGCAAGGACAGTGAAGACTCAGTTCTTGTCTTGAATTAGTTATAATCTATTTTCTTGACATTAGACCTATACATAGGAAAAGATGGGAAACTTACAAAAACAGGTTATAAAGCAAATGTCAAGTTGCATATTGCATGCAGGAAGTATTAGCATTAAAAGGACATAAGAGACAGTGGTGGATGGGGATGGGAAAGGAAGACTTCCTGGAGAAATACTAAAGCCAAAAGCCATTCATGGCAAAAGGAATCCTAGAATCTCAGGCTGGCATGGGATCTGATGCTTCACTTCTGTTGCTTCTAACTCAGATAAATCTCTTTTATAATTTCCCTTCTATAATTACCTTTCCTACTGTATTTGTGCAGTCTATGTTTGAATACTTCCAGTGATGGGGAAATCACTACCTATCTTTCCATATCTAGGGGGAAGAGGAGAAGCAGGAAGGAGTAATCACAAGAGGGAGGAACAGCATGGGTCAAGTCAGGGTAGACAGTGGAGGTTGCGGAGCTGGGGAAAAAGTAGGAATTAGTGTTAGTGACTAAGTTGTGTGTAAAGGGACAAAAGTGGAGGATGGGGTGAGCAATTTTGGGGAAAGATTGGAAAGAACAATATTGGAATTATCTTGAACACCTTTCATATGAAAACTACAATATACTCACACATAAAAAGTTTCGCCTAGAATTTCAGGGCTCCCTGCAGCCCACACAGTGGGGCTGTGTGTGGATCCCAGGTTAAGAACCTCTCAATGCAGTGGTCACTAAACATCATTCTAGCCCTGAAAGCTTTCTCTGTGTGGGTTCCGACTGAGCCCAATTGTTTCCCAAACATGTTGTCTGCCCAGAGGAACTTTCTTTACTATCCACCTGTGTGAGTTACCATTCTACCTGTACATCAGGAAACAACTCAAATGCCCTCTCCTGACAAAAGCCCTGCAGCACCTGTTCTACAACTCTTTTACTTGTTTGTGTGCTCTGTGAGTCCTCCCTAATGGACTACGGGTTACACAGCTCTGCCTCCTGCCTCCTTATGCCACCTGGTCCTTAGTAGGTCATGGCAGAGACTTCCAGTCACCTTACTCAACTTCCATTCTTCTCTCTTCCTTAGTGATGGAATCCTGATAGTCTCTGGGTCAGGGGTGTGCTACTTCCTCAGCTTCACTTGCATCAAGGGGTGCTCAGTGATATGTAAGGGGGCATTACTGGTTGGGGCTTCCAGGACAACATTTAACAGAAGAATGACTCAGCTGGGAGCAGGTCTCCCCCTTTTCTTGCCCCCGCTTTTCCTGCCTGGAATACAGACATGATGGAATACAGCCATTTTATTACCCTGAGCAAGAAGGTGGAAGGAACCTTGATCTCTGATGAACTGATGGAGCCCCAGTCCCAGCTTTTTTTTTTTTTTTTTTGCGGTACGTGGGCCTCTCACTGCTGTGGCCTCTCCCGTTGCGGAGCACAGGCTCCGGACGCGCAGGCTCAGTGGCCATGGCCCACGGGCCCAGCCGCTCCGCGGCATGTGGGATCTTCCCGGACCGGGGCACGAACCCGTGTCCCCTGCATCGGCAGGCGGACTCTCAACCACTGCGCCACCAGGGAAGACCCCAGTCCCAGCTTTGATCAACCACTTCCTAATATTTTCACGTAATAGAATAAACAACAAATTTGTTTAAGCCACCGCCACTGAGATCACTGCCACTGAGATTCTGTCACTAGCAGCAGAATGCAATTTCTAACCAATTCATAGGTCACTAATTAACATTTATTATATTGAATTTAATTAGAATAATTTACTCTTGGAGATACTATATGTACCCCAGCTTCAGTTCTGGAAGTGGGACACGAGGCTCTGCTGAGGAAGTTATCCTGGATTTGCCAGACTCTTGATGGAAATGTTGGTTTTGACAACTTCCTCCTGGAAATATATGTAAGAGAAGGAAATGAGAGGGGACCTAAAATTGTCGAGTTCTTAGGCTTCTATTGGAGTGTTTCTCAGGGAATGGGCAGGCTCATGTGCTTCAGAATCATCTGGATCCTTTTCCCATCTATTCAGTCAGGCCCTGGAGGGCTGAGTCTGAGGAATTTTCACAATAAAATTTGAAGCTTATTGCTCCAGTTGTTGTGGTAGGTTATCTCACCAGGGAATCAAATTATTACATTAATTATATCGAATTGTGTTGAACTGAATTAATAGGGAGGTCCTTGGAAAGGAGAATTGAGTCTGAGTAATGCTAATTAGCAAGAAGCCATCCCTGCCTATTTTCCCAGAAGACCTGTGGCTTGGGTCTTGGGGCTGCCTTGGGAGAGGCGGCAAGATTCACTTTACCACTTTCTTTGTACCAAGAGCGAATTCATGCCACCAATCATTGGTTAATGCTTTCTCTGTTCGATGAAGTTTGGATGGAGTCTTCAGGGAGCTTCTGTGGTGATGCAGATCAGGAGGGTACAGAGCATCACCTAGGGATTCTAGGGAAAATTACACACCACCTCTTTAAGTGGGCTCTAGGGTCTGGAGGCTGCTAGTAAACAGTTCTTTACATCAGTAGTTCTCAAAATGTGGTCTGGGGATCAGCAGCATCAGCATCTCTTGGAAATGGTTAGAAATGCAAATTTGGGGGCTCCACCCCAGACGAGCTGCCTCAGAAACACTGGGTATGGGGCCCAGGAATCTGTGTTTTATGAGTCCTCCAGGTAATTCTGATGTGTGCTTATGTTTGAGCTACTTTCAACCGTTATGTCCTCCTGCCAGCCATTTAAAAAAAATTAATTTTAGGGCTTCCCTGGTGGCGCAGTGGTTGAGAGTCCGCCTGCCGATGCAGGGGACACGGGTTCGTGCCCCGGTCTGGGAAGATCCCACATGCCACGGAGCGGCTGGGTCCGTGAGCTGTGGCCGCTGAGCCTGCGCCTCCGGAGCCTGTGCTCCGCAACGGGAGGGGCCACAGCAGTGAGAGGCCCGCATACCGCAAAAAAAAAAAAAAAAATTAATTTTATTTATTTATTTTTGGCTGTTGGGTCTTCGTTGCTGCACACGGGCTTTCTCTAGTTGCAGCGAGTGGGGGCTACTCTTCGTTGTGGTGCGTGGGCTTCTCATCGCTGTGGCTTCTCTTGTTGCGGAGCACAGGCTCTAGGCGTGCGGGTTTCAGTAGTCGTGGCACGTGAGTTCAGTAGTTGTGGCGCGCGAGTTCAGTAGTTGTGGCGCATGGGCTCTAGAACGCAGGCTCAGTAGCTGTGGCACATGGGTTTAGTTGCTCCACGACATGTGGGATCTTCCCGGACCAGGGATCGAACCCGTGTGCCCTGCATTCGTAGGCGGATTCTTAACCACTGCACCACCAGGGAAGTCCCTGTCATCCATTTTTTAATGGGCACAGAGATGAGAGATGGAGTGAGGTCCTGGGCTCAGTGAGTATCCAGTAAGCCCCATTTTCCGTGTTTGAGACATCCTTGGCTGGGCTGAGTGTCTGGTTTCCAGGCCACTCCTAACCGTGCCCTTCCTGTGACACACAGAGTACTGTTCCATGGGCTCTGAGCCAGGCCCTGAGCCATCTCACATCTAGGGACTAAGGGTGAGTCCTTCCAGATAGAGTCTCCTGATGATCAGCTTGTTCATTTAGATGTAATTGAATCATGGGACTTCCCTGGTGCTCCAGTGGCTAAGGCTTCACGCTCCCAATGCAGGGGGCCCGGGCTCTATCCCTGGTCAGTGAACTAGATCCACATGCCGCAACTAAGAGTTCGCATACCACAACGAAGATCCCGCATGCCACAACTAAGACCCAGCACAGCCAAATAAATAAATATCAAAAAATTTAAAAAATGTAATTGAATGAGCAGGACTTCAACACTAGCTGAGCTTTCCGGGCCTATATCAAGGATGGATATTGACTTGTCTGCCTGGAAGTCGGCCATCTACCTGTCCCCTCCTGTATGCCCCAGACTGTTTGCACCTTCCGCACGTTCCCACCCAACATCACGTTCTCAATTCCATTCAGTTCCAAACAAACTTACTGTATATTTTTAGTGCAATCCCAGTTTCCACCAGCCCATCTCATTTGAAAATGAATATTTTTCCACCTATATCATTTGCTATGTAATCAAAATTTAAGCAACCCTTTTTGAACAGATAACTGCCCTAAACCTCTCCTTTCTGGAAAACTCTTGTTTCCTGCCCTGATGCCACCTTCCTTGCTCCACTCCAATGGGAGCATCTTACCCACAGGGAACTAACTGGAGTGAGAGTTGGAAGATGGTGAGGCAGGGACTGTTTTCCAAGTCAAAAATTGGAACACATGATTTAACAAAGGAATTTGTGACATTTATATTCTTTATTGACCTAATTCTATTCATTTACTCTTTGCCAACATATTGGAATTTCTAGGACAGCTAAACGGTTTATGGGGACAAGGAGGCGGGATATTTGTAAATGGGAACAGAACACATGAGAAGCATGATCCAGCTCCAAGGCTTAAAACCTAACTGTCTACAAGGCTGAGTAGGTATGTAAATGAGAAGAGGGCATAAGACAGGGGTGGGGTTAAACTGGGGCCACATACCCCTCTAAAAGGAGCACAAGTGGATGTGTTGTGGTGGATGGTTGTTAGAAGGAAATGAAACTCCAAGCTGGCCTGACCTTCCGATTTGTCAAGAGAAATTAGAAATCTGGGGGTTTTTTTAAATGTAAAATTTGTCTCTCTCTCTCTCTCTCTCTCTCTCTCTCTCACACACACACACACACACACACACACACACACACACACATGCCATCATGCAAGCTAAACAAAATATTTGCAGGAGGTTACATAGCTTCTGGTTTAGGTAGACAAATAATGTAACAAGGGGTACAGAAAAATACCATGGAAGCAAAAGGAGTAACGAACTCTATCTGGGAGGAAAGGGAAGGGCAGGCTTCCTCAGGGATGTGATGGTTGACCTGGGCTGTGTAGATTAGGCCAGGATTCTTCTTGTCAAGAAAGTGGGGAAGTGTAACTCTGTGAGGGGATGACTGTGTTAACTTACATTATGGTGCTGATCATTTTGCAATATATATATATATATATACACACACATACACATACATACTTATGTATACATATATGTATAAAATTTACAAAAAAAGAAAGTGGAGAGAACATGCGTGCCCAGTGAGCAGTACTGCATTGGTTTTTAGGGGGGCTCAGCCGCTCTGTGTGGCTGGAGTACTGGGTGAGATTAGGGAAGGAGTGGGACACAGATGGACAGGACAGCCTCGAAGGCCCTTCTCACGCCGCATGTGGGATCTTAGTTCCCCTACCAGGGAATGAACCCATGACCCCTGCAGTGCAAGCGCAGAGTCTTAACCACTGGACCGCCAGGGAGGTCCCTGACCAAGACATTCTTTTTTTTTTTTTAACATCTTTATTGGAGTATAGTTGCTTTACAATGGTGTGTTAGTTTCTGCTGTATAACAAAGTGAATCAGTTATACATATACATATATCCCCATATCTCCTCCCTCTTGCATCTCCCTCCCTCCCACCCTCCCTATCCCACCCCTCTAGGCAGTCACAAACCACCGAACTGATCTCCCTGTGCTATGCGGCTGCTTCCCACTAGCTATCTATTTTACATTTGGTAGTGTGTATATAGGTCCATGCCACTCTCTCACTTTGTCCCAGCTTATCCTTCCCCCTCCCCGTATCCTCAAGTCCATTCTCTAGTAGGTCTGCGTCTGTATTCTCATCTTGCCCCTAGGTTCTTCTGACCATTTTTTTTGTTTGTTTTTTAGATTCCATATATATGTGTTAGCATACGGTATTTGTTTTTCTCTTGCTGACTTACTTCACTCTGTAGGACAGACTCTAGGTCCATCCACCTCACTACAAATAACTCAATTTCGTTTCTTTTTATGGCTGAGTAATATTCCATTGTATATATATGCCACATCTTCTTTACTCATTCATCTGTTGATGGACACTTAGGTTGCTTCCATGTCCTGACTACTGTAAATAGAGCTGCAAGGAGCATTGTGGTACATGAGTCTTTTTGAATTATGGTTTTCTCAGACGTTCTTACTTTATCCTGTGGGCAGTGGGAGTGGCACAATCAGATTGGCCTTATTCACGGTCACTCTGGGGACTCAGGTGGAGGGCAGACAGAAAGCTCTCTCCTGGAGCCGTCAAACATCTCCTGGAATGGTTCAGGAGGGAACCGGAGCGGTTCCTAAAGGCACTTCGGTCCAGAAGGCCTGCAGCCCCCAGGTCCAACTCTGGCCCTGCCCCCACTGGGCTCCCAGCCTGAGATACTATGGTAATGAGGCAGGTACTGCAAAGGAGGCAGCGGAGCTTGGGTGCTGTGGGGTAGGCAGTGGGCAGTTTCCTTTCCTCTTGGCCTTGGGTTTCAACACGTTTGTTTTTGAAAAAACATTGCAATACCTTTTAAATCAGCGCCTTGGACAGGATCCAAGGACAGTAGCAAGGATCAGCCTCTGTGGTACTTCTTAAAGAAGTAGCTGCAGAGGGAGGGAGCCTCGGAACCTGGATTGCTGGGAGAGCCCGAGTTCAGGCAGGGCTTGGAAGGTGGGCAAGGTGGAAGGAGATCAGATCTCCAGGTCACCCCATTTCCACTCTTCCTTCCTTAGGACACTTTTGCATCCAGAGCACTTGAAGATGAACAGTGTTCCAAGCTGTCCTGGAAAACCAGAACTAGTGGGTAGCGTAGCCCAGGAATGTGGGGTCCAGCTCCTTGGGAAGGAAGACCTTCCAACTGGTCCAAGATTCAGGGGTCTGGCTTGACAGGGAGTGAGGTCCCCATTGTGGGAGGTATGCAAGGAGAGGCTAACATTGATAGGGCATGTTGGAGAAAGTACTGCAAGGGCCTGCTGAGATAGGGGTCCTGAGGGAATGGGTGCTCAGATTCACTGTGATTGTGACTGGAAGGGGTATTTATTGTGGTCCCCCTTCAGAGACAGTAGTTCTTCCTCAAAGGAATCAAGATTGGCATTCAAGGGTTTTCCCTAGTGGCGCTGTGGTTGAGAGTCCGCCTGCCGATGCAGGGGGCACGGGTTCGTGCCCCGGTCCGGGAAGATCCCACATGCCGCGGAGCAGCTGGGCCCGTGGGCCATGGGCGCTGAGCCTGTGCGTCCGGAGCCTGTGCTCCGCAGCGGGAGAGGCCACAACAGGGAGAGGCCCGCGTACTGCAAAAAAAAAAAAAAAAAAAAAAAAGATTGGCATTCAAGAGACTTTCATTCTAGTACATGTTGATGGGAATGTAAAATGGTACAGTCGCTATGGAAAACAGTGTGGACAGTTCTTAAAAAATATGGTAATATGATCCAGCCGTCTCACTTCTGGGTATATAGCCAAAAGAACTGAAATCAGGACCATGAAGAGTTATCTGCACTCCCAATGTTCACTGAAACATTATTAACAAAAGCCAAGATATGGAAACACCCAAATGTCCACTGACAGATAAATCGTTGTATGCATACAACCAAAGTTTAGTTAGCCTTTAAAAAGAGAGAAATTCTGCCACTTGTGACAACATGGCTGAACCTGGAGGACATTATGCTAAGTGAAATAAACCAGGCACAGAAGGATACTGCATGATTCCACTTGTATCTCAAATAGTCTCAGAGAAGCAGGGAAAGGTGGTTCTAGAGATCTGTGGTACAACATAGGGTCTGCAGTTAACGATACTAAAGTATTGTGCTCTGAAACACTTGTTAAGAGAGTGGATCTCATGTTTCGTGTTCTTACCACAAAAACGAAACCAAAAAACAAAGGGGCACAAGGAAACTTTCAGAAGTGATGGCCATGTCTATTACCTTGCCTGTGGTGATGGTATCAGGGGTGCATGCATATGTCCAAACTCATCCAATCATATATGTTAAATATGTACAGGTTTTTTTTATATATCATTTATACCTCAAGAAAGTTGTTTTAGAAAAGAGAGAGACTTTCATTCTGATCCTTGGCTTGCTATCCATTTGCATTTTGACCCTGGATAATTCACATACGTTCACTTCTCTGGCCTCACATCTCCCCACCCCACACTTTACCCAGTGCCTGGCATGGAGTAAGCACTAGCAAAGATTTGTTTTTTGTTTGTTTTGTTTTTGTAAATTTAATAAACTCCTACAGTATATATACATATATTTTTTGGCCGTACCACACAGCTTGCGGGATCTTTTTTTTTTTTTTTTTTTTGCGGTACGCGGGCCTCTCACTGCTGTGGCCTCTCCCGCTGTGGAGCACAGGCTCCGGACACGCAGGCTCAGCGGCCATGGCCCACGGGCCCAGCCGCTCCGCGGCACGTGGGACCCTCCGGGACCGGGGCACAAACCCACGTTCCCCGCATCGGCAGGCGGACTCCCAACCACTGCGCCACCAGGGAAGCCCAGCTTGCGGGATCTTAATTCCCTGACCGGGGACTGAACCCGGCCCCCAGCAGTGGAAGCGTGGAGTCCTAACCACTGGACCACCAGAACATTCCCAGCAAAGGTTCGTTGAACAAATGAATGAATGGATGAATTAGCTGGATTGGGTCCGAAGTTGGACTGGGATCAGCAGGCCTCAGAGGCTACCTGAACCTCCTGAAATTACATTTACAACTCTGCATGTATGAGCAATTCAGTTTTTTTCTGGGTAGAGGGTCTGTAGCTTTAATCACTATTGCCATCATTTATTGAGGATTTGTTACAGCAAACTAAGGTCTGTACATATTTTATCACATTTAATCTTCAGGAACCATGAGGGAGGTTGGAGGGGTTACCATTTCCACTGTACTAAAGTGGAAACTTGGGTTTGGGGAGTGTAAGGACTTGCTTAGGGTCATATACTGGAGTCGAACCCAGGTCCACGAGACTCCACAAAATAAGCTCTAAGCCACTGCGGTAAATTACTACAGCTTCTCAGAGGGATCTGTGACCGCAGAAGATGAAAACATTCTAGGACCCTGGAGTTCTATTTCTCTGTGGGACTGTGGGGAATGGGGAGAAAGGGGTGGAGGTGGAGGAGGAAGCCAGCCAGCCAGCCGGAGCAGGACAGCGCCCATGCCAGCAAGGGCTGCTATTTAGAGCAGCCCCAGAGCCCCCAGAAAGGATGATAAGGGGTAGGCAGGGAAGAGCAGTTGTAAGAGGAGCCCGGGGAGGGGGAGGCAGCCATCTCCTCCCCCCCCCCTGATGCCTCCAGCTCACCCTGCCGCCTGATGTCTAAATAAGGCTTAGAAGCACATTCTAGGCAGCTAAAAATAAACTCTGGCTCCCCCTCCTGCCCTAGGGCTTTGGCGACCTCCCCAGCCCCGTCAGGGCTCCCCTGGGCAGGACCAGCTCTCGGAGCCCGCCCTTGCCGGAGCTATAGAATCTTGTGTCGCTGAGGACCCCAAGGTTCTGGTGGGAAAGCTTCCCACCGCAAGAAGACCTGGACCAGAAATCAGGACGCCCGACTCCAACTCTCGGCTCTGCCCTAACAAAGCTGGGCAAGTCCCTTTTTTCTTTGAACCTCAGTCTCCCCACATGTCAAATGCGGGCGTTTGACGAATGATGTAAAGCGCTGGCATTTTTGAATGAATTCAGGATCCCACACTCAAAACTTCAGAGAGTGCCCACTGGGGTTCTTTAGGATACATCTGTCCTGTAGACTCATGCCGTCTTTCATTAGGATCTTAATTCGCTGCCCAGTCCTTAACGATTTGAAACATTCACATAAAAATCTGGATTTCCAGCTTCTCTTGAAATATCGGGTCTGTCTACACTGGGCCAGTGTGTCAGGAAACAAGAATTGGGTAGCTGTCGCCCCCTGCTGGCAGAATTAACGTAACTACAGGTGGAGGCTGACGCCCTCACATTTCTGCCCAGCCTTGCAGTTGTGCGAGGCACCTGGAGCAATACGAGTGAGTACTCTGCGTGCTGGCAGATTCAGTTTTACAGCCTAGGGTCGGGACATTGGCATTGCTCTGCCCAGCAAATGCTAACATGTTATCGACAACAGCAGTTTTAGTTATCGGACTCTAGCTGATTAGTGTTCAGTTAGCACAGCCTTGAGGTCAGAGGGGACAAGAAAGGGAATAAAGTTTTGGATAGAGAGGGAACTCAGTTTTAGGCGGACTCGGTTTCAACTGTCAAGGTCCCCATGAAGGAATTTTGACCGTGGTGCTGCCTGGCTGAAATCTGTTGCCAGCGCATTGTGAGCCTGTCCCTGAGTCCAGGTCCCAAGCCCTCAGAAAGCACAAGATCCTCATACCCTCCCCCTTAACCCCACCCCTGGTGGGAGTCATCAGACAACTAAGGTTCTTAAGTATTGTCCTCCTTCCTGATAAGTCAGTAGGATTGTCCTTGGTTGAAAAATTACTGGCAAAAACAGTCAGGGTCGGGCTTCCCTGGTGGCGCAGTGGTTGAGAGTCCGCCTGCCGATGCAGGGGACACGCGTTTGTGCCCCGGTGCGGGAATATCCCACATGCCGCGGAGCGGCTAGGCCTGTGAGCCATGGCCGCTGAGCCTGCGGGTCCGGAGCCTGTGCTCCGCAACGGGAGAGGCCCCAACAGTGAGAGGCCCGCGTACCACAAAACAAAAAAACAGAACAGTCAGGGTCTGTTAAATTATCTTTAGCACCACTTTGGAGACAAGCCAAGGGGCAGGGAAGGAATCAGGAGGAAGGGTAGCAAAGGTTGTGCAGACCTGTTCAAAGAACAGGCTTCAGGACAGCCTGCTTGGATTCACCCAGCTCTCCTTGATAAACTCACTGAAGCTAGACACTTCACAGAACCAAAGGATGCTGCATGTGGACTGACCTTCAGACATCATGGAATCCATCCTGCCTCTACAAGCAGTAGGGCGATGAGGTGTAGAGTGAGAACCTGCGAACAGCTGAGGCTTTGTCCTTTCTGCTGGGTTTCAGTAAATAGAGGAAAAGGGGAAAGTTCACCAGATGCCTTCCTTGGAAGGAAATAGCGACTCCATCTGTATCCCAACCCTGCAACTCAGTGGTGGAGACAGTGTCTGGTACTGACCCTTGCTACTCTGTGGTCTTCTGGGTAACAGCCTTGGCCTCAGCATCAGTTTCTTAGAAACGCAAATTCTTGGGCTCTGCCCAGGACATTTTAATGAGATCCCAGGTGTTTTGCATGTGTATTACCACTAGAGAAAAGCTGCTTTAGTCCAGTAGTTCTCCAAGTTGGCTGCACCTTGGAATCCTCTGGGGGTTACTTTAAAAAATGTTGCTGCATGTGTCCCACCATGGGCAGCAGTCTGGGCCTGGGCTCCCAGGTGATTTGTTTAAAGCTCTCCAGGTGCTACAGCCATTTAAAAGAAGGATTTAGGGACATCCCTGGTGGCGCAGTGGTTAAGAATCGCCTGCCAATGCAGGGGACACGGGTTCGAGCCCTGGTCCGGGAAGATCCCACGTGCCGCAGAGCAACTAAGCCCATGCGCCACAACAACTGAGCCTGCGCTCTAGAGCCCGCGAGCCACAACTACTGAGCCCACATGCCACAACTACTGAAGCCCGCGCACCTAGAGCCCGTGCTCCGCAACAAGAGAAGCCACCGCAATGAGAAGCCTGCGCACCACAACGAAGAGTAGTCCCCGCTTGCCGCAACTAGAGAAAGCCCGAGCGCAGCAATGAAGACCTAATGCAGCCCAAAATTTTTAAATTAAATAAATAAATAAATAAAAATAAAGCTCTCGAGGTGATTCCAGTGTGTAACCAGCATTGAGAATCACAGCTCCAGGCAAAGGCTCTAATGAGATGAAAATCTGGGGGTATCAAGGCAATGAAAATTTGGGTGGGGCTTCCCACCCTGGGCCCTCCCTTGGCACCTTCCCCAGCCCTGCTGGGCCTGCCCAACCAGTCCAACCCCTGCTCCCCAAGGCACTGTCAGGCCTCCAGCTGCTCTCAGGTTTCAGAAGGGTGAGGTGAGAAAGGGGTTCGTGCTCTTATTAGCTTTGCAATTCTGCCCGGGGGTGTGGCCCTGAGCCGAGAGGCCAGAAACCTGGATTCTCATCCCATTTCAGCTGGGTGGCCTTCGGCAAGGTCTGTCCCTCTCTGGGCTTCAATTTCTTGATCTCCAAAATGGGCTAGTCAGAGGAAATTGAAATAACTTCTAGTGTTCCTTCCAGTTTTCTACTATGTAGACAGACTCTCAAAGTTGAAAGGGAACTTGGAGGTCATCTAGTTTAATCGGACCTTGATACAAATGGGGAAACTGAGGCCCGGTAAGGTTAAAGGCATTGTTTAAGTCAGAAATACCATTACCTTGGCTTCCTTGATGGCGCAGTGGTTAAGAATCCGCCTGCCAATGCAGGGGACATGGGTTTGAGCCCTGGTCCGGGAAGATCCCACATGCCGCGGAGCAACTAAGCCCGTGTGCTACAACTACTGAGCCTGTGCTCTAGAGCCCACGAGCCACAACTACTGAGCCCGTGTGCCACAATGACTGAAACCTGTGCGGCTAGAGCCCGTGCTCCGCAACAAGAGAAGCCACCACAATGAGAAGCCCATGCACCGCAATGAAGAGTAGCCCCCGCTCGCCACAACTAGAGAAAGCCCGCACACAGCAACAAAGACCCAATGCAGCCATAAATAAATAAATACATTTATATATAAAAAAAGAAATACCATTACCACTGAGAGAAAATTTTTGACTTCAATGGAAAACTCTTCATTGTCTAGAGCATACCCTTCTACGTATCTACTTCTGGTTCTATGGAGACTCTGTGTCTGTCATTGAAGGTTATCTACATCTGAAGTTGTAGATAACCCATAACAATAGAAAATAATCTTTGCCTATAGACATTTCATTTTTGTCCTGTGGAGGTTAAATTGACTTCCCTCCCCCACTATGGAAGAGGCCGATTTTGCCTCCATTTCTACTTTTATCTCAATATTCCTGATCCATACTTGTGTTTGTTCTTTGAACTCTCCTTTGCACTGGTTGTAACATCTCACAGTTTCCCTCACTGAAGGAGTTAAAAATAAAATCACTACTGCATGCTCATTTCATATCTGTATGAGAGTTATGATTTTACCTTCTTTTTAAAAATTACCCTTGGGCTTCCCTGGTGGTGCAGTGGTTAAGAATACGCCTGCCAGTGCAAGGGACATGGGTTTGAGCCCTGGTCCGGGAAGATCCCACATGCCGCGGAGCAACTAAGCCCGTGAGCCACAACAACTGAGCCGGTGCTCTAGAGCCCATGCTCCACAACAAGAGAAGCCACCGCAATGAGAAGCCCGCGCACCGCAACGAAGAGTAGCCCCCGCTCGCCGCAATTAGGGAAAGCCTGCACGCAGCAAAGAAGACCCAACTATATGTATATAGTTTCTGAATCAGAAACTAAGACATTGTAAACCAACTGTACTTCAATTAAAAAAAAAAGTAAAAATTCTAAGAAACGCCACATAGACAAACAAATGATATTTGAGGCTTGTGTTGCTGTCTGTGACGTCTTCACATGCATTTGAGGTGGTAAGCATTCCTCACTAAATCTGAAATTGAGCAGGACCCTGCGGGACACTCCCGGGTACAACAACCTTTCCATGTCCCCCGTTTCCTGTTTGTAGAAAAAGGGTTTTAGTCTCCTAGACCTTCCCTGAGTTCCAAAGAGCAGATTCAAGCAGCTACTAATCAGGGAAGTGAGGGAGTGCAAAAACAAAGGAAAAGCGCCAACAAAAAGTAGTTCAGTGATGAAACAGAGTCCTAGCTTCTCAGGGGATGTACACAACAATCTGACACGTGTCTTTGAGTTGTTCTGCAAGAACTAAGGCTCCCACCCAGATGGAGGATGGTGAGGACATGCTGAGACCCCAGACTGGTCAGAGCCAGGAGGCTGATGGTTGAGATTCCTGGGACACCACCCTGTGACCTCACTACCGACCAATCAGAAGAAAGTCATGCACCCTGCAGCCGGCATCCAAATGTTGCCTTTAAAAACTATTCCCTGAAAACCACTGGGAGGTTCTGGTCTTTTGAGCAGGCGCTGCCTATTCACCTTGCTTGGCCCTGCAATAAAACTTTCTCAGCTCCACACTCCAATGTTTCGGTTTGTTTGGCCTCACTGTGTGTCAGGTGCGTGACCTTTGGGTTCAGCAACAAGGGCGCTTCCCACACCAGGCTTTACGCTCACACTGGGTCTCCAACCACACACAAGCAAGGCTGGGAGGTCATCCTGAGCCGTGTTATTCCAGGGCTCAGACCCAGTTGCTCCTCCAGGAAGCCCATGATGATGAACATTAGAGTGGCAACAACTTTCAAGTTGCAACCCATCACTCCTAAAATGTGGGTTCTTCACGGATAATGGTCTTGTTTTAGTAATTGCCACTTTTGTTTGTTTTTTTGTTTTTTGGCCGCACCATGCAGCATGCGGGATCTTAGTTCCCGACCAGGGATCGAACCCGCGCCCCTTGCAGTGGAAGCGTGGAGTCTTAACCACTGGAACACCAGGGAAGTCCCGTAATTGCCACTTTTATGTACGTGTGCGTCTATTGTATGCCAGGTGCTTTATGTCAACCTCGGTCATACATTTGAATCATCTGGGATTAAAAACAAAAACGAAAACCAACCTTGGGTCCCACCTCCAGAGATTTAGGTGTAGTTGGTCTGGAGTATGGCCTGGCGACTGGGAATTGTAAACGCTCTGCAGAGAAGTGCAGTGTGCAGTCCTGGCTAAGAATGATGGCCTGATGGTCTGGACCATTTAAAATTTTACAATGACTCTTCTCCCAGATGTTTCTATTTCTCCCAGATGGTCTGAGAGTTATTAGACTCAAGAATGCTGACCACCTGCACTTTGTATTACTTTAACCTGATTTCTTGTCTTTGGGTATTAATACTCTTGGATAGTATCTTGTTTGTCTTATCAACTAAGAAAAAAAAAACCAACCAATCAAACAAACCCAAAAATGAGAGTTGTGAGTTTCAGTTTTCTTTGGGGACTTACTGAGGACTGTAGCCGAGGAGACAGTCTCTCAGTCCTGAGGAACTGCTCTGAAGAGGTGGAGGGAGTTGGGGGAGAGGTCAGTATATGTGTAATTCTGGTGTAAGTGTTCATGCAATCAAGCACACATCTCGGTAGAAGGTTGCTGCTAGTCACAAAGAACAGATATCTCAGTCAATGGTTTTACTGCTTTTCTAATTACAGGAAGATGCAAGAATCAGGTTCATAAAAATTCCTCCTGAACATATCTAACTATCTAAAGGCCTGTTCTATCAGTTTTCCCAAAGCACAGTGTCTCAGCATACTCTCCTCCCTGAGCCCCTTTCAGGCTGCACTGTAGGTAGAACTGGATGGTGGGCAACATTCTTTGTTTTACTCTTTACTTGCTGATTACTTTTCTTGAATAGACCCTAGTTTTTGCGGAGGTGGGGTAGGGTTATAGGAATAGGGGCAGGGCCTTTATTTTATCTGACTTGAATCTATAAATATTTTTTGAATGAGTGAATAGCTTAGTACTGGGAGGTAGTTTGTTGTTGTTATTATTATTATTATTAATCCTTGTTTTGCAAATGAGGAAAGTGAGCCCAGAAAGGTTAAGGCCCCTGCTCAGGCTCTTACAAGACAAGCCTGGGTCTGCCTGACTGGAAGCAAGCACTCTGAACAAGCTACTGTCCTGTTCTTTCTTGCATCTTCCTTATGGTCTTGGTTTCCAGTCACTGTGTCTCTGGCTTTGCACAATCTCCTCCAAAGCCCTCCAGATGGAGATGTCAGGCACTCTGATTCCCAAGGGATGTGCCCCCTCATTGAGGGGTTCTCCTAAGTGGCCAGGAGATTTGACCTTTTACTGCCCAAGACCATTGACTTCTTGTGTGAAGGAGTGTGCCTGAGGCTGAGAGAATGGAGACTTTAGGAGCTGGGAGGAAATGATGTAGGGCTGCACCCCGAAGTCCTGCAGTCCTTGCAGTTGCCCAGCCATGAGACTGAAGAAAGAACCCAGAGGGAGTCAGGGACAGAGGCATCAACTATTGGACAGGGAATCTTGCAAGTCAGAGGCAAATGTCCTGGAACGACCCCCCACTGTGTACGGATGGCAGCTGGCAGGGCACAGCTGCAATCTCCGCTACACAGGGGAGGAGGAGGCTATTAGCTACAGGGGGCATGACGTCAGAAGGGCTCCTTAGTTGCCAGGGGGACTGTTGGAGCCTCCCCCCCACCCAGCTCTTTGGGTTAGTAACCCTTGCAAGGGGGCCACTGTTTCCTGTTGATAACTGAACATACTGGAGCCGTTCTACTTAGAGGACTAGAAACATCATTAGCTGGGTGTCCAGCCGATCATGCAGGTAGTTGCTGATTAACCTTTCACCTGATACATATACACAATGGAATATTACTCAGCCATTAAAAAGAATGAAATAATCCCATTTGCAGCAACATGGATGACATGGAGATTGTCAGTCATACTGAATGAAGTTAAGTCAGACAGAGAAAGAGAAATATCAAAGGATATGCGGAATCTAAAAAGAAATGATACAAATGAACTTATTTACCAAACAGAAACAGACTCACAGACTTAGGAAATGAACTTATTGTTACCAGTGGGGAAGGGTGAACAGAAGGGATAGTTAGGGAGTTTGGAACTGACAAAATAAAGGCCCTGCCCCCATTCCTATAACCCTACCCCACCTCCACAAAAACTAGGGTCTATTCAAGAAAAGCAATCCGCAAGTAAAGAGTAAAACAAAGAATGTTGCCCACCATCCAGTTCTACCTACAGTGCAGCCTGAAAGGGGTTCAGGGAAGAGATTAGGATGAGACACTCTGTGCTCTGGGAAAACTGACAGAACAGGCCTTTAGATAGTTAGATATGTTCAGGAAGAATTTTTATGAACCTGATTCTTGCATCTTCCTGTAATTAGAAAAGCACTAAAACCATTGACTAAGATATCTGTTCTTTGTGACTAGCAGCAACCTTCTACCGAGATGAGATGTGTGCTTGATTGCATGAACCCTTTCATTAGTTTGACACCTCTTATACCTCTGAGGCAACAGCCTCAGGAGAAGTGAGTTCTAGTTTTGCTTCTGCTATGTGACATTGGACAAGTCCTCTCAATCAGGGGGCCTGAAATTGCACTTGTGTATAATGAAGAGGTTGTGCTAGATGAGAGAGGGAAGGGATTATCAGAATGGGAGGAAGGTGTGCAATTAGAAAAGCATATTAAAAGATCAGGTAAAGTCTAGAGCTTAGTTAATACATCAATGCTGGTTCCTAGTTTTTATAAAAAATACCCTTATATCTTAATGTTAACAATGGGGAAACTAGGAGAGCGTTTTGCACTATTTTTGCAACTTTTCTGTAATCTAAAATTAATTCCAAAATTAAAAATTTCTTTTAAAAGATGATTAGGTTGTTTTAAATTCTATTAATGCGTTCATTTACTCAACAAAGATTGCCTATTATGTGTCACATTACTAGTGACCAGAAGTCATGGTTCCACCCCTTGTGGGGTTTACAATCTAGTGGTGATTTGGCAGGAATAGGGTCCCTATTGCTTTTTAAAAAATTAAACCTCAACTACGAAGTGTAGTAGCTTAGGGAAATCTTGGCTGATGAGGTATATATAATCAGAATCCTTGCTCTATCACTTCTTAGCTGTGTGACCTTGGCAAAGCTAACCTGCCTTATCATGTATGTTTCCTCAGCGGTAAAGTGGGGCAAAAAAATGGATTCCCTCGTTAAGTGCTTAACAGCGCTTGCCATGCATTAAAGCACTTACTAAAAATTATCATTATCATTATAATAATTATTTAAAAGACACAGTGATTTGTAACACAGCTAAGGGGAAGCTGAGTATCGACAGGGAGCATGATATTTTTGTCAAGAAGGACTTGGGCGAACGAAAACATGACGGCCCTTCCAGCACTGACGGTTCACAGCGTGAGTTCAGAAACAACAGCCCCGCCCCTCCCTCGCGCTCCGGCCCCACCCCGCCCCGTACTCGACCCGCCCCTTTTCTCCTCAGGCTCTGCCTTCGCCACTGAAGGCGGGGCCTGTCGCCCACGGGCGAAGTGCGGGGCTAAAGGAGGAACCTTTGGGGGGGCGGATCCGGGAGAGCTCTGTCCAATCCCCGGCCCCGAAATCTCAGATCCGGAGGGGGCGGGACGCACGGGGAAGTGGCCGCGCTCAGCTTTGCATAGCAATGCACAGCTTTGCATAACCAATACAGGCAGGCATTTAAAGGCGTCGTCGCCTCCACGAACCTTGTAGTTAACCCGGTGA
This sequence comes from Delphinapterus leucas, assembly GCF_059928025.1. Classification (NCBI taxonomy): domain Eukaryota; kingdom Metazoa; phylum Chordata; class Mammalia; order Artiodactyla; family Monodontidae; genus Delphinapterus; species Delphinapterus leucas. Next base: position 128,600,572 of record NC_143131.1, read on the forward strand.
GGACTCACCCTTTGCGATGAACCCTCTGATGCAGGCCCCTCTCCTCATCTCCCTGGGCTTGCTTCTCGCCGGCCCAGCGGCTGCTGCACGCGTCTTCTCGAACCGGGTGAGCATCCTATCCTTTAGGAGGCTGCTTCCAGCATCCCAGCCCAGCTCGGGATGTGCGGGCTGGGGTGGGATATGGGGGTGGCCTCTCCGGTCTCTAGAATTACTTCTTTGCAGCAGAGCCTCCCAAAGTCACTAACTGTGGGACTCTGAGTGGGTCCTTCGCTCTCTGCGGGTTTCAGTTTCCCCATCTGTACAGAGGGGTGGGCTGTAAGGCTTTGCTCTGCTCCAGACTGTTTTGGAAGGGTTAATCTCAGTCCCGTCTGTACTCCTGTCCTCCTGTCCTCCTTCCAAACGTCTGAGTGAAATTTTACGGAACTGCAAGACCAAGGCTCTAATCCCAGGCCCAGAGACGCAGCCCCGTTTACGTGCCCTCTCTTTTCCGCCATGAAAATGCCTGGAACCTTTCCCCTCCCCTCTGTACTGCTCTGAGGCGCTGCTCCTCCTCGTGGGTGGGTGGGTTTGAGAGGCTTTTCAGGCCAGAAGGTCCATACTTGCTCCTCTGGCGACAAAGGTGCAGCCCTGCTCCTGGGTGTGAGGCATGAAGAGGCAACAGCCTACAAGCTTCTCCCTTATCTTCTCAGACACCCTGTGCTCCAGACCCTGGGGAAGGGGAAGTTCTGTCATTCTGAGAAGTAGAGAAGCCTAGTTCCATGGCCTCTTTGCTGCATACCTGGGGGCCAGACACTTGGTATCTCTGGCAGCAGTCAAAGAGAGACGCCCAGCCTAGGTCCCCTCCTGCCAACCTCCTTGGAAATATTTGTCAGAGCCAGGAACAGGGCGGTGTGAGGGAAAGTGGGATAGGACTAGGAGGCTTGGCTTCTGATTCCTCCTCTGTCTCTAATCCATGGGAGTGGCATTTGGGTTCCTTAAGCCTTGGTCTCCTTATCTGTACAATGGGCTGGATAGTGCCAACCTGCCTGTCTTTGATGGTTGTGGGTGAAGAGAAATGCTTCCGTGGATGGAAAAGCTCTTATATCTTAAACTCATAAAGTGATAGAAGCCAGTGGGCTCGGCCTCACCCTGCCCCAGGGGCAAGGAGTCTATTTTGCCTATTGAATGGAGGAGCAAAGAACTCTTGGCCTTATTGTCCCGGAGGGTTCACAGTTAGTCCCTGAGTGTAGGTTGAGAATGTTTCTCTTGGCTCCAGGTCTGACCACTATGAGGTGGTGTGGCTAAGTCTGGAACCAGTCCTACATCCCCGCTCTCCTACACGTCTTGGCTGTGGATGCCGTCCCAGACCAGAGGGTCTTACGCTGGCAGTTTTAGAGAGGCCATGAGACATCAGGGAGTTCACCCACCTTACCCAGCCCCATAGGGGATAGGAGACTCATCTGAGATTACACAGCAAGGGGCACTTTCCATTCTTATCTGCTATCACGGGGTCTCCTCTGGGCTCATGTGATTCGGAACCCTTACCCTGAAACCCTGGGCCACATGAAGGCTGTGGGGTGATCGTGAGTGTTTGAGCATCAGGAAACCGGGAGTTCCAGTTCCTCCAAAAGCATTAACCCAGTCTCATGCCCCTGGGCTGTGGTGATCCTTAGATAAAAGGGGAGAATGTCTAGCCCCAGGCTGGGTGCAAAATGGGTACTTAATAGACTCTCTGATAACTGTCTAATGTCATTTATTATGCACATACTATGTGCTATGTGTTGAGCCAGGTGCTTTGCTCATTATTTCCCTAATAAACATTTTTAGGGGAGTAATTTTAGACTTACAGAAAAGTTGCAAAGACAGTACAGAGTTCCCACACACTCCTCACTCAGTTTCCCCTAATGTTAACATTTTGTATTACCATGGTACATTTGTCAAGACTGAGAAACCAGCTTAGGTACATTACCACTAGCTAAACTCTAGACTTTACTTGAATTCTACCAGTTTTCCCATTAGCATCCTCTTTCTGTTCCAGGATCCTGTCTCGGGCACCACATTGCATGTGTTATCCTGTCTCCCCAGTCTCCTCTGGTCTGTGACAGTTTCTCAGACTTGTGTTTTCATGGCCGTGACCGTGTTGAGGAGTTGTGACCTGTACTTTCTGTATACAAACTTCTCACTCTTACAGTAGCCCTGTGAGAAGATATAGTTATGCCCATTTAATATATGAGGAAATTGAGCCTCAAGAGGGGTCAACTGACGCATGTTCTCAGCTAGTGAGAGTGGCTGAGGTATGGTTTTAATCCAGGTCTGTGATTTGGACGCATATTTCTGCCTCCACAGCTGTGCCTTTGCCCTCTGCCATACGTTGCATCTTCCCACATGTTAGCCTAGGCTGGGATGACAAATATCTGGTGGCAGGCCTGCCCTTAGTGGGCATTGCTAACACATCATGCTTCCTTTTCCGGATGAGCCTGGACTCAGCTGCAGAATTCACTGCGACAGAAGCCTCTAGTCAGCCATCGAGAAACCACCTTGTTAAGTCTCCCCAGAGCCTGAGGGCAGGAGGAGCGGGGTACTCTGGACACTTCCTCCAGCCTGGAATCAATCCTCGCTGTGAATCAGGCTGCCTTGGAATTTGTGAAAGCAGCTCTAGAAAATGGCTAGTCCTCCTACCCACCCTCCAGCCCAGCTCTTAATCCCAGGCATGCTTTCGTTTGATAGTGGCCTTCTAATTGATCTCCCGTGTTCTAAACTTAACCCTCTGCAGTCCATTCTCAACCATAAACCAGAGCGTGGCCCTCTCCTGCAATGGTGTTCCATTGCACATATAGGAAATCCAGCCTCCTGAGGATGACCTATGAGGTCTGGCAGGAATTAAATGACCCTGCCACCCCTCTAAGCTTACTTGGGTGCCTCATCCACTACATCTAGCCCACTGGCCTTGCAGGGCCCAGAGCAGCTGAGCATCTTCCCAGTGCGGGGCCTTTGCCCATGTTCCCTCTGCCTGAACATTCTTTCAGTACTTGCGTGGCTGACTCCTCATCCTGCAGGATTATAACTTCCTCATCACCCTATTTAAGTGAGTCTTGTTACTCTCAACACGACCCTCTGTTTGTCTCTTTTATGGCACCCAGAGATCATAGTGGGTCACAGTTATTTACATTGGACTGTAAGCTCCTCACCCCAGGGCAGGCACATTTCTAATTGTTTACCTCTGTGAACAGCCCTTGGCCCCGGGCCTGTGATCACTGTTTCATAAATATCTGTGGAATGAATGTTGAAGGAAACATTTGTTGGTACCTACCCTGTCTAAGGGGCTGTGGGGAATGCAGGGATGAATCAGGCCTTTCTTAGTCATGGCCCAATGCTTCATTCCAAGGGACAGAAGCCCATTTCAAGAAGCTCAAGGGAAGTTTATTCCAGGTATACAAGGAATCTCGTGGAACTAATGGCAGGAAGTAGCGGCTGGGATGTCTAATGGCTGTCATTTAGGGAGCCGGCTCATGCTTTGTGCCTGGCATTGTGTCATGAGCTTTATGTACATGCTCTCACCCTCGCACCAGGTCTGGGAGGGAAGTAGAAATGACTGCACTTAAAAGATGTGGAAGTTGCAGCTCCAAAGGGGAACCTGGCCTGTAGAGTCACATGATATGGGGGTCGAGCTATGATTTCAAGCCATGTCTGCCAACTAAAGCCTTGATTTACCTATATCTTAGTCTAAAACCATGCCCCTGGCTGTCCCCCCTCACTGCCTATTTAGATAGGGGGCCGGAGGCAGGGGGCGACTCTGTTCTCTTTTCCACAGACCAGCAGAGCCCTTAGTTCTTGTCCCTTTGGCTTGGTCATGAGTCTAGGTGTTCTGGCTCTGACTTAAAGTTTATGACCCCATGACAGCTCAAAGCCCAAAGTCCTCTGAATGATTTTGCCTCTGTCTCACTTCCCAAATTGGAGGCAGAGAGAATCTGTCCACCTGGCCTGGGTTAAGTATTCTCTTTTGGCCCATCTACCTGTGGCTGTGTTGATGACGGGGGTCAACTTGGGGACATGGTACTGGCAGGTTTTCCTTCTAAGATGGGATGTGCATGGTGGGAATGCTGAAAGTCTCTCGCAGGTGGCCTTCAGGGGGCTGGGAAAGGTGTGAGTGGGTGGGCAGAGTCTGCATGGTATAGGAAGTGTTAAAGATCATAGACAGGGTTCTGTGGGAGTGGGGAGTCAGTGGTCATGTGTAGTTGGACGCGATGGTGGAATCAGGAATCAGGAGACCTCTTGGGGGATGTGGAGGAAGAGGAGGAGATATGGCTCAGCAGAGGGGAGGGGAAGGACGTGGGGTGTGGGACAGGGCAGGGCATGCGCAATGGGAGTTAAGAAAGCACTGGTTAGGGCTTCCCTGGTGGCGCAGTGGTTGAGAGTCCACCTGCTGATGCAGGGGACACGGGTTCGTGCCCCGGTCCGGGAAGATCCCACATGCCGCGGAGCGGCTGGGCCTGTGAGCCATGGCCGCTGAGCCTGCGCGTCCGGAGCCTGTGCTCCGCAACGGGAGAGGCCACAACAGTGAGAGGCCCGCGTACCGCAAAAAAAAAAAAAAAAAAAAGCAAGCACTGGTTAGGATTGTGCAAGTTTGTTCACTAGGGATTGTTCATCAACAGATGGCCCACTGGGGATCTTTTCAGGTGTGTCCTAGTCCCTCCCTGGGCTAATTGTGCCTCCTTGAGGGTAGGGTGTTAGATGTTGTTATGTTTCCCACTGTGTTTTGTGTTCCCTATTGTTCCTGGCCCTGGATTGGGCCTGGGCTGTGACGTGAATAAGGTTCTGGGTGTGGGCTGCAAAGCCGAATCCTCCAAAAGCCTCCCTCTAAGGAGATGCCAAGACTAGTTGGAGAGGAGTGGAGAGCAGGGAGGTGAGAGATCAGAGAAGGTATCTACCAAAGGTGGATATGGTTAGTCTCCTATTTTGAAGTCCAAGGTCTGTGATTCTGTGCTCTATAGTTCACGGCACACTTTTGGGAGATTGTCTTTTAGTTTAGTCCTGCCTATGAAATGGGTAGGACCGATGTTATTCCAGGTTTACAGATGTGGAGTTGCAGATGAAGCTCATAGAGGGCAGGTACCTCGCCGACGGGCACACTGTCAGTAAGCTGCTCTGTTAAACCTTCTAAACTGTGACAGTTCCTTTTGTCAACTTTTCTTTTCTCTTCTTTTCTTGCTGCCTTATTGTCCTTAGCTCTCCCAGCTCAGTAGCTTTTCCTGGGATAACTGCGATGAAGGGAAGGACCCTGTGGTGATCAACAGCCTGACTGTGGAACCTGACCCCATTGTCATTCCTGGGAACATGACCGTCAGTGCTGAGGTCAGGACCACTGCGTACCTCAAAGATCCTCTGAAGGTGAGCCCAGGGGTGGGCAGGTTCAGGGAGGTGCTGGAGGGAAGGTGCTATGGGCCAGAGGGAGGGCCCTGAGGCATGTATGCTCAGGGAACTGAATAATTTTGGAATCCTGGAATCCCAGAGCAGCAAAAGAAGCATAGATTTGTTAAATGTCCTTTCATAAGTTTATTTGCCTTTTGTGTTTTTGTTTAGGAATAACCAGTTCATTCATGCCTGTTGCCTGCTTTGGGGGTGGGTATTTGCATGTTTTCATACAGAACAATAGAAACTTTCTGTGTATCCATTGCAACTCCATATATTGTAGTCCTTTCCTCACTGGTTTGCATCGCTACCTTTATACCATATTATTATTTTTTTTTAATATTTATTTGGCTGCATCAGGTCTTAGTTGCGGCATGCGGGCTCTTCATTGCAGGGCGCAGGGCTTCTCTCTAGTTGTGGCACGCGGGCTCCAGAGCATGTGGGCTTAGTAGTTGTGACATATACTGTATTCTTGTATGCCTTCAGCCTGTCCTGGTGCAGATCTCTTCTGGTACCAGTTCCCTTTTGACTCTTTAAAAGGATTTCTGATTTGGAATCTGTGTACCTGAAACTACCCTTTGACTTGGTTAATCACAGCCCCTACCTCATACATTTCTCTGAGCGATTACTGAGTTAATAACATGGATAGTTCCTTGCACAGGGCCTGGCACACAAGACCAGCTCGGTACATGTTAGCCCTTGTTAATATTTCCGTTAGTATCAATCTCTTCCTGTGGCTTCTTTGACCCAGACAGAGTCCTGTACGTGCAAGCAGCTCTCAGGCTTTGCTTTGCCCAGCACCTCTTCCCAAGTCTTCTCCAGGCTAGGTCACTGCATTTTCTTTAGCTGTTCTTCAAGTGATTTTCTACCAGGGTCACATTTCTACACTACCTCCACTGAGTCTGGAGCAAAGAGCTCTTTAGCGAGCTGGCCATCATGCTTGCTCTTCTGCCACTGCCATGCAAACTGCAGACGTTTCCAAGAACACTGATGCAGTACAACTGACTTGGAAGGAAAAAGCTGGTGAACTCCTTTTTCTTCCCCCAGCCTTTTTCTGGCTTCTTTGTAGGCCATTAAGATGGGTTCCCCCCCACCCATTTTCTATTATAGATCTTCCTCAACTTACGTCCCAGTGAACCTAGCATAAGTTGAAAAATCTCGTTAAGTCGAAAATGCATTTAATACACCTGACCTACGAAACATCACAGCTTAGCCTCGCCTACCTTAACCACACTCAGAACATGTACATTAGCCTACAGTTGGGCAAAATCATTTAACACAAAGCCTATTTTATGATAAGGTGTTGAATATTGAATACTGTACTGAAAGTGAAAACCAGAATGGTTGTCTGGGTACAGAATGGTTTAAGTTGTTTACCCTCGTGATCGCATGGTTGATTGGAAGCTGTGGCTTCCTGTCACTGCCCAGCATCACCAGAGAGAATGGTACTACGTATTGCTAGCCCTGAAAAAGATCACAATTCATAACAGGAAGTACAGTTTCTACTGAATGTGTATTGTTTCTGTACCACCGTAAAGTTGAAAAATTGTAAGTTGAACCATCATCAGTCTGTACTTTATTACCTGTCATAGACTTGGGCCATTGAGCTTTTTAAAATTGGACTCAGATTCCCACTGCCCCTTCCCTTCCTCCTACATTTCTCTTATGTATATAGTTTTGATTTGGTTCCTTTATCTTTTTAGGGTATGTGCATACTAGCTATTAAATGAAAGCCTCTCACCACTTGGGTAGGAGAAAAGACGATGAGTCTCCTTTTACAGATAAGGGACACTGAAGCTCAGAGAAGGATGCAACTTGCCCCAGGTCAGCATTCAAGGCTGGTGTCCTTATCTGTCTAATGTTTCCTATTCCTGAGCTCTTTCTGGCAGGGAGGTGGAATTAGTGCTTGGAGTTTTAGCAGGGGAGTATGCCAAGACTTTCCCCTTGACAGCAAAGAACCCCACCCCCCAGGAGAGCTGCTAGGATGCAAGCACTGTATGAGCCTGAAGGGCTCTTAAGGTTAATGGCTTCTCTTCTTGTTACTGGGGCCCAGAGAGGAGTGACTGGTCCAGGCTACGCACCTGTTAGTGGCAGGAGAGAAACCTCCTCCTCTTCTGACCTTGCTGAAGTGAAATCTCTTCAATCAAAAGTCCCATTTGGGGCTTCCCTGGTGGCACAGTGGTTAAGAATCTGCGTGCCTGGAGCCCAAGCTCTGCAACAAGAGAAGCCACTGCAGTGAGAAGCCCGGGCACTGCAACGAAGAGTAGCCCCCGCTCGCCGCAACTAGAGAAAGCCCACGTGCAGCAATGAAGACTCAACACAGCCAAAAATAAATAAATTAAATCAATTAAACAAAAAATTAAGAGGAAAAAAAAGTCCCATTTGGAACCTGGATGGACTTGATGCCAGCTACAATTTTTAGAAGTTGGATGCGCCAGATTCTGTGAGCCGTGGGCAAGGTTAGAGTCTGTCCAGGAACGCCTTTTTCTTTTGATGTGTTCCACAGGATTTGGCATAATTTAGAACTCCCTTCTTTGAGCTCTCAAGTTCCAGCCTCTGAGACCTTGGTTTCCCCATCCTCAGGAATCGTAAATTGCTACAACATTTGGCATGTACACTTATTTCAGGCTTTTAGACACATAGCTTTCAGCCCTGATGGTTTACCTTTTTTTTCCCCTCTAAAGTCCTGTACCTGCAATGCCCCTGCCTGAGCCCTGTGATTGAGATATAACTGCCCCTTCCCTGATCTCATCAAAATGTCTCCCCTTCAAGTCAGTTGCTAACAGTGGGTCTTTTTTTTTTTTTAATTTATTTATTTTATTTTTGGCTGCATTGGGTCTTTGTTGCTGTGTGTGGGCTTTCTCTAGTTGCAGCGAGCGGGGGCTACTCTTCGTTGCGGTCCATGTGCTTCTCATTGCAGTGGCTTCTCTTGTTGTGGAGCACAGGCTCTAGGAACGTGGGCTTCAATAGTTGTGGCATACAGGCTCAGTAGTTGTGGCTCGTGGGCTCTACAGCGCAGGCTCAGTAGTTGTGGCGCACAGGCTTAGTTGCCCCACGGCATGTGGGATCTTCCTGGACCAGGGCTCGAACCCGTGTCCCCTGCACTGGCAGGCGGATTCTTAACCACTACACCACCAAGGAAGCCCCTATCAGTGGGTCTTTATCTAGAGCCTTGTGTGCCTAGCCCTGAGCTAGAGGCCAAGAGAAAAGTCATTGTTTTCAACTTGCAAGAAACTTGGACTCTTAGGATGTCAGAACTGGTAGGTCTCTTCAAGATCATGAGATCCAAATACTCCATGGTCAAGATGGTCAAGATGGAGGAGCAGAGGCCTGAGGGGGGAAGGGACTTGCCCAAGCACCCTGGTGGGTACAGGGATCATGATTCCATTACCCGTCAGTGCCTCTGTCTGTCTTGTGGAACCAGGTCCCATGACACAGGGGTTTATTTAGGTTGAGCGGTGGAGGTGCTAAGGTAGTCCTGGAGTAGAGGGATTGATGGTCCTTTATTACTCAGCTTTGCTTGAATTTTTTTTTTTTTGCCCACGCCGCACGTCTTGTGGGATCTTAGTTCCCCAACCAGGGATTGAACTCGGGCCCATGGCAGTGAAAGCACCAAGTCCTAACTACTGGACCGCCCAGGGAACTCCCCCTGCTTGCTCTTCTGAGCCATATGAACAAGTAGACTGAGAACAAGGACTAGAAAATCAGCCATGGTTTGTAATCCCCAAACGGCAGGCATGGCTGTTGCCTTAAGTTCGGGGTGCCCCCGCTGAGTACCTCCTGTGCTGTGCTTGTCCTGGCTGGGGGAGGCCTGGCTCCTGGTGGATGCAGCCCCACAGGCTTCCAGTGTGGTGGGAGGAGCCCAGGCAGGACTTGGTCCCCGCTGGTCCCCTCAGCTGGGTGTTCTTTCTTGTTCAGGGCAGAACTGGCTCAACCATTTTCATTGGGGTGTTAGCAAAACAAGGAGGGGTATGGAGGGGAGAAGTCCAGCAGGAAGTAATTTTTGGATTTCAGGCACTATGCTAAGTGTTTGACAGGCATTGTCTCACTCAGTGGGACCTTGTGAGAGAGGCAGACACTCTTAAAATATCCCATTTTGGAGATAAGGGAATGGAGACAGAAGAAATTCCCCAAGGGCACAAGAGTAGGAAGTGGCCGAAGTAGCATTCTACTCCAGGCCCTCAGCTCTTTCTAGGCAAAGGGGTTGAAGCAGGCTTGGCAGGAGAGGAGACAGGAGGGCTGGGAGGGGACCGTGCATGACTCGGGGTGGGGAATAACATTTGGGTCAGCAGAGTGGGATGAGGCAAATTTGAGTTTGTCCACTCAGGATACAGGCTGCACGGACTTATCCCTTCCTCCTGGACCTGGATCCTGACACCTGGGGCAGTTGGAAGACTGAGTCCACAGCCTGGGGAGCCAGCCTGAGTCCAGCAGCCTCAAGGGGAATAGTGCCCATCCAGGATTTGTCTCTTAGAAACAAAAGCCCTGAATCAAGTGAGCTTGGAGGCTGGGATTCATAGAATGCTGTGATGTTACAACCGAGAGTGGTTTCCTGCCATTACACCCACAGAGAATCAGACTTCCTCCTGCCCTTTCCCGACACTTTTCCCTGACACCTTTGGGGGGATACGATCATGGTCCCTAAGGCACCACTCATTTGGCTCTTAGGCAGCTAACACGTAGTGAATGCTTAGCCCGTGCCATGCACAACTGGTCAGCCCCCACCTCCAGAACAGGAGCAGAATCGTGGCAGCATAGAGGTGTGAAGTACTCACAGGTCTCCCCATCCAGCTTCTCTCTGGGTGCAGGAGTCCTTTAGTAGCTTCCGCAACAGGGTCCAGGCAGCCCATCTCTTCTTGAGGTAGTTCCATCTGTTGTAACTTCACTATGATTGTTAAGATCTAATAGCAATCCCAGAATGATCCCTCTGTAAATTCCTATTGTTTTCAGTTCTGTCTTCTATGGCTGTACAGAGAAAATAGGATCCAAGAATAGCAGATGGGTTTCATCTTGGTAACCAACTCCAATCAGTTGGTGGTAGCTGCCTGAAGTCCTCTGAAGGAAAAGGTTCTGAAGCCAAGATTGGGCTGAGAAGGAAAGTCTAGAAGCAGTGCCACAGTTAGCCAATTAGCAGTTAGATGACAAGTGCATTTCAACTTCAACCAATGGGTAGTGACTACCTAAAGAATTATAAGACTGTGGTTCAGTGCAGGGGGAAAAATGTTACATTTGATTATTAATGTCAGCCACGGGCACAGGAAAGGATAGTGTTGGAGCATGTGCCACAATACTGTCATTTCTCGATCAGAATATCTCCCAGATCCCATCCAATTAAAAACTCTGTTAAAATAAAAGACTGACCTTTTAAAGAGGCAGAGGAACTGGTATGTTTGCCTTGGAATTTTACACTTTCTCCAACTCTCTCACCAGGTGGTACTAACTCTGGAGAAGGAAGTGGCTGGCTTTTGGGTCAAAGTCCCATGTATGGAGCAACTTGGCAGCTGCACCTACGAGAACTTCTGTAATGTGCTTGAAGTGTTAACTCCCGATGAGAATCCCTGCCCAGAACCCCTGCACACCTATGGGCTTCCCTGTCACTGTCCCTTCAAACGAGTAAGTATAGGGAGGGGAGAGCATTCCCACCGTGACTAGAGTAGAGACATGGGGTTTGGAGACATTCTCTTGCAGACCTGGATGTCTGTGGGTGTAAATTGATATGATCTATCCTGAATCACTTATCTTTTGGGGGCCTCGGTTTATCCAACTGTGAATGGGAGACCTGAAGCTCGATCTGACCTCTGGTGTCCTTTTGCTGTCACATTCTATGCTCTACCTGGCTCTTAGGAGAGTGGGAGGAGGGGCGGTTTGCAGCTGCAATCCTAGAGGTCACTCCAGGAGAGAGTCCCATCTGTAGGCTTTCACTGACCTGTGGTCCACTGCCTTTCCCACAGGGTACCTACTCACTTCCCAAGTCTGACTTCTTCCTGCCTGACCTGGAGCTGCCCAGCTGGCTCAGCAGTGGGAACTACCGCTCGAAGACCATCCTAAGCATCAACGGGGAGCATCTGGGCTGTGTCAAAATCTCCGCCTCCCTAAAGGGCAAATAAGGTGGCACCTGCCACAGCAGAATGAAGGGGATGTAGGAAGGCATCCTCTTCTTCTGTCTTACGTTGGCCAAGGCCAGATTCTACTCTCTGTCCTTTCTCAAGCCCCTTTCTACAATGATGACACTCCCCCGCTGAAAGTCATTTTATGCCACCTACAAAATTTTTAGGTGTGGGCCAGCAGCCCTAACCTAAAGGAGAATGAGCCTCGTGGGGTTTTTTGTTTTGTTTTTTTGTTTTGCGGTACGCAGGCCTCTCACTGTTGTGGCCTCTCCCGTTGCGGAGCACAGTCTCCGGACGCGCAGGCTCAGCGGCCATGGCTCACGGGCCCAACTGCTCTGCCTGTGGGATCTTCCCGGACCGGGGCACGAACCCGTATCCCCTGCATCGGCAGGCGGACTCTCAACCATTGCGCCACCAGGAAAGCCCCGAGCCTGGTGGTTTTTGACAGCCCAGGACATCTACTGGGCTGGCCACTGCATTTTCCTCCTCACCCCCATGGCTTTCTCTCTAAGAGCTCAACTCATTTTCTAAATGGTCAAGGAAGGGGGCTAACACGTTTTGTGACCCCACGTTCAGGCTGACCCAGTCTTGGTCTCCGGAAGTACCTTTATGATTTTTCTCATTGATTTTTTGTGTGCATCGCTGACCTAAAAGCGGAGTGAGAGTACTAACAGTTTTCATTTTACTCCCACCCCGCTCTTACAACGAAGGGTCTGAAGGAGTCGATCTCAGTCTGTTCCTCCATTAACGTCTATGATTTAGTATTCTTTTCTAGACTTGCCCAGTTAACAGTGGGGCACAGTGTATCCTGGAGAGGCAGGGCATGTGATGGGAGAGGTATCTGAGAATGCTCTGTGTTTAAGATAGTCTGCGAACTCAGGTACCTGCAGGGCAAAGCGCAAGACATCAGTACGTGATGAGACCACGAGGAACGTGCTGTTTGCCGGCACATCTTCCATTTTTTCCTTTGTATAACATAACTGATCTAAGGCAGCTGCTGCCCAGTCTCGAGCTGGGGGTATAATCAGGGATGTGGGGAGTGGGGTGAGTTGGGAAGGGCACATCTGGTCCGTAGGGACAGCTGCTATCTAGCTATAGCTAGTGAGTACCACAGGAGAGTATGGGCCCAGCATTGCCAAATATTCTCAATTTCTTTTTCACTCGAGAAGCCAGAAATCCAGACTTTTATATGAAATCAATTTTTAAATATTGGCAACAAATTATTTTTTTAAATACTGAGCAGGCAGAAGGGGCCAAACAGACTTGTCACTGGGGAAATCTGGTTGGCTCATGGGTGGCCAGTTCGTGGCCTTGGATATAAGAACATGCATGCCTTGTCCTTTTAACCTTGAGACAACTCCTCCACCACTGTGTCTCCCTCCATCGGGTCAAAGCCATAGTGCCTGACCCTAGAATGCTCCTCCAGTGCTGGGGGAGTGGAGGCGGCCTCAGAGCTGTGAGCTCAGGGATCACGAGGCTGCCTGCCCTGGCCTTGGAGCACTGTCAGGGTGAGTGGGGCAGAGGCTGAACAGGCGGACCCGCCAGCAGCCACTCTGTGGAGCAGGGATCCAGCGAAGAGAGGTGGACTCATGTCACGTGCCTGGCTTTGTTCACTGTCCTGTCCTCTCATGACAACTTAATCACCCATGACCAGCCCCGGGTTCTGGGCTCACATGAAGGCTAGAATTGTAATAAATCTTTTTAACTTGAGGAGAATTCCTCCTTCGTTGTGGCTGCATATTTTCTCATTGATCACATCTCAGGATTTCTTTCTTTTTTTTTTTTAAAACATCTCTATTGGAGTATAATTGCTTTACAATGGTGTGTTAGTTTCTGCTTTATAACAAAGTGAATCAATTATACATATGTTCCCATATCTCTTCCCTCTTGCGTCTCCCTCCCTCCCACCCTCCCTCTCCCACCCTCCCTCTCCCACCCCTCTAGGTGGTCACAAAGCACCAAGCTGATCTCCCTGTGCTGTGCAGCTGCTTCCCACTAGCTATCTATTTTACATTTGGTAGAGTATATATGTCCATGCCACTCTCTCACTTCGTCCCAGCTTACCCTTCCCCCTCCCTGTGTCCTCAAGTCCATTCTCTACGTCTGCGTCTTTATTCCTGTCCTGCCCCTAGGTTCTTCAGAACCTTTTTTTTATTTTTAGATTCCATATATATGTGTTAGCATATGGTATTTGTTTTTCTCTTTCTGACTGACTTCACTGTATGACAGACTCTAGGTCCATCCACCTCACTACAAATAACTCAATTTCATTTCTTTTTATGGCTGAGTAATATTCCATTGTATATATGTGCCACATCTTCTTTATCCATTCATCTGTTGATGGACACTTAGGTTGCTTCCATGTCCTGGCGATTGTAAATAGAGCTGCAGTGAACATTGTGGTACATGTCTGTTTTTGAATTATGTTTTTCTCAGGGTATATGCCCAGTAGTGGGGTTGCTGTGTTGTATGGTAGTTCTATTTTTAGTTTTTAAAGGAACTTCCTTACTGTTCTCCATAGTGGTTGTGTCAATTTACATTCTCACCAACAGTGCAAGAGGGTTCCCTTTTCTCCACACCCTCTCCAGCATTTATTGTTTGTAGATTTTTTGATGATGCCCATTCTGACTGGAGTGACATCTCGGGATTTCCGGAGCTTGTTTTCTGGGCTGTTTCTGCCAGAAGAGTTTGTGGCAGTTGGACAGGTGAGCTGAGGCGATGCCAGGGACTGACTCTTCTGTTTCTGTCTCCTGTGCTGCTTGTTATCTCAGCTTCATTCTGTCTCATCACCATCCAGCTTCCTTGGTTGTTTTTTTGCCTTCCCATCGCACTGTGACCTCTCCAGCCCTTTTATTCCCCCTCCTGGATCTTTGAGTTGAGCATTATTCTCCCAGTTGCGTCCTTGCACGGAAGGAAGCTCGATAGTTCGGTTAGTCTTTGTGTGCCATGCCATGCTCTCGGCTCAGATGCTCCTCCATGTCTTGGTGGGGGGCAGTGAGAGGTTGTGTGGGGAGATGGTGAGAATCTCAAATCACAGGGAAAAGTGAACTTTTTAATAAATGGTGCTGAGCCAAATGGAAAGCCATTTGGAGAAAGTTGAAATTAGATCTATACTTAATGCCATATGCAAGAATAAACTCCAAGTGAATCCAGGGTCTAAGTGTTAAAAATGAAACCATACAAATACTAAAAGGAAACGTGGGTGAAACATCCAGAGGCAATAAAGACTGATACATTTGACTACATATGAAAAAAAATTGCTTGGCAAGAAACACCAGTCAAAAGACTGGAAGAAAATATTTACAGCACATATCATAGATAAAAGGTTAATAATATTCCTACTATAAAGAATTGTCGGGGCTTCCCTGGTGGCGCAGTGGTTGAGAATCTGCCTGCTAATGCAGGGGACACGGGTTCAAGCCCTGGTCTGGGAAGATCCCACGTGCCGCGGAACAACTAGGCCCGTGAGCCACAACTACTGAGCCTGTGCATCTGGAGCCTGTGCTCCGCAACAAGAGAGGCCGCGATAGTGAGAGGCCCGTGCGCCGCGATGAAGAGTGGCCCCTGCTTGCCACAACTAGAGAAAGCCCTCGCACAGAAACGAAGACCCAACACAGCAAAAATAAATAAACTCCTACCCACCCCCAAAAAAAAAAGAATTGTCAAGGGATCAAAAACCTGATAGAAAAACTGGGAAAAGAATTGAACAGACAAACTCTCACACAAAGGTATAAAAATGACCCTTAAACATGAAAAAAAATGTTGAAACTCACTTCAAGGTCAGAAAAATGTAAATTGAAACAATATTGACATAACATTTGTCATTTCTTGGGTTGGTAAAAAATAAGTACACCACCACAACCCACCAGGCAAGGCTGTGTGGAAACAGGTCCTCTCATACACAGCTGGTAGGAATGCAAACTGATTCAGTCCTTGAGGGGAATTTGTCAGTGTTACTTGTCATGTAAGAAAAGAGTGTAAGAAAAATAGACGTGTGTCTGCTCATTTGTACATAAGGAAAAATGAGCCAGGAACTAATGAATTGCTTATTTACAGAGAGTGGAAAGAAGAGGGAAATGATAACAGTTTATAAAGGATGAAGAGGATGGGATGCTTCTGAGTATATCTTTTTGTGTTTCTGACTCTTAGAACCATATAATGTTTCTGATTCCCAAATCATGATTAAAATCAACCAGGAGATAAGGGAAATTTAACATGGAATACAAACTAACAAAACCTATTTCAAATGAAAACCCATTTCAAATAATACAACCACACTGAAGTGGGTGGGGAAAAAATAAAATTACAGTATTTTGATGGGATACTATAAAGCAACAGAAAAAAGGAACTGCACACAAATACTGAATGTACTCTAATTAGTCAATTAGTTTTTTCACAGGAGTAGCAGTTAGCAATTTTGAAAGTATTTCATGTGTATATTAGGATTGAGAAAATGAATAAGTATATTATGGACACTGAGAGCATAGGGGCATATTGAAAGGACACAGGAACCAACCTGAGCTCTCAGTGGCCAAATCTTGGACAACTTGAGCAAGAAAAGAAATATTGACAGTAATGGGTTATAATCCATTGAATAAACATCCTTGAGTCCATACACAACAGAATCCCAATTAAATGTAGAAGAAATGGCAAAAATGGGGAAAAAAACGTCATTAGGCAAATGCCATTGTAAGAATTGTTGCAGACCAGAAACATCTAAGTGTGCTAAAATTACTGGATAAACGTATGATGAGAAACAGGATTTTGCATGGTCTCAAGATATCTCCTTACAGGATACAATTACAAAGGGGAAAAATATAGTGGAGAAACCTGGCAGACACCACTTAACCAACTGATCAAACTTAACATCACCAGTAAGACATACTGACATCGTGCGCTTCCCAATATGGTGCACTGATAAAGGACACTGACACTTCTCTGGTATTGCCCAAAACGTATAATCTCAATTTCATCACAAGAAAGATCACACATGGAGAACAGTATGGAGGTTCCTTAAAGAACTACAAATAGAACTACCATATGACCCAGCAATCCCACCATTGGGCATATACCCTGAGAAAACCATAATTCAAAAAGAGTCATGTACCAAAATGTTCATTGCAGCTCTATTTACAATAGCCTGGCAATGGAAACAACCTAAGGGTCCATCATCAGATGAATGAATAAAGAAGATGTGGCACATATATACAATGGAATATTACTCAGCCATAAAAAGAAACGCAATTGAGCTTTTTGTAGTGAGGTGGATAGACCTAGAGTCTGTCATACAGAGTGAAGTAAGTCAGAAAGAGAAAGACAAATACCGTATGCTAACACATATATATGGAATTTAAGAAAAAAAATGTCATGAAGAACCTAGGGGTAAGACAGGAATAAAGCCACAGACCTACTAGAGAATGGACTTGAGGATATGGGGAGGGGGAAGGGTAAGCTGTGACAAAGCGAGAGAGAGGCATGGACATATATACACTACCAAACGTAAAACAGATAGCTAGTGGGAAGCAGTCGCATAGCACAGGGAGATCCGCTCAGTGCTTTGTGACCACCTAGAGGGGTGGGATAGGGAGGGTGGGAGGGAGGGAGACGCAAGAGGGAAGAGATATGGGAACATATGTATATGTATAACTGATTCACTTTGTTATAAAGCAGAAACTAACACACCATTGTAAAGCAATTATACTCCAATAAAGATGTAAAAAAAAAAAAGAAAGATCACACAAACCTAAATTGAGAAACAATACAAAATAACTGGCTAGTTGTCTTCAAAAGCATCAGGGCCATGAACAGTAAGGGAAGACTGAGGAACAGTCACAGATTAGAAGAGAATATAGAAATTGTGAGAACTTGGATTGGATGCTGGATTAGAAAAAGGACCAGAAATAGGATTTCACCAGTGTTAATTACTTAGTTTTGATCACTGTGCTCTGTTTGGGTAAGATGTTAACATTATTGAAAGCTAGGTGAAGGGTATATGGGGACTCTATTATTTTTGCCACTTTAAAGTTTTTTCAAAATAAAAAGTTGTAGGGAAGCAAGAACTACAATCCTGCAGCCTGTGGAACAAAAACCACATTCACAGAAAGGTAGACAAGATGAAAAGGCAGAGGGCTATGTACCAGATGAAGGAACAAGATAAAACCCCAGAAAAACAACTACATGAAGTAGAGATAGGCAACCTTCCAGAAAAAGAATTCAGAATAATGATAGTGAAGATGATCCAGGACCTCAGAAAAGGAATGGAGGCAAAGATCGAGAAGATGCAAGAAATGTTTAACAAAGACCTAGAAGAATTAAAGAACAAACAAACAGAGATGACCAATACAATAACTGAAATGAAAAATACACTACAAGGAATCAATAGCAGAATAACTGAGGCAGAAAAACACATAAGTGACCGGGAAGACAGAAGGGTGGAATTCACTGCTGCGGAACAGAATAAAGAAAAAAGAACGAAAAGAAATGAAGACAGCCTAAGAGACTTCTGGGACAACATTAAACACAACAACATTCGCATTACAGGGGTCCCAGAAGGAGAAGAGAGAGAGGAAGGACCCAAGAAAATATTTGAAGAGATTATAGTCAAAAACTTCCTTAACATGGGAAAGGAAATAGCCACCCAAGTCCAGGAAGCGCAGAGAGTCCCATACAGGATAAACCCAAGGAGAAACACGCCAAGACACATAGTAATCAAATTGGCAAAAATTAAAGGCAAAGAAAAATTATTGAAAGCAGCAAGGGAAAAATAACATACAAGGGAACTCCCATAAGGTTAACAGCTGATTTCTCCGCAGAAACTCTACAAGCCAGAAGGGAGTGGCATGATATACTTAAAGTGATGAAAGGGAAGAACCTACAACCAAGATTGCTCTACCCGTCAAGGATCTCATTC
The DNA here is from genome assembly GCF_059928025.1 of Delphinapterus leucas. NCBI lineage: Eukaryota > Metazoa > Chordata > Mammalia > Artiodactyla > Monodontidae > Delphinapterus > Delphinapterus leucas. The sequence continues at coordinate 128,618,977 of NC_143131.1, forward strand.
AGATTCCATGGAGAAATCAAAAGCTTTACAGACAAGCAAAAGCTAAGAGAATTCAGCACCGCCAAACCAGCTCTACAACAAATGCTAAACGAACTTCTCTAAGTGGGAAACACAAGAGAAGAAAAGGACCTATAAAAACAAACCCAAAACAATTAAGAAAATGGTCATAGGAACATACATATCGATAATTACCTTAAATGTGAATGGATTAAATGCTCCAACCAAAAGACACAGGCTTGCTGAATGGATACAAAAACAAGACCCATCTATATGCTGTCTACAAGAGACCCACTTCAGACCTAGGGACACATACAGACTGAAAGTGAGGGGATGAAAAAAGATATTCCATGCAAATGTAAATCAAAAGAAAGCTGGAGTAGCTATACTCATATCAGACAAAATAGACTTTAGAATAAAGAAGATTACAAGAGACAAGGAAGAACACTACATAATGATCAAGGGATCAATCCAAGAAGAAGATATAACAACTATAAATATTTATGCACCCAACATAGAAGTACCTCAATACATAAGGCAACTGCTAACAGCTATAAAAGAGGAAATTGACAGTAACACAATAATAGTGGGAGACTTTAACTCCTTACTTACACCAATGGACAGATCATCCAAAATGAAAATAAATAAGGAAACAGAAGCTTTAAATGACACAATAGACCAGATAGATTTAATTGATATTTACAGGACATTCCATCCAAAAACAGCAGATTACACTTTCTTGTCAAGTGCGCACAGAACATTCTCCAGGATAGATCACATCTTGGGTCACAAATCAAGCCTCAGTAAATTTAAGAAAACTGAAATCATATCAAGCATCTTTTCTGACCACAACGCTATGAGATTAGAAATGAATTACAGGGAAAAAAACGTAAAAAACACAAACACATGGAGGCTAAACAATACGTTACTAAATAACCAAGAGATCACTGAAGAAATCAAAGAGGAAATCAAAAAATATCTAGAGACAAATGACAATGAAAACACGACGATCCAAAACCTATGGGACGCAGCAAAAGCAGTTCTAAAAGGGAAGTTTATAGCTATACAAGCCTACCTCATGAAACAAAAAAAATCTCAAATAAACAATCTAGCCTTACACCTAAAGGAACTAGAGAAAGAAGAACAAACAAAACCCAAAGTTAGCAGAAAGAAAGAAATCATAAAGATCAGAGCAGAAATAAATGAAATAGAAACAAAGAAAACAATAGCACAGATCAATAAAACTAAAAGCTGGTTCTCTGAGAAGATAAACAAAATTGATACACCTTTAGCCAGACTCATCAAGAAAAAGAGGGAGAGGACTCAATTCAATAAAATTAGAAATGAAAAAGGAGAAGTTACAACAGACACCGCAGAAATACAAAGCATCCTAAGAGACTACTACAAGCAACTCTATGCCAATAAAATGGACAACCTGGAAGAAATGGACAAATTCTTAGAAAGGTATAACCTTCCAAGACTGAACCAGGAAGAAATAGAAAATATGAACAGACCAATCACAAGTAATGTAATTGAAACTGTGATTAAAAATCTTCCAAAAAACAAAAGTCCAGGACCAGATGGCTTCACAGGTGAATTCAATCAAACATTTAGAGAAGAGCTAACACCCATCCTTCTCAAACTCTTCCAAAAAATTGCAGAGGAAGGAACACTCCCAAACTCATTCTATGACGCCACCATTACCCTGATATCAAAACCAGACAAAGATACTACAAAAAAAGAAAATTACAGACCAATATCACCGATGAATATAGATGCAAAAATCCTCAACAAAATACTAGCAAACAGAATCCAACAACACATTAAAAGGATCATACACCATGATCAAGTGGGATTTATCCCAGGGATGCAAGGATTCTTCAATATACACAAATCAATCAATGTGATACACCATATTAACAACCTGAAGAATAAAAACTATATGATTGTGCTTCCCTGGTGGTGCAGTGGTTGAGAGTCCGCCTGCCGATGCAGGGGACATGGGTTCGTGCCCTGGTCCGGGAAGATCCCACGTGCCGCGGAGCGGCTGGGCCCATGAGCCATGGCCGCTGAGCCTGCGCATCTGGAGCCTGTGCTCCGCAACGAGAGAGGCCACAACAGTGAGAGGCCCACGTAACGCAAAAAAAACCAAAACAAAACTATATGATCATCTCAATAGATGCAGAAAAAGCTTTTGACAAAATTCAACACCCATTTATGATAAAAACTCTCCAGAAAGTGGGCATAGAGGGAACCTACCTCAACATAATAAAGGCCATATATGACAAACCCACAGCAAACATTATTCTCAATGGTGAAAAACTGAAAGCATTTCCTCTAAGATCAGGAACAAGACAAGGATGTCCACTCTCACCACTATTATTCAACATAGTTTTGGAAGTCCTAGCCAAAACTGTCACTGTTTGCAGATGACATGATACTATACAAAGAGAATCCTAAAAATGCCACCAGAAAACTACTAGAGCTAATCAATGAATTTGGTGAAGTTGCAGGATACAGAATTAATGCACAGAAATCTCTTGCATTCCTATACACTGATGATGAAAAATCTGAAAGAGAAATTAAGGGAACACTCCCATTTACCATTGCAACAAAAAGAATAAAATACCTAGGAATAAACCTACCGAAGGAGACAAAAGACCTGTATGCAGAAAACTATAAGACACTGATGAAGGAAATTAAAGATGATACCAACAGATGGAGAGATATACCATGTTCTTGGATTGGAAGAATCAATATTGTGAAAATGACTATACTACACAAAGCAATCTATAGATTCAATGCAATCCCTATCAAATTACCAATGGCATTTTTTATGGAACTAGAACAAAAAAATCTTAAAATTTGTAATGGAGACACAAACGACCCCCCCAAAAAAATAAAAAATAAAATAAATAAAAAGTTGTAAAAATATACTGCTGAAGTTTTTCTATGACAACTGAGGAGTGTTACGAAATAGAAGCTTATCGGGAATGGCAGAGCCTGGGTCAGTGGGTGAAGTCAGGGAGGGTTTTCCTGAGGAAGTGATAACTGAGATCTGACAAATGAGTAGGAATTAAGTAGGTAGAGAGAGGGGGAAAAGAGTTCAAAGTGGAGGGAATAGCATATGCCGAGGCCCTGCAGGAAGGAGGAGCTGCTTTTTGGAAACTGGACAAAGGCTGGTGCGGATGGAGAGAAAAGGTGCTATTCGTGCCAGAAGAAGCAAGAGAGGTGGGGAAGGACCAGATCACAGGGCCTGTCGTTCACGTGTGAATCTCCCTGACCGGCAAGTCCAACTTCTTAAGTTATGGTCCACCTGAAAATTTTCCCTTAAGAAAATTTTCAGTGCAATATCATAGCAGTGCAATTTCACTTCCAAGTGGTGTCAGATGCCAGGGAGAGGTTCTGTGCTCCCCCGGCCCCCTTTTTATAACATTAGAGCTCAGAGCTCAGGGAATTGCTTGAGGCGCTCCTTCGTGGGTTTGAGTCAGGCACTGTCTGGACATTGTTTGCTAGTCACAAATCTTGTGAATCTTTATAGAGTTCTCTGTCAGTTTCATTCTCAGGGTCATGGTGGCTTATACGCCACTCATGTCACTTGTGTCCACTTGGTAGCCAACTCTTAATGCCTCAGTTTCTCACGGGCAACTTCTGCTGCCACCCCCAAGCAGGGCTTGTGTTGCTTAGCAATCTCAACTCTCTCATTCCTCTTTCTTTCGATGGGTTGTTGAAGATCCGAATTCAGCCTCTCCTTAAAGTGATTTTGTATATCATTCCCCTCAATGCCCCAACCACAGTCCATCTCGGTCATGTTGAGACAGATCATGCTCGTGGAGCCCAGAAATGCAGTGGGAGATGATTCTGAAGGTTCTGGGGGTCAGGAATCCCCCTACAGCCTCTGTATCCTCCCAGACATCTCTATTCCAACTACCAGGTCCCAGTTTTTGCCAAAGAAGCACATGGCAGCAGAAAATTCAGTATACACTGATGAAACTGGAAAGGCCAATTTGCGTCCTGTCAGTGCTGGCTGCAGTCAGTAAATGTGTTCTGTACCAGTCATATGGTGGCCTGGGTTTCCTTGTCTGGTAGCTTACCTCCCTCACCTGATTTTGCATATTGCCCCATTCTGCATTCAACCCTTAGTGCCAGGGTTGGCTATCCACCATCTGCAGATTGTTCAATGCCACAAGAAGCAAATATTCTTGCCTTCCTTTTTCCAGAGGTTCTTTTGCAACCCAGGGTCTATTTGTTTCATTGGGTTTGTGATTGCATTGTAAAAGTTCCCTACTATTCCTAGTTGCCAAGAGTTTTATTCTAGGAATAGACATTAGATTTTGCCAAATGCTTTTCTGTATATATTGAGATGATCATATATTTTTCTCTTTTTAGTTTGTTAATATGGTGAATTACATTGATTATATTGATTTGCTAAAATTTTGTTTAGAATTTTTACATCTATGTCCATGAAGGATTTTGGTTTGTAGCTCTATTTTCTTGTAATGTCTTTGCCTTATTTTGGTTCACAGAGTGTTTTAAACCAGTTTTTTTTTTTCCACCGATAAATCACAAATATATTTGCATATCAATAGGTGCATTTTTGCAGTGTTTGGGGTCATCACAGAATTCTATTCTGGATGAATCATAATTTAACTTAATGTTGGATATTTGTTTCCAACATAAATAATGCATACATTTTTGCAAACATAAAAGATTCTTAGGATAAACTCCCAGAAGTGAAATTGGGTCAGAGGGCTATGCATTTTAAAACTTATCTATTATAAAAATTGTCCTTCAGAAAAGCCATAAAAATGTATTCTGCCATCTGCAGAGTATAAGATTGTTTTTCCAAACCCTTACCAAAACTAAGTATTATTTTTCAAAAGGTCAGTGGTCCTTGCACATGATGAAATCCTTTCCCTCACACAAACCGCTCATCCCCTTTAGCCTAAATCAGCTCTAAGTGGTCTTAAGATATCCGAGAAGGTGGGGGTCGGGTGGGGGGAGAGAGAAAAAGAAAGAGAGAGAGAGGTGATGTCCTTCTCAGTAGGGAGGTCACCATAATGAAAGATTGCTAAGAAATATGTTTTTATCCCTTAACCTACTTCTGGTATGCCTGTGTCTCCAGGGCAACAGGGTAACTTGCTGACAGAAAACCCTTCAATTTTCACACATGTGTTAAAGGATAAATTCATTTCTTTTCTTTTCTTTTTTTCTTTTTTTTTCACTTTCAGAATGTCAGAGCTGGAAGAGCCTGTAACAGCCAATTAATCCAATCCTTCAATTCATAGAATGGGAAAGTGAGATGGACAGGGAGAGAAACTTGCCGGAGATCCCATAGGATAAAAATTAAAAAAAAAAAAAAAAGATGCCATAGGAAATCAGTGTCAGAGCTATTGGGTACAAAAATTACTGCTAAGTACTATTTTTGTTCTGTGACTCTTCCACTTAGAACCATACCTAAATAGAAACTCCTCTTCCCCCAACATACACTTTTCTAAACCTGATGCTTTAAGGGTAGTTACTGCAGAATAGAGAAAACAATTCCTTTTGCATTTATATTTTTGCTTGGTCTCTGTTTCCAGGGATATCATGGGCAAATGGCATCCTTTTTCCCATTAAATGAGGCTGATAATACAAACGGTTGAATGTGGTTTTGGTTCGGAGGTACAAAAGGCCTCCAGAGAAATCCAAAAACCAGAAAAGACATAGCCTGAGAGGTATCAGTACTGACTTGTGTCACCTACATTTCTCTTGGAAAGATAAAGAAGCCACTAATTAATACAGAGATGTTGGGGTTTGATGAATGTATATAACATCCACGATAGAAGTCAAATTGGGGATGGGAGTAAGGGAGAACTATCAGAATAAAAATAGATAATTATGCATAGACAGCTGTGGAGTTGGCTATGGAATAGTTGCTGGGTTGGATCAACTCATAGAGGGCTTGGTATGTTCCAAATACACACCCCAAAAGGCCCAGGATGCTGATCATGATGTCCTTTGCAATGGTGACACAGCTCATGTCTTCAGGGTAAAAGGTGATGAGCTCCAGGAGGGGCGGGATGATGAGGGCCAGGGCACTGCTGCTCACAGAGCCCACCAGGGAGATGACCAGGTCCAGGCGGGGTATGAGGATGGCTGAGACACCTGCGGGGAAAAAAGAAGTTTAGAATTGCTGAACGTTCCTGCAGGAAGGGAGCCCAGAAACAAATCATTTCTTTGGAGACTTGTGCAATTCTACAGGTGCCCGACAGATCATTGGAGAGGTGGGAAAGGAGCCCATTGTGAACTGGAGCAGAACAGGCACTGTGGCTCTGGACTCCCACCTCTGTTTTAGCTGCCAAAACATGCTCTCCTTTTATGTTTTATCTATTGGGTTTTTCACATATAATATTTATTGAAAAGGATCCTCTACCACCTATCTATTATAACCTTGTCATCACAGAGCTGGGGAAATCTAGAGCTCTAGAGGGAATGGGTTGTGCCCAAGGTGACACAGAGCTGAGATGAGAAGCCACTGAAATGTCCAATCTAAGGCCCTTTCCACCCTACTAGGTTGCCTCTAATGTACGTGAAAGAACTTGATATACAGTAGGTGCTTGATAAATGCTTGACTCTTGCCCAGGCACTGCATCTACAGTGAATTTGTACTAATCTACACAATATAGTCGCTGTCTAGAAGCAAGGGTGGATAAACAATGAGAGATGGCTCTGCTGCTCTCAGACTCTCAACCACTGGTTTTCCTACTCTTAGAAGGAAACTGGTAATTAAGGAGGATATAAAACATGCAGACAGCATTAGGCGGCTCACTCACCATCTCTTCTCTTCCATAGACACTCTTAGATTTCCACCTTTTATACATACAATGAACATATAACATGGATTTTCGAGGGGAGTCCAATTTTGATATTTGAATGAATAAACATATAAATTATGTGAGTTAACTTTATACAGCCATATGATTTTCCTAGGAATAAATTAGGGAAAACCAGCTCTGGAAAGCACGCAGACTAGCTTTCTGGGTCTTGAAGAAAACATCACCTCTTTCTGAAATTGCTCCAGCACATCTAATCAGAGAACAAGAGAAACTCATAGACTCTCACAGTTGAGAATCCATCACCTCTCTGATGGGATGATCCTCGTCCACAGCTTTCCATTATCAGATATTTAATAAATTGCTTACTGGAGGAAGTACAGAGAAAATTCAGTGTCTGTTCTTTAGGAGAGCTCATGCAGACAGGGCAGAGAGAAGATATGCTCAAGGAAAGCTACAATGCACGGTGGACTGGAGGAGTGCTCTAGAAGGGTCAGATCTGGTCATGCTAACCCATTGCTGTGGGCCCTTCCCCACTGCCTGATCTCCTTAGCACAAGGTCCCTTAGGACTTGGGCCCTGCCAAATCCTCTGGCTTCGCGTCTTATCACTCCTTATGCTTTCAGTTCTCCAGAGAGGCCGTATGTAAGTACTTGCCTCCAATCTGTGCAGAGCCTGCTCACTGCACGTGGTACATTCTCCACTGCTCCACCTGCCTCCTAATTATCTTTTAGGTCTTAACTGAAATATCACTCCAGTGGCGAGGACTTCCTGACCTGGCCCAGGCTAAGTTATAGGACCTTCTCAGGTGCTCTTAGGGTAGCCTCTTCTTACAGTTTTAACTAACCTCTGGTACATCACTGTGTACCATCTTAACATTCATCACAGTGTGCTATAATTATTTGCCTGCATATATTTCCCACTCAAACTATAAGCCTCATGGGGGCAGGAGCCATGTCTTTTTCATGATTCATTATTGTATCCCTAGCACCTAGCACAATGTCAGGCACATAGTAGGTGTTCAACAAATGATTACTGAATGAAGGATAACAGAATTGACAGATGAATAAAAGAGGAAGAAGTGGTCATTCAGCACAGAACAGAAGCAGGACATGTCATTGAAAGTCAGCTGTCTCTAATGATGCCCTTTCCCTGATACCAAGTGGCCTGAACTACTCAGTGTTTCTCTTCAATGTACACCCTTCCTATTGGGAAAGATCTCAAAACAATGTATTTACAGGTTCCTGATGTCTTGGTACAGACTGGGAACTCTCTGTAACAACAAGTTGGTCTAACAACACCTTAGGCCAAGCTGTTTCTGCTTATAGAACTCCAGTTATGTGGAGTATAGCATCTGGTAGTATATTGTTCTGCTGGTCTGCTCCAAGATTTACACACTTTCTCCTGACCCTGAACTGAGATGGGATTCCCTCAACTGTAAACACTGACTCCTGGAGACTTTAAGATGAAATCTGCTCTCTCTCTTGCACAATAATCCCACAGGTGTTTGAGACCAGATATAGAATTTCCCCAAGCCTTTGCTTCTCCAGGCAAAACCTCCATAGTTCTTTCCCTCATTCTTCATGGGACACCTGTTTTGATCTTCTTTCTCTGAACATGCTTCAGAGAAAGAGTTTCCCAGCCCTGTTCACAATGTTTCCCAAACATCTACAATGGCACCTGTGTAGAATGAATGAGGTAATGAATGGATGAATGAATGGAAGGAAGCAGGAAGGAAGGAAGAAAGGGAGGGACGGAGGAAGGGAGGAGAAAATGACTTCCAAGACTGTAACAAATCAGCCCCTTGGGGTTTTTCTCTATAGTTAAACGCCACTTTAAGGAGACTTGACCTTAATTTATGATAGGAAGGAATATGGCACAATGGAAAACACAGACTTTGGTGCTACACAACCTGCATTCAAATCCCAGCTCTGTCGCTTAGCAGCTGTTTATGATGTTAGCATGTTACTTAATTTCCTGGGTCATAGTTCCTTCAATTGGTCATATTACATAGTTAGGCTGTCATGAGTCTTAGATAATGTCAGTGCTGTGCCTGACATATAGGAGGCATATAGGAATGAATAAATGACGCCTCTTTCTCCCTCAAACCAGTCAATGTATTCTTTCTATGTGTAGACAGTAGAGATTACTATAACATTTACTATGTGACAGTTCTGTTAAGCCCACTTTTCAGTTGGAAAGTTGCGGTTCCGGAAAGTGAAATATCTTGCTTGGCTAGTGGCCGAGCCAGTGATGGGGGTAGCTGTCAGTGTGGCTCCCGGCCACAGCTTTGGTCAAAGAGAGCCCTTTTATCTTACTCACAGGTCAGACAGACCAAGGCCGTGCGGACAGACAGGTCTGCAAACAGCACCCAGCTCTCTGACGCCTGGGAGATGACGACGGGGATGATGATCTCAGCTGGCACATGGAACTGGAGGGCATAAGTGAAGAAGATGCCGATGGAGTACATCAGCTTGACCGACTGGTACAACCTGCAGAGAGAGGGACAGCACGTGAAATTCGACGTGGCTCCTGGGCAGGGCCGCACAGGACTCATCCACTGCTTGGAAGCTGGGACTAGTTGAGTTATAGAATTGCCTAACTTCCACTGACTCAGCCTGACCCGCCACCAGAGCCACCTGGGAAGCTTATTAAAAGTGTACATTCTTGGAGATTCTCGTTCAATAGGCCTGTGGTTCAGGAATCTGTGCCTTTCTTTTTTTCTTTTACTTTTTAAAAAAGGTATACCTGTATGGAGTAAATTTCACAGTACAAAGGTCATACCAGGACTCCCTCCCACCTTTGATTCCCAGTCTCCAGTTCCTCTCTCCATAGGCAACTCTTCAAACAATTTTCTTGAAGCACTTCCAGCAATAGTGTAGATACAAACTTACACAGAATGTAGGTGTACACACACACACAGAAGCATCGTCTACACACCATTGATCTCTGCTTTTAGTCATTAAATATTTCTTAGAGGTTGTTCCCTATCAGTACACACAGATACATAGCTCTGGCTCTTCTATTTAACAGCTGCTTGATATTCCAATTGCATGGATATACTATAATTTTTTAACCAGTCTCCAATTAATGGATATTTAGATTATTCCTAGTCTTTTGCCAGTAAACAATGCAGTAAAGAATATGCTTGTACATATACCTATGCACATACAGTATACGACCCCAGAAGTAAAAATGTTGGGTGAAAGTATGTGATTTAGCATTTTGATAGCTCTCAGAAAACGGTACTATCATACAGTGTTGTAAATTAGTGCAGCCACTGTGGAAAACAGTATAGACGTTCCTCAAAAAACTAAAAACAAAACTACCATATGACCCAGCAGTTCTACTCCTGGGTATATAATTGAAAAAATAAATTAAAACACTAATTCAAAAAGATACATGTACCCCCATGTTCAACACAGTGTGTATATACATATATATATGTATGTTACACACACACACACACACACACACAGATACACACAATGGAATACTACTCAGCCCTAAACAAGAATGAAATTTTGCCATTTGCAAAAACATGGATGGACTTGGAGGGTATTATGTTAAGTGAAATAAGTCAGACAGAGAAAGACAAATACTGTATGATGTCACTTATATGTGGAATCTAAAAAATAAAACAAACTAATGAATATAACAAAACAGAAGCACATTCACAGATATAGAGAACCAACTAGTGATTACCAGTGGGGAGAGGGATGGGGGAGGGGCAAGATAGGGGTAGGGGATTAAGAGATACAAACTACTGTGTATAAAATAAATGAGCTAGAGGATATATTGTACAACACAGAGAATATAGCCAATATTTTATAATAACTATAAATGGAATATAATCTTTGAAAATTGTGAATCACTATGTTGTACACTTGAAACTTATATAATATTATACATCAACTATACCTCAATAAAAAGAAATAAAATAAAAAATAAAAGTTTGGGAGGCTTCCGGGAAGATGGCGGAAGAGTAAGACGCGGAGATCAACTTCCTCCCCACAGATACACCAGAAATACATCTACACGTGTAACAACTCCTACTGAACGCTGGCAGAAGACCTCAGACCTCCCAAAAGAAAAGAAACCCCCCACGTACCTGAGTAGGGCAAAAGAAAAACGAATAAACAGAGACAAAAGGATAGGGACGGGCCCTGCACCAGTGGGAGGGAGCTGTGAAGGAGGAAACGTTTCCATACACTAGAAGCCCCTTCGCGGGCGGAGACTGCGGGGGGCGGAGGGGGAAAGCTTCGGTGCCGCGGAGGAGAGCGCAGCAACAGGGGTGAAAAGCGGAGAGATTCCCGCACAGAGGATTGGTGCCGACCGGCACTCACCAGCCCGAGAGGCTTGTCTGCTCACCCGCCGGGTTGGGCGGGGCTGGGAGCTGAGGCTCCGTCTTCGGAAGGAGCGCCGGGAGAGGACTGGTGGCTTGAACACAACCTGCAGGGGGTTAGTGCGCCACGGCTGGCCGGGAGGTAGTACGGGGGAAAGTCTGGACCTGCAGAAGAGGCAAGAGACTTTTCCTTCCCTCTTTGTTTCCTGGTGCGCGAGGAGAGGGCATTAAGAGCACTGCTTAAAGGAGCTCCAGAGACTGGCGCAAGACGCGGCTAAAAGCGCGGACCCCAGAGACAGGCATGAGACGCTAAGGCTGCTGCTGCCACCACCAAGAAGCCTGTGTGCGAGCACAGGTCACTATCCACACCTCCCCTCCCAGGAACCTGTGCAGCCCGCCACTGCCAGGGTCCCGGGATCCAGGGACAACTTCCCCGGGAGAACGCACGGCGCGCCTCAGGCTGGTGCAACGTCATGCCGGCCTCTGCCGCCGCAGGCTCGCCCTGCACTCCGTGCCCTTTCGTCCCCCCCGGCCTGAGTGAGCCAGGGCCCCCGAATCAGCGGCTCCTTTAACCCCGTCCTGTCTGAGCAAAGAACAGAGGCCCTCCGGCTACCTACACGCCGAGGTGGGGCCAAATCCAAAGCTGAGCCCCTGGGAGCTGTGAGAACAAAGAAGAGAAAAGGAAATCTCTCCCAGCAACCTCAGAAGCAGCGGATTAAAGCTCCACAATCAATTTGATGTACCCTGCAGCTGTGGAATACATGAATAGACAACGAATCATCCCAAATTAAGGAGGTGGACTTTGAGAGCAAGATTTATGATTTTTCCCCCTTTTCCTTTTTTTGTGAGTGTGTATGTGTATGCTTCTGTGTGAGATTTTGTCTGTATAGCTTTGCTTCCACCATTTGTCCTACGGCCCTAACCGTCCGTTGTTTTTTGTTGTTGTTTTTGTTTTTCTCTTAATAATTATTTTTTTATTTTAATAACTTTATTATATTTTATCTTACTTTATTTTACTTTATCTTCTTTCTTTCTTTTTTTCCTTCCTTCCTTCCCTCCTTCCTTCCTTCCTGCCTCCCTCCCTCCCTCCTTCCTTCCTTCCTTTCTTTCTTTCTTTCTACTAATTCTTTCTTTCTACTTTTTATCCCTTTTATTCTGAGCCGTGTGGATGAAAGGCTCTCAGTGCTGCAGCCAGGAGTCAGTGCTGTGCCTCTGAGGTGGGAGAGCCAACTTCAGGACACTGGTCCACAAGAGACCTCCCAGCTCCACATAATATCAAACGGCAAAAATCTCCCAGAGATCTCCATCTCAACACCAGCACCCAGCTTCACTCAACGACCAGCAAGCTACAGTGCTAAACATCCTATGCCAAACAACTAGCAAGACAGGAACACAACCCCACCCATTAGCAGAGAGTCTGCGTAAAATCATAATAAGTCCACAGACACCCCAAAACACACCACCAGACATGGACCTGCCCACTAGAAAGACAAGATCCAGCCTCATCCACCAGAACACAGGCACTAGTCCCCTCCACCAGGAAGCCTACACAACCCACTGAACTAACCGTAGCCACTGGGGACAGACACTAAAAACAACGGGAACTACGAACCTGCAGCCTGCAAAAAGGAGACCCCAAACACAGTAAGATAAGCAAAATGAGAAGACAGAAAAACACACAGCAGATGAAGGAGCAAGATAAAAACCCACCAGACCTAACAAATGAAGAGGAAATAGGCAGTCTACCTGAAAAAGAATTCAGAATAATGATAGTAAAGATGATCCAAAATCTTGGAAACAGAATAGACAAAATGCAAGAAATATTTAACAAGGACCTAGAAGAACTAAAGAGGAAACAAACAATGATGAACAACACAATAAATGAAATGAAAAATACTCTAGATGGGATCAATAGCAGAATAACTGAGGCAGAAGAACGGATAAGTGACCTGGAAGATAAAATACTAGAAATAACTACTGCAGAGCAGAATAAAGAAAAAAGAATGAAAAGAACTGAGGACAGTCTCAGAGACCTCTGGGACAACATTAAACACACCAACATTCGAATTATAGGGGTTCCAGAAGAAGAAGAGAAAAAGAAAGGGACTGAGAAAATATTTGAAGAGATTATAGTTGAAAACTTCCCTAATATGGGAAAGGAAATAGTTAATCAAGTCCAGGAAGCACAGAGAGTCCCATACAGGATAAATCCAAGGAGAAATACACCAAGACACATATTAATCAAACTGTCAAAAATTAAATACAAAGAAAACATATTAAAAGCAGCAAGGGAAAAACAACAAATAACACACAAGGGAATCCCCATAAGGTTAACAGCTGATCTTTCAGCAGAAACTCTGCAAGCCAGAAGGGACTGGCAGGACATATTTAAAGTGATGACAGAGAAAAACCTGCAACCAATATTACCCAGCAAGGATCTCATTCAGATTTGATGGAGAAATTAAAACCTTTACAGACAAGCAAAAGCTGAGAGAGTTCAGCACCACCAAACCAGCTTTACAACAACTGCTAAAGGATCTTTCTCTAGGCAAGAAACACAAGAGAAGGAAAAGACCTACAATAACGAACCCAAAACAATTAAGAAAATGGGAATAGGAACATACATATCGATAATTACCTTAAATGTAAATTGACTAAATGCTCCCTCCAAAAGACACAGACTGGCTGAATGGATACAAAAACAAGACCCATATATTTGCTGTCTACAAGAGACCCACTTCAGACCTAGAGACACATACAGACTGAAAGTAAGGGGATGGAAAAAGATATTTAATGCAAATGGAAACCAAAAGAAAGCTGGAGTAGCAATTCTCATATCAGACAAAATAGACTTTAAAATAAAGACTATTACAAGAGACAAAGAAGGACACTACATAATGATCAAGGGATCGATCCAAGAAGAAGATATAACAATTGTAAATATTTATGCACCCAACATAGGAGCACCTCAATACATAAGGCAAATACTAACAGCCATAAAAGGGGAGATCGACAGTAACACATTCATAGTAGGGGACTTTAACACCCCACTTTCACCAATGGACAGATCATCCAAAATGAAAAGAAATAAGGAAACACAAGCTTTAAATGATACATTAAACAAGATGGACTTAACTGATATTTATAGGACATTCCATCCAAAAACAACAGAATACACATCTTTCTCTAGTGCTCATGGAACATTCTCCAGGATAGATCATATCTTGGGTCACAAATCAAGCCTTGGTAAATTTAAGAAAATTGAAATTGTATCAAGTATCTTTTCCGACCACAAAGCTATGAGACTAGATGTCAATTACAGGAAAAGATCTGTAAAAAAATACAAACACATGGAGGCTAAACAATACACTACTTAATACCAAAGTGATCACTGAAGAAATCAAAGAGGAAATAAAAAAATACCTAGAAACAAATGACAATGGAGACACGAAGACCCAAAATCTATGGGATGCAGCAAAAGCAGTTCTAAGAGGGAAGTTTATAGCAATACAGTCCTACCTTAAGAAACAGGAAACATCTCGCATAAACAACCTAACCTTGCACCTAAAGCAATTAGAGAAAGAAGAACAAAAAAAACCCAAAGTTAGCAGAAGGAAAGAAATCATAAAAATCAGATCAGAAATAAATGAAAAAGAAATGAAGGAAACGATAGCAAAGATCAATAAAACTAAAAGCTGGTTCTTTGAGAAGATAAACAAAATTGATAAACCATTAGCCAGACTCATCAAGAAAAAAAAGGAGAAGACTGAAATCAATAGAATTAGAAATGAAAAAGGAGAAGTAACAACTGACACTGCAGAAATACAAAAGATCATGAGAGATTACTACAAGCAACTCTATGCCAATAAAATGGACAACCTGGAAGAAATGCACAAATTCTTAGAAATGCACAAGCTGCCAAGACTGAATCAGGAAGAAATAGAAAATATGGACAGACCAATCACAAGCACTGAAATTGAAACTGTGATTAAAAATCTTCCAACAAACAAAAGGCCAGGACCAGATGGCTTCACAGGCGAATTCTATCAAATATTTAGAGAAGAGCTAACACCTATCCTTCTCAAACTCTTCCAAAATACAGCAGAGGGAAGAACACTCCCAAACTCATTCTACGAGGCCACCATCACCCTGATACCAAAACCAGACAAGGATGTCACAAAGAAAGAAAACTACAGGCCAATATCACTGATGAACATAGATGCAAAAATCCTCAACAAAATACTAGCAAACAATCCAACAGCACATTAAGTGGATCATACACCATGATCAAGTGGGGTTTATTCCAGGAATGCAAGGATTCTTCAATATACGCAAATCAATCAACGTGATATACCATATTAACAAATTGAAGGAGAAAAACCATATGATCTTCTCAATAGATGCAGAGAAAGCTTTCGATAAAATTCAACACCCATTTATGATAAAAACCCTGCAGAAAGTAGGCATAGAGGGAACTTTCCTCAACATAATAATGGCCATATATGACAAACCCACAGCCAACATCGTCCTCAATGGTGAAAAACTGAAACCATTTCCACTAAGATCAGGAACAAGACAAGGTTGCCCACTCTCACCACTGTTATTCAACATAGTTTTGGAAGTTTTAGCCACAGCAATCAGAGAAGAAAAGGAAATAAAAGGAATCCAAATCAGAAAAGAAGTAAAGCTGTCACTGTTTGCAGATGACATGATACTATACATAGAGAATCCCAAAGATGCTATCAGAAAACTACTAGAGCTAATCAATGAATTTGGTAAAGTAGCAGGATACAAAATTAATGCACAGAAATCTCTGGTATTCCTATACACTAATGATGAAAAATCTGAAAGTGAAATCAAGAAAACACTCCCATTTACCATTGCAACAAAAAGAATAAAATATCTAGGAATAAACCTACCTAAGGAGACAAAAGCCCTGTATGCAGAAAATTATAGGACACTGATGAAAGAAATTAAAGATGATCCAAATAGATGGAGAGATATACCATGTTCTTGGATTGGAAGAATCAACATTGTGAAAATGACTCTACTACCCAAAGCAATCTACAGATTCAATGCAATCCCTATCAAACTACCACTGGCATTTTTCACAGAACTAGAACAGAAAATTTCACAATTTGTATGGAAACACAAAAGACCCCGAATAGCCAAAGCAATCTTGAGAATGAAAAACGGAGCTGGAGGAATCAGGCTGCCTGACTTCAGACTATACTACAAAGCTACAGTAATCAAGACAGTATGGTACTGGCACAAAAACAGAAAGATAGATCAATGGAACAGGATAGAAAGCCCAGAGATAAACCCACGCACATATGGTCACCTTATCTTTGATAAAGGAGGCAGGAATGTACAGTGGAGAAAGGACAGACTCTTCAATAAGTGGTGCTGGGAAAACTGGACAGGTACATGTAAAAGTATGAGATTAGATCACTCCCTAACACCATACACAAAAATAAGCTCAAAATGGATTAAAGACCTAAATGTAAGGCCAGACACTATCAAACTCTTAGAGGAAAACATAGGCAGGACACTCTATGACATAAATCACAGCAAGATCCCTTTTGACCCACCTCCTAGAGAAATGGAAATAAAAATAAACAAATGGAACCTAATGAAACTTCAAAGCTTTTGCACAGCAAAGGAAACCATAAACAAGACCAAAAGACAACCCTCAGAATGGGAGAAAATATTTGCAAATGAAGCAACTGACAAAGGATTAATCTCCAAAGTTTATAAGCAGCTCATGCAGCTTAATAACAAAAAACCCAATCCAAAAATGGGCAGAAGACCTAAATAGACATTTCTCCAAAGAAGATATACAGACTGCCAACAAACACATGAAAGAATGCTCAACATCACTAATCATTAGAGAAATGCAAATCAAAATTACAATGAGATATCATCTCACACCAGTCAGAATGGCCATCATCAAAAAATCTAGAAACAATAAATGCTGGAGAGGGTGTGGAGAAAAGGGGACCCTCTTGCACTGTTGGTGGGAATGTAAATTGATACAGCCACTGTGAAGAACAGTATGGAGGTTCCTTAAAAAACTGCAAAAAGAGCTACCATATGACCCAGCAACCCCACTACTGGGCATATACCCTGAGAAAACCATAATTCAAAGAGAGTCATGTACCAAAATGGTCATTGCAGCTCTATTTACAATAGCCCGGAGATGGAAACAACCTAAGTGTCCATCATCGGATGAATGGATAAAGAAGATGTGGCACGTATATACAATGGAATGTTACTCAGCCATAAAAAGAAACGAAATTGAGCTATTTGTAATGAGGTGGATAGACCTAGAGTCTGTCATACAGAGTGAAGTAAGTCAGAAAGAGAGTGACAAATGCCGTATGCTAACACATATATATGGAATTTAAGAAAAAAAAAGTCATGAAGAACCTAGGGGTAAGACAGGAATAAAGCCACAGACCTACTAGAGAATGGACCTGAGGATATGGGGAGGGGGAAGGGTAAGCTGTGACAAAGCAAGAGAGAGGCATGGACGTATATACACTACCAAACGTAAGGTAGATAGCTAGTGGGAAGCAGCCGCATAGCACAGGGAAATCAGCTCGGTGCTTTGTGATCACCTGGAGGGGTGGGATAGGGCGGGTGGGAGGGAGGGAGACTCAAGATGGAAGAGATATGGGAACATATGTATATACATATAACTGATTCATTTTGTTGTAAAGCAGAAACTAACATACCATCGTAAAGCACTTATACTCCAATAAAGATGTTAAAAAGATTTTTTTTGATAGCTCTTGACATATTGCACATTTGTTGTCCCAGCATAATGGAGTGCTTGCTTCCCTCCATCCTTGGCAAAACCCAGTGTGTGAACACATGCTGGTCTGTGCCGTTGTGTTTTGTAAAATTGGCATTGCTATGATTATGAGGGAGACAGAGTAGCTTTTCAAATATATAAAATGTCACCTTCTGAGTTGCCTGTGAACTGTTTGCTCAGGCCCATTTCTCCTTGGGTTGTTGGTCTTTTGCTCATTGGGAGGGGATATTTGTTCATTCCTTCTTTAAGGCTCCTCTGGAGAATCTCATCACCAGCCAGGTTCAGAGAAGCTGTGAGGTTCTCACAGCACCCGATGCACGTTTTTTTCCAGCTGATATCCCAGAAGGAAAGCACCCGCCCTGCCCAAGGTAGCTAGTGGCAGCCCGAATTACCCAGAATAAGAACAGCATATTAGGCTGATATCTTACTCGTGTAAAATAAGTCACCACTTCAAAGAAATTCCACGTTTATTATCTCATCTAGTCATTACCACAACACAGTGAAGTGGGTGGGACTGGTGACATTTTTCTCATTTTACAGCTGTGGCCTTATGGGAAATGAACGCCCCACCATCCTACTCACTTCCAAAAGACCGAGGCTGCGCGGAGACATAGCAGTGATAATAGCTAACATGCAGTGAGCATTTACTGCGTGCCAGACAATTTTCTAAGCATTTTATGTATATTAAGCCAATTCACCCTCACAGTCACTCCCCGAGATAGCATGGCAGTCATTTGCGCTGCTTGCCAAATACCTCCCAGTCTTCCAGACACATGGTAGAATTTCACTTCCCTGCCCCTTGGAGTGAGGCGTGGCCACTTGCTTTGACGGATGAAGTGTGAGCAGAAGAGACATATGTCACTTCCTAGAGAAGCTTTAGCAGCTTCATGGTAAAGGGTATGATTCAATGTGCCCTTTGCCATGGAAACCACCAATGTTTCAGGGAGTGGCTATTCCATCAGTCTAGGTCTTGGAGTGGGGATGGTGCAGAGCTGAGCCCCAGCCATCCCATAATGGACATGTAGCATGAACATACAATTAAGCATTTGTGTGTTCAGCCGTTGAGACTTTGGAGTGGTTTATTTTATTACCAGAGCACAACCTATCCTGACTGATACAAATAGGCGAGAGTATTATCCTTATTTTATGGAGGATGGAAATGAGGTCTGCAAGATTAGGTTAGCTTATCCAAGGTCACGTGAGAACCAGGATCAAATCCCATTGCTCAGGTGTAGAATCTGTGCTCTTAAACACTTGGTTCTACTGACTGCTTAGTCATTCTGCACCCGATACTGCCAGAATAATGACAATAGCTAATACTAGATGAATGCTACGTGCCAGTCCCCAAAACACTTCCTGGATGAATGAATGAATGAGTAAGTGAATCAACGACTGAATGCAAGAACTCCAGTCCAAGAACCAAGTGGGGCATAGCAGTGGCAGCTTAGGCCCATTTCTGGAATTGGGGTCCTGAGTAGCAGTCCACTTGCAGGCCCCTCAATCATTACTCTGGAGTTATACTTTTTATTGTTGCTATTTCTGTTTCATAGACACTCTCAGATCATTCCTGTCTGACAGCCTGTGAACCATAGAGTCAGACAGATTCAGTTTCAAGTTTCAACTTCGCATGAGCAGTGTGAGCTGGGCAAGTTACTTACAGCCTCTCCACATATCAACTTCCTTATCCATTCAACGGAGTTGATAATAATAATGCTAACCCATAGGGCTGTTGGGAGACTTAAATGAGATAATACACAATGCCTGGGTTATTAAACGTACCTGTTATTATAATACTAACACTAGCAGTTAATATTTTTGCTAATGGTAACTCAGGGATGCCACATTCTGTTGCTAAGACTCAGACCCTGTGACTCCCCTCCCCTTCCCCCCAACCCCAGATGGGCCGGGACGTACCAGCAATTGGGCAAGTTGAGGGTGATGCTGGCCTGGGTGTTCGACCCAAACTTCATGTAGCCCAGTGTCCCCAGGCAGGTGTAGAGGATGATGACAAGGGACATCCCCAAGTACAGAACAAAAGAAAACTGCTGTGGATGCTTCATCTGGTTTCTGAGAGACAGAACCTAGAGATGAAAGGAGGGTGAGAAAGAAAAGGTAGAAAGAAAGCTAGCAGGTTCCCCCACAAGCACAGACATCCTTCACCAGGCAGCTCAGAGTCAGGAAGGGGCCACACCCCCTTTCTTCTCCCACATTTTCTACAGCCAGGAGTGCCCCACTCCATCTGGCCTGATGGTAAATTCTCACTCAGTCTTCAAGTCTTGGTGTGGTGCATGGGGCAGGTGGCACCCTGTAAATGGGTACTGACTTTCCCTTCCACCAGGAGAAGATCACATTCTGCACTTTTCATAAATACTACTATTTAGACACCTAGACCAATGACTGGCTTTCATAGAGAGCACTGGGGACCATTCCATCAAACCCTACATCCATCTTACCATACCGACGCCTTCAAACGTGAAGATGGCTGTACCGAAGAACAGCAAGAAAGTCTTCCAGCTTGCCATCAAGGGTAGGTTCCTGGGATCTGGAATCTCCTGAAAGGAAGTAGAAGGAGGGCATTCATTTTGCCAAGGCGGAGAAGTCTCCCCAAATCTGGTAGAGAGTTGGGCTTGCCCGACGTCAACAGAGACAGTGTTAGAAGCACCCATGAGGTATCTACAGCTGAGTCAGCCTTCTCATCTTTTAAACAAGTTACTTATTTTTATTGTGGTAAAATATACATGGCATAAAAGTTACCATTTTAAACACTTTTAAGTTTATAATTCAGTGGCATTAAGAGCCTTCACATTGTTGTACAACCATCACCACATTCCATCTCCAGAACTTTATCATCATCCCCAGCCGAAACTCTGCACCCATTAAATAATAACTCCCTATTACCCAGCCCACTGGTAATCCCTATTCGACTTTCTGTCTTTATGAATTTGACTATTCTAGGTACCTCTCACAAGTGAAATCATATAATATTTGTCTTTTTGTGGCTGGCTTATTTCACTAAGCATAATGTCCTCAAGGTTCATCATGTTGTAGCATAAAGCAGAATTTCATTCCTTCTTAAGGAATACATTGTATATATTTACATTTTGATTTACCACATCTTTACATGTGGTGAAAATGGAACCCAGGGAGAAGAAGGGAACTGCCCAAGGCCACTCTGCAAGTGAGTGGCACAGCCCAGATAAGAATTTAGGTCTTCTGTCTCCCAGTTCTCTAATACCTCTTTCCCATCACTTCTCTCGGAGCCGTGAAGTCTTCTGGCTGGCACAGTAGCTATCACAGATCTAGAGGGAATGATTATTTTAATAGACTCCTGTGGGAAGAATAATGTCTACATCCTAATCCCTGGAACCTTGAATATGTTACATTACATGGCAAAGGAGAATTAAGTTTTCAGACTGAATTAAGGTAGCTAATCAAGCTAATTTTATTTATTTATTTATTTAGTTCACAGTATTATATATTTTATTTGAGAAGAAATTATTCCTAAGAGATTCATGTCGTCCCTTGAGATAAATGGGAATTTCCAGATATTTCAAATCCAAGTTTGGGAATACAATTGGGAGAGTACGAAAATGACAAAGGGAAAAACTCTTGGATATCAGAGTTATCACAAAACTTAAAGGTGAGTTACGTGAATTGTATAGAGTCAAAATCAAAGTAGAAATTCCAAGAAAAATAGAAGAGGCAAGTTCTACTTCCACAGTCTGATCAAAGACTGGCAACACTGGGCTCAGGCTTTGAGCTCTGCCATCACAGGCACTTCTTCTGCCCTTAGGACAATAGGACCTTTCATAGTTTCCTTTCCAAAGAGCAATTTCAGGCCCCTCTTTAAGTCTTTATTTCTCAGACTAGATGGAGGGGTTCAGCATGGGTGTGATCACAGCGTACATCACTGAGGCTACTGCACTTGAATGTGAGCCGTGAGCAGCAGCAGGAGACAACTGAGGAGACAACTGAGAGGTGAGACGCACAGGTGGATAATGCCTTGTACTTCCCCTGAAACTAATTTTAAAATAACGAGGTTATCCTGGATTACATGGGTAGATTCAATGTAATCACAAGGGACTTTAAAAGTGGAAGAGAGAATCGGAAGAGAGAACCAGAGAGATGGCAGCATGAGAAAGACTTGGCCTGACATTGCTGGTTTTGAAGAGGGAAGTGGGCCATGAGCCAAGGCATGAGGGCAGCTTCTAGAAGCCGGAAAAAGCAAAGAAACAGATTCTCCCCACAAGTCTCCAGAAAGAAATGCAGTCCTGCCCAGTGAGACTTCCAGAACTCTGAGATAATTTTGTGCTGTTTGAAGTCACCAGATTTATGGTAATGTGTCACAGCAGCAGCAGGAAACTAATACAACCCCAGAGACTTTCAAAGAAATGAACCTATAATGGTGAAATTTCAGGGCCTGTAATGATAGCAAAGCATGGGCTTGGGAGGCAAAATGACTGTAATTAGTGGAAAAATTACTTTCTGTTTATCAGTTTTCTTGTCTGTGGACTGAGGATAAAGTAGTATTACTTCCAAAGTAGCATCATTGTGAAGATTTAATCTATGTAAAGAATTTGGCACAAAGTAAATCGAATTCCTTTATCATCCATGTATCCCTTGTCAACCTATCACTGCTACAATTTTGGTTGGTTATTTGATTGAGATTTATTACCCCAAGTGATTGTAACCTCCATGAAAGCAGACACCTCATCAATTTTACTTACTACTGAATCCCCACCCCTTGCACAATGCCTGCGTCATAGAAGCTATCAATAACTATTTGTTGAATGACCCATTGTCCAGTGTGATGATAATGATGATGATGGTGACTAGCTTTTATAGCTTGACGGGCAGGTGTTCACGGGCATCACTTTGGCAGGGGCTGCTCAGAGCAGGAGGCCACCTTCCCCACTCTCATCTGCCCATGACAACAGTCACCCTCCCCAAGGGTCTCAGAAGCCCTGGACGCTGACCCCCTTCTGTGGTAGTTCTGGGCACAGACCTGCACGATATACTCAAAGATCAGAGCCATGCTCCACAGGGTGGTGATACTGGCCAGTGTTGAGAAGACGGATAGCACCCTGAGGTTCTGGATAAACACCAGTAGGATCAGAAAGGGCAGGATTGCCAGCATGTAGAAACGAATGTCCAGGGTGGGGGTCAGCACCAGGATCTTCCTGGGTCGGCAGGTGTTGGAGGTCACGTACGCTTCTTCCACCATCTGATGTGGAACACAAGGAAGGGCAGTGTAGTTAGAGGTGCCACATTAACACAGGATGACATTAAGTTTCAATTTCAGATAATTAACAGATAACACTTTAGTAAAAGTATGTCCCAAATATTACATAAGGACATACCTGTAGTAAAAAAAAAATATGCTGCTTATCTGAAATTCCAATTTAACTGGGTGTCATATATTTTTATTTGCCAAGTCTGGTAACCCTAAACCATAGTACCCATGACTGTGACAACCAGAAACCCTTAGAATCATCAAATCTCAAGCCTGAAGGGTCCTTTTTTTATCTAGCCAAAGCTCTTCTTCCGTACCAAATGGTTTTCTTTCATACATCCAGAGAATAGGAATTGATTACACGGGAATATCTTCTTCAACTTTAGATAGCCCTAAAAGTTAGAAAGTTCTGAACAGTGAGCAAAATCTGTCTGCTTGAATATTCCATCTATAATGCCTTTCACAGTTCTGGCTGTTTGAGTGCACGAAAACAAGTATGCTTCCTTTATTCCATGAAACCAAGAAAGAATGCTGTGATTCATTTATAATGCCTGTTAGGAATGCAATGAAGGCAATGTTGCAACTTGTTTGCCTTAATTTAAGTCGTCTACATGACAACCTTGAGCTGCCTAAAGAAAAGCTCATCAACACTTTTCAGGCTAAAAATTCTCAATTATTTCTGATTGGACAGGATTGCAAGTCTCTCTTTCCATCCTGGTTACACTCCTCAGATGTTGCTTCGGCTTCCCTATGATCCGTTTAAAGAGTGATTCCCAGGACTGAAAGAACTCCCAAGTGTAGTCTGACTAGGGAGTAGAAATGAAGCCCTCTCTTCCCATGATCCAAAAACTATAATTTTGCTAATGCAACCCTAGCAGCAGGAGGTCTGCTTTCCCCCACTCTGCCCAGAAGGGGCGTCTTTACCTGTTGTAAATTGTCTGCCATAAACATAAAATAAACACTGCAGAAGCCCAGTTGGGTGATGATTAATAAAAAGCTGACAGTGTACCTGAGAAGGAAAACAAGAGGCAGACAGAGGGAGAAACAAATTATTTTTAAATGCATTTTTTGAGACAATTATTTCTTTTATTATTTTTAGTATTTCCTCATTTTTTAATTTTGAAAAATTTGAAGTCCACAGTAAAAGTTGAAAGACTAGTATAATTAACATCCATATACTCTTTAACTAGATATACTGATTGCTAAAGTTTAGCCCTAACTGCATTAAATATGTATGGATGAATGTGTTTATCCATACACACACACACACACACACACACACACACACACACGTGCATTTTTTCAGAACTACTTGAAAATTAATTGCAGATATTATAACACGTCAACCCTAAAGACCATAACATAGTCCTCCCTTAGGACTATGATGTCCAGAAAATCAACTTCAATATACTCAGATATATAGTCTATATTTTAAATAGCCCAATTCTCTCCAAAGTATCTTTTATAGCTGTTTTAAAATTTTTTTTGATTCAGGATATAATCACGCTTCATATATGGCATTCGGCTATGTTTGTTTAGTATTTTTTTTCGGGTAGAGCTGCCCTGTACATATCCACCTTTTTTGTTTCCCGTGGCATTGGCTTTTTGGGAAGAGTCTAAGCCATCTGTCTTGTAGAATGTCCCACATCGTGGGCTTAAGTGACTGTTTCCTCATGGTTCAGAGAAGCAAGCACACACATAGGTGATACTGTGTACTTGTGTGTCATCACATTGGGAGGTACAGGATGTCCACTGTGATGGCGAATGCTAGGCCTCTCTACTGAAAGTGTACATTTCCTACATTGCAACCTGGAGGTAAAAACTTTGAGATGCCACGAATAGCCTATCCTCCTCAACCCAAGGGTTTTAACATTCATTGATGATCCTTGCTGAATCAGTTATTTCACTGGTAGTTGCAAGGTGGTGATTTTCTAGTTCTGTCATTTTATCTAAGTTTATTAGCTAACGTCTAAGAAAGATATATTCTCCTTTCCTCTTTTTTTATCACAGTAAATTCAATTAATTATTCTCTATTTAATATATTAAACTCTGTTATTGTGGTTATTCTTTTGGATTCTTAAATTGTCCCATATTTGGAGATGCGTTTATTTATTTACTTTAATAAATTTATTTATTTTATTTATTTATTTTTCGCTGCGTTGGGTCTTCCTTGCTGTGAGCGGGCTTTCTCTAGTTGCGGCGCGCGGGCTTCTCATTGCGGTGGCTTCTCTTGTTGTGGAGCACGGGCTCTAGGCGTGTGGGCTCAGTAGTTGTGGTGCATGGGCTTCGTTACTCCACGGCATGTGGGATTCACCCGGACCAGGGCTCGAACCCACGTCCCCTGCATTGGCAGGCAGATTCTTAACCACTGCGCTACCAGGGAAGCCCTGCATTTATTTTTTAAGAGAACAAAAATATGTTCCCCTACTTAGGTTCTAAGGTTTAGATCCATGTTTTTCAAGACCAGGTTGTAGTAACCATTGCATCAGAATCATCTGAGGTTTATGGTAAGAATACAGAGTCCTGGCTCTCCTATCAGCCTATTGAGTCAGAAGCTTGGCAGTGTCATATGAGACTTCAGAATAGGGGTGTTTTTTCTCTTTATTGTTGAGATTTTCAAACATACATGAAAACAATGATAATAATTCAATGACTCCTCGTGTGCTCATCCCAGGTTCAACAATTAACTTTTTGCCAATCCTCTTCCATCTATTCCTTCACCCCCACTGCACACAAGCTTATTTTGTTGGTGTATTTGAAGCCAACTGGAGATGTCAAGTCATTCCACCTGTAAATAATTCAGTATGCAGCTTTAATGGGCAAGAATTTAAATAAAATATAACCATCATGTCCTTAATCACCCCTTACAAAACTAACAATAATTTCTTATATCATTTAATATTCCATCCATAGTCAGATTTTTCCAATTTTTTCAAAAATGTCTATTTCACAGTTGGTTTCTAAACAAGTCTATTCATTGCATTTTGTAATTAAGTCTCAAGTATTTTAATCTGCTACATTCCCCTTGCCTTATTTATTTTTTCCCTTGCAACTTTAGTTTTTTTGGTTGGTGTTGAAGATACCAGAAAATTGCCCTGTAGTACGTTTCACTTTCTAGATTCAGATGATGAATTCATAATGTCATTTATCTTGTTCTTCTATCCCCTGTGTTTCCTGTAAACTGATATTAGATCTAGTGGTTTGATAAGACTGAGGTTCTTCATTTATCTTTCCGGCAAGGGTGTTTCAGAGGTGGTTCTCTGTACTCCCGACTGTATTATAAGACACATCGTTTCCACTTGTCCCATGTCTAGACATGAGTCGATGACTACACGGGGTCAGGTGATGCCAGTGTATTCTTGCTTTATAGTTTTCCAATGACCTTTCACAATGAGCATCAATTGATGACTGTTGCTTATGTGGAATAGGTAATTTTTAATCAAACTCCCCAGGTATTTCTTAGCATCCTAAAAATTACAGATCATTCGTTTAAATAAAATAGCTTCCCAATTCTTTCTCAGCTGCTGGGCCTCCAGAGAAATGGCACAGTATAGTGGATGAGAGCTGAATGTTCTGGATTTCAGTCCTTGCTCTGATCCCTGGGTAACTTGAGCAGCTTTATTGTTCTATCTGGTCTTCATTGTCCTCCACTTGAAGGGGCATGGATATAGTGATCTCCAAGGAGCCTTCCTGCCTGAAAGTTTTATTCAGGGTATCATCAGAAGCTGATAAATCTTCGTGAGAAACGATGGACAATTGCGAGGTCTCTATTATTACTGCCCCGTGCCTTTCCTGTCTGACAATCAGAGTGACTCCTGATTGGGAGGTCAGTGACCTACTGACATTCCCAAGAGAGGAGCTGCAGGAAGGATCTTGGCAGGTGAGGGACTAACTCCTGAGGGGCTCTGCTGGGAAAGGCTAACATGTTAGGTGCTTGGTCAAAACCCTGCTTCACCAGTATCTATGCCTGTGACCTTGGACACATTATTCTGTCTCTGTGAGCCTTTATCACCATATTTCCTCCCAATAAAGATACACCTACCTACCTCACAAGGTCATTGAGATGATCAGAGGAGATCAGACAGAGAAGAGCATTCTGTACACCATAAACTTTTTATCCAGCGAGGGTTACAACCTAAATGTTCACCATTAGGGGAAGGATTAAATAAAACCACAGGATTGGGCCTCCCTGGTGGCGCAGTGGTTGGGGGTCTGCCTGCCGATGCGGGGGCACGGGTTCGTGCCCCGGTCTGGGGGGTCCGTGGGCCGTGGCTGCTGAGCCTGCGCGTCCGGGGCCTGTGCTCCGAAACGGGAGAGGCCACGACAGTGAGAGGCCCGCGTACTGCAAAAAAAAACCCCACAGGATCCATCTACACGGGGGAACGTCGTGAGCCTTACAAAATAATGAGGTCAATCTCCATGTCCCAATGTGGAAAGAAATTAATCACATTATTAGATGAAAGAGCAAATTTGCAAAAAATATTCCAATTAATATACAAGAAAATACAAAACAAAATATATATTTCCATTTGTACACATATATACAGAGAAAAAGTACACGCAGAGAAAAAGTCTAGAGGAATGTTTACTAACTAGATATCAGTGATTACTTCTTGGGTGAAGAGTGGGATGGGGGATGGAGCTATCAGAGGAGATTCTCTATATTGTTCAATAGTTTTCAACAAGACCATATTCATTTAAAATTGTGTTACTAGAAATAAAGAAAAAACAGGTGAGGATTATTATTATTGTTGTTGTTGTTGTTATTACTACTACTACTGTGACATCTATGACTACTACCTTCCCCACACTGAGTGGGTCCTCAGCCAGGTGTTTGGGCAGGTTTCGAGGCTGTACATCATGGCCTCTCCATAGTTCACAAACGTCTTTTGCAGTCTAGGGAAAGGACAAGCAATGAATAACTTAAAACATTTTTTTTTTTAAAGTACACTGTACTTCCGAAGTGAGTAATTATTATATATTCATATATTAATATGGGACATTCTGGTAATTTTCTAGCAACAGTGTTATTGAGATATTTTATAATGGTATACTTTTAAAGTTTCAGAATTCTGCCTCTTTTTCGTAGTTGTCTTTTTTAACACTAATATTTAAGTGGATATTATTATTATTATTTAGGTAGACAGTAGCTGTGAATTGATTAGGTCTGCAAATAAGGGCAGAGAGGATACGAAAGTTGTGAGGTGTGCACACCTGGTTAGAGGGAGGAGAAGGGAGGGGGATGGGGTATGAGTATGGCCAAGACAGTGGTTCTGTCTTTTCTGGACTTACATTCCCTTCTTCCCACTGTTGAGGGTGTTGGAACATTTGGGATGCTTGCCCCGGACCAGACACCATGCAAAGGTAATCTTTAGCCTCCTGCCCAGCACCCCTGTAGGATGTGACACCCCAGTTCCAGCCTATCCCTCTTCCCTCATCCCTCCTTCCCTAGGTGGCCCTTCCTAAGGGACAGGAAGGCCCTGCTGAGGACTGTCAACAGAGCAAGTGGGAGCAAGTTGCCCAGGTCCCTGGAGTTAATTGCATGACTCAGGGGAGTAGCCTGGAGAGGGAAAGGGCCCCAGACTTGTCAGGGACTAGGGTTTAAGTCCCAACACACCCCCTTAGATGGCTGGGAGACCTTGAGCAAGTCTCTTGATACTTCCAGGCTTCAGTTTTTTTACATGCAGTCTGGGTTTTGGGGAGGAGCCAGTAAGAGATGAATATGGTGATGCACTGAGAACATGGCATGATGCTTCTGTTTTTATTATTACTCAATGCACTTGGCATATGAAATATAGACGAGGTCACATTGCATAGGACTGGCAAATACATTACTCTGAGGATTACAAATTCAAAAGCAATGGGGATCAGAAAGGTATCAGTAATGTGGTGAGAAGTGCTGGATATGAGACAGAATAGGGGATAGTGGAGACAGTATCCTAGGCTCTGGTACAGGTCTTGCTCCAAAAGGGGTTGATCAGGATGTGGCTCCAGCTGAATGATGAAGGAATGAAGCCGCAGAAGTGGCAGAGTGTCTGACTGGCAAGAAGGTACAGACTTTTTTTTATGTGAAATCCCCAGGTTTTTAAACGCTGGCGAAAAACAAAAAACCAAGGGACTTCCCTGGTGGCACAGTAGTTAGGACTCTGTGCTCCCAATGCAGGGGGCCTGGGTTAGATCCCTCATCGGGAAACTGGGTCCCACATGCATGCTGTAACTGGGAGTTCACATGCCACAACTAAGGAGCCCATGAACCGCAACTGAGGAGCCCCCCTGCTGCAACTATGACCCAGCACAGTCAATTAAATAAATATTTTTTAAAAAACAGTAGAAGTCCTCCTAAGTATATTTGAAAACCATTGTCAGCTCTTAGGCCATGGGTCTATAACCTCTGTATTAGAGAAAAAAAAAAAAAAAGGAAAAACAAATAATCAAAAGCAAAAATCAGGGAAAGGTTGTCATAAATGACAGAGATGTTGGAAACCTGCACGGTGATAAAATGGTCCTGGCAGGCTTGAGGGAAGAAAAAGATTTGCAGATAGGTTAAGGGGTAGAGTCAGACAGGTCTTAGAATACTGGCTCTGCCACTTCCTAGCTGTGTGACCTTGAGCGAGGCATTAAACTCACCTAAGCTTCAGTTTAATCATCTATAAAACGGGAAAAATAGTGCCTACCATAAAATTTTACTGTAAGGAGTAAATAAAAGAAGACTTGCAAAGCTCTTGCCATGTACCTGGCACAATGTAATTGTGCAATAAATTTAATTGCTGAATGAGTAAATGCGCTTAACAGTGTTTCGTGGGCTGGAAAGTACCACACGAGTTAGGTGTGATTGATATATACTCCAGATGCACCTATTTGGGTTATGATAATTTGACTTTATGAGGAGCTTCATTTAATATCCCTACTTTGAGTCATGAGGACTTTCTCCACATCTATGCGGACATATTTAGATTTGCCTGCCTTGGGAGAAGCTGAGCCCTGTGGACAGAAAGCCATAAGGCTATTGGCTGTAAAGAATTGCTAATCACCATGAATTGCTAGTTTATAAATATGAAATTCTCATCATTGTTTGTTTTCACTGCATTTGTCTTTTCCTTCTGGAATTTTGTTTTGCATTACAGTTTTAAATATATAAACGTTGAGTGTTGTATGTATACTTTATTAGGGATTGAAGTGAATGATCCCTGTATTAGGGATATCCCTAATATCCCTGTGAGCTATTCATCTCATTGCTAACTATGTTTTTTTACTGTTACTAACTTGTCCCAAGAAGGGTTTACCTGGAAAAAATTCCCCTTCGAAGGTGTATGTATTGGAGTTGGGGGGAGATGGAGGTGGGGAGATTAAGAGGAAAAGAAAGACATCTTAAGTATCTCGCATATTCATGGATATGTAGGAGCAGATTTGCATCCTTTTTCCCTTTTGATTTCTCTAGATAGGGATATTTGGGCTCAGAGAGTTCAGGAGCTTGGCAAAGTTGTCCAGCTAGTTAGCAGGAGAGTTGGGTCCAGACCTAGGAGTTCCCAGGTGGGATTTTAATCACTCCCTCCACCGCCTCTGCAGTATCTAGAGGAGCAGGGGTGGTGGCCTGGACAGGGGGCCAGCTAATTGGGTCAGCGATCCAGGGAAACTTAGCACACCCTGAGATGGAACCCGGCACCAAGTGACAGAGAAGCAGGACTCTCACCTCTGACTTAGGCGATGAGCACAGTTCAACAGGATCACCATGCAGTGCACAGTGAGGATCCCGATGGCAAGCAGGCTGAAAGGACCGACCTGGAGGGGAAAGGAGATGTGGGCACAGTGAGCCACAGGTGGATTGCTCCCATACCTGGCCCTCTCCCTGCCTGGGTGCTAGGGTCCCTCTCATAATAGAGATTTGGGGATGAGAGCCCCTGCCTGAATGTCCTTGTGCCCCCAGATGCTCTGGCCTGAATACCCTTCTTGGCATCACTGCAAAGTGGCTGCCCAACCTGTGCTACAATACTTCCAGTAACAGAGAGCTCACTACCTCCCAGACAGCCCATGCCTTTCCTCATCGGCCTTTAGTTCCGCTTCTAGATCTCTCATTCCTTCTCATATCCCAGCCCTTACCTCCTCCAAGATGCTTGAAGACCAAGGTTCCTTTTAGGGATTGGCTTCCTTCCTTTAGTACAAAGTTATCAAAAGGGGCACTACTGATATTTTGGGCCAGCTGATTTTTTTTGTTGTTGCAGGGGGCTGTCCTATACATTGTGGGATATATAGCAGCATCACTGGCCTCCACCCACTGGATTTCAGAAGCACTCCCTCCCCCTCCTCTCCAAGTTGTGGCAACCAAGAATGTCTCCAGACACTGTAAATGTCTTTGGGTAAGGGGGGTGCAAAATTACCCTCAGTTGAGAATCACTGCTCTCGTATGTCTACTTTCCATGTCGCTTTTATTTTTTTAACAAAAAATTGTATGTATTTAAGGTGAACAACATGATTTGATATACATACACAGAGAAACGATGACTAGAGTCAAGCTAATGAACAAGTCTCCTCTTCACAGTCTCCATTTTTTTTAAGTGCAATGATATTAAAAAGCAGCGCTCATTATTAATCATTATCTCCCAGATGTGATCACAACGGCACAGAGCAAAGAGGGACTCTCTCATCCTCTTTGTGCTGGACACCTGTGCCTTTATAGATGTGACCTGTGCTAATATCACAAAGAAATTTGAGAGATGAAGAGCACCACTAGATTGCACCAGGATGTAGCCTCCCTATAGCAGAGACTCTTTTGTCTTGTTTATATCTATATTCCCAGGGCTTAAGAATAGTAGGTGCTCAATATATATTTCTCAAATGAATCATGATTACAGGTTCTGATGGGAGATGGAGGGTAAAGAAATCACCTAATAACTCTTAGGAACCAAAATCAAAGGATAAAAGAGTTATATTAAAAAGCAAAGACCACACTGGCAAAGAGAGTTTGGTTGAGGGCCATGTGGTAATAATGCTCTTCAGAAGTTCTAGAACCCTGAGAATTCTAAAGGGGAACGTCCCATCTCTGGGTTGGAACTGATTCAGATTGGAAGTCATGTCAGTAGCCAGGGTCTCCATGTTACCTTTTTAGACATGAGGGCCACTTTGCAGGCCTGGAGAGAAGGAGAAATTAGTTTCAACTAAATGGAAATTATCTATTCAATTCCATGGACACAAATTGGGACTTCCAGTGTGCCAGTCTCTATAGCAGGTATTGTGGGGAGGTATAAAGATGAATTAGAGAGTACCTGCCCTCAGAGCTTTCAGGTAAGTGAGGAAGATAGGTATTTTAAAAAATAAGCATGTTTCATCTTTGTAAGTGCTAGAAGGATTCCAGGTTAGGTATATATAAGTTCTAGAAAAACACAAGGTGAAGGAATTTTAATCGGAAACAGTCAAATTTTACAGAGGAGGTGGAGTTCAAAAGACAGAAATAAGGGAGGAGGTAACAGCATATGCAAGAAGACAGAGGTGGGAGGGCACAGGAAGTGTCAGGGGATTGGTAGAGAATTCGTTATCCTCATCTTCCAAGCCACTTTCTCACAAACAATCAATCAAAAACAGGAGTCACACACTCAAATGCCTGGAGGGGATAGAAATGAATGAAATAACAAGGATATAATCCTAGGGAGTTGGGAGAACTGTGGCAAAGTAGACCCTGCATCAGTATGCGAGTATGGTGAGTCTTTAAGAACAATGGTGGGGAAGGGGAACTGGATGGAGGTGGTCAAAAGGTACAAACTTCCAGTTATGAGATAAAAGGTACTGGGGGTATATTGTACAACACAATGACTTAGTTAACACTGCTATATGGTATATTTGAGAGTTGCAAAGAGAGTAGATCCTAAAAGTTTTCATCACAAGGAAAAAACATCTATTTTTGTAACTATATGGGAATATGGATGTTAACTAAATTTATTGTGGCAATCATTTTGTAGTATACATATGTCAAGTCATTATGCGGTACACCTTAAATTTATACAAAGCTGTATGTCAATTATATCTCAATAAAACTGGAAAAAAAAAAAAAAAAAGAATGGCTTGTCTCCTCCAGGCATGCTCCATTTAGCTCTGGGTTGGCTCCAGTGGATTGATGCCAATAGGCTCATTTCCTATTCCAAAGGGTGACCCCCTAAGCAATAGGCTTATTGCCCATTGATAAACAGTACTAAGGCCTTAGGGACCCGCCAACCCTTTCCCCCAAATGGGTAGACCTGGTCCCCGTTGCACAGGTCCATCTTACCAATAAGCCGGCATTTTTCATGGCCAGAGGAAGTCCCAGGAGCCCCGTGCCAATGTTGCATTTCAATAAGTGAATCAAGGTTTGCATAATCCTGTAGGGGGAGCATAAGGCAACAAAAGGGTATGTTAGCAGAGGGAAAGGAGACGCAATGCTCAGGCTTCTTTCTGCCTCTCCAGGCACCCTGTGGTGGGAAGACAAAACCAGATGAAGGGGACTCTGGTTTAACTCTGTTCCCAGGGTCTGTTCTGGAACCTCTGATCAAGGGCTGGCGCTGGTTCAGGTGACTCAACAAATATTTAACACACACTAGGCCCTAAAGAAAAAGTTAATAACCATTGCTACTATTCTGGATAACTCCCTAGTACCAGTTTATTCGTTAATGCCTTCAACGATTTCTTTCGTGATACTTTCACTCAAAATGTATTGAGACCTACTAGATGTTTGGCATTTAGATAGACAATGGAAAAAATAATAAGAATTTTCTCAATTTACAGGTAATTATCGCTGCCCAGTCATTTATTAATTCATTCACTAGAGAAACAACCGTCTGCCACCACATATGGAGTATTTATTGGTTCTAGTTCACTCTTTCATCCAATTACCCAACAATATTCACTGCAAACTTATTCCATGCTATGCACTGGATACAATTTAATAACAGTTGCTAAACGTGCATATAGAACACTTACTATGTGCCTGGCAGGGTGCTAGGTACCAGGGTTCTAAATGTTCTCCACACCAGTGCTGGCAGCACCTGCTCAGGCACCACCAGTCCACTAGGGAGGGGGAATGTGGAACAGGATCTTGAGAAGAGAATCAAAAAGGAATTGAAATGAAAAGTTGACTGCAAAGGACTGAACTGCGGTAGGACCACTGGATTTTGAGTTCTAGCTCTGCCATTAACCGACTGTGTTTGATCACTATTTTGGGAAGGCCCCTCGGCTGCTTACATCTTCTGTTTGTTCATCTTGACCTGCCTACCTCCCAAGGATATAATAAGAATCAGAAGAGGTAATGAATCTTGGAATTGTGAAGTGCTTCACAGATGTGAGGCATCATCACCATCAACATCCTTATCACCACCACCACCTTTGGTTTGGCCTTCTGGTGCTCACCTGTTTGAAACGGCTTCCTAAAGAGGAGACAGAGCTGGGGTGATAGAAAAAAGGCAAGCAAAGGCTGGTTTAAGCAGGTAGTGGGGCCCCCTCCTCCTGTAACAAAAGGTACCTGGAGGAGGACATTGGAGGCACCTCCTTGTGCAGCCTTTGGACTGTCTGGAGGCAGCCCGGAGGGTGGAAATAAACTGACCAAGGTCACATGGCCAGTCAGTGCTCACGTCTCCTGGTCTTGTCCTGCTGGTTAGGGTGTCAGGGCTGGGTCAGGTTTTGGCATTTCAGTATTGCCCAGGGAGAGGGCTGGGGCTGAGAGAAGAGAGTGACTTCCAGCATCTCTGTGAGTTCAGACTTTTCACCTAAGCAAAGGGGGTGGTGGTGGTACAAGCTGTCCCTTCACTTCCAACAGAAATTTATATTTCTTGGTAACTGCAATTTTTGAAAAATATATCAAAGTCAAAAAAAAAAAACCCCAAAAATCCCACCCTATTTAAAACAATCTTTTGTCAATTCTTTGATAGTAATTTCTCCAAAAGATGTGCCCCCTTCCTGTTCTCCATCCCTCCATCTCTCATTTCTTTCCTATAGCAGCGTCTTGCCCAACCTGATCAAATCTCTTGGGAAGGGTGAGATAAGGGTTTGGAGAAAACATTGCACCTCAGTTAACAGCATCATAGAGCAGGGCTGTGAGGAGTAAAACACATGTTGGGAGCTCCCAGGGACTTAAAAAAAAGTTTCTATTTTTTTTTCCTTGAAAAATGATACATTGTCATTATAAAAGGAAATACTCAAATTCCACCAATTGGAAAAAACTACTTTTAACACTTTAACATTCCTCTAGGCATCCTTACTTGTCTACAAATGCACACAGATTGTACACAAGGAGAACCATTATAATACTGTATTTTAATTTTCTTTATGACTAGTATGTCCTACATATTTTCACACAACCATAGATTTCCTTCATCACTCCTCATGGCTGTATTGTATCCCACTATGTGTATCATACTTTAAATAATCTCTCGTTGTTTCTCAATTGTCAGTATTACAACCAGATTTGAGGTTAAGATCTGGCTTCAATAAAATTATCATTCATACCTGCATTATTGTCTCCTTAGGAAAAATTCCTGGAAGTGGTATAACTGATCAAAGGATTTATTTATTTATATTTACTTACGCTTAAAAAGCCCTAAGTAGGGGAATTCCCTGGTGGCGCAGTGGTTAAGAATCCACCTGCCAATGCAGGGGACACAGGTTTGATCCCTGGTCCGGGAAGATTCCACATGCCACAGAGCAACTAAGCCTGTGCGCCATCACTACTGAGCCCGCGTGCCACAACTACTGAAGCCCATGCACCTAGAGCCCGTGCTCCGCAACAAGAGAAGCCACTGCAATGAGAAGCACGCGCACCGCAACGAAGAGTAGCCCCGGCTCGCTGCAACTAGAGAAAGCCCACGTGCAGCAACGAAGACCCAACACAGACAAAAAAAAAAAAAAAAAAGCCCTAAGTAACACAGTATGAAATTCAAAAGGTAAAACAAACTAAAAAATAACCCAAAAAAACCTTATGTAGTGAACATAATGTCTCTTCTATCTCTGCCTCTCAGTCTCCCAATTCTCTTAGCCAGAAGCAGCCACTACGGCCAGTTGTTTGTGTGTGTACGTTAAAAGAAAGCATAGGCCAAATAAGTATTTGTATGTTTTATATAAATATGTGTTAGGATTCGACATATATTACAACATTGCCATCTAGAAAGGTACTAGCTTAATTCTTCCCAAAAGGACACGACAGAGGGCGTTTCCTGACATCCTTTCAACACTGGGTATTGTCATTTACAATCTCTCTATACCATGGATATTATCTGATCTGATTACTAAATAATAGTCTGATTGGCAATACAGCCCTGGGGAAAAGAGCCACGTGTCTGAGTTTATGGGAGTAAAAGTAGGGACATGGGTCTAGGAGGTGAACTTCTATTTCCTGGATGGGTTTGTATGAGGAAGGGAGAGGGAGGCTGGTGGGTGGAGACAGAGGGAGAGAGGGAGAGGGAGAGAGAGTATGAATGATAGCAGAAGTCGACAGAGAGGAAAGCAGCTTGAAACTGCTGAAGAAAGAACAGTCAGCCTGAGATAGAAAATTGTTGTGGGAATTGAGAAGCTCACGTTGGGGACTTCCCTGGTGGCCCAGGGGGTAAGACGCCACTCTCCCAACGCAGGGGGCCCGGGTTTCATCCCTGGTCAGGGAACTAGGTCCCGCATGCTGCAACTAAGAGTTTACATGCCACAACTAAGAAGTCCGCATGCCACAACTAAGATCCCGGAGCACCGCAACTAAGACCTGGCACAGGTTAAATAAATAAATTACTTAATTTTAAAAAAAAAAGAAGAAGCTCATGTTGGGGATGACTCTCTGCGATTTTGCAAAACCTGTGAAACAGGTGTAATACCCAGAGCCACATGGGTCAAACTTCTTAGATTCTGAAGGTTTCGGCTTTAATCCACGTGTCTCCTGTTCAATGGGAATAAATGTGTTAAGAAGAGAGAAGTAGGAAGTTGTGGCCCCGCTCTGTGAAGGTAGCAGTGCCTGACCTCAGATAGAGGAGGGCCGTGCAACCACTTACGATAATCCATTGGCTTCCTCTTCAGGGCGGACACTCTCTGAAGTGATGCTACTTCTACTCTCCGAGAGTGACTTGGACCCATCATCCAAGGACTTGGGCTCGCTGTTGTTGTCACTTCCAAGCAATGAGATCTTCAGCATGGTGGGTAGGTGGTGGTGGCTCAGGGTTAAGGACTGTAACAGCCTTGAACCAGCCTCCCATGGGTTTTTCTCCAGAGGAACCAAAGCTGCAGGACTGAGACGCTGGCTTCTAATTCCCAAGGGTGCCTGGCCCTGGCGCTGGTGAGAGGGGGACGCTGATGTCGATTATATGCCTCACTTGGCTTTGGGGACTTACGAGAGTCTCATCTCAGGATGATTCTCAGGGCTCCTTGTGATTGCCCCCGCCACACGCTGGGACTCGCCCGGGCTTTCAGCCCCTCCCAGTTTAGCCCTTAGTGCTTTAGGGCAAAGTGAACTGTGTGACTGGGAGGAATAAGACAGCATTGGACTGGAGGTTCTGGTGCCTGGATGTAGGGCCAGGCTCAGGGCTTGTCTGTCTTTGGTAAGGAGGAAACCAGAACTACCTCACAATGGAGGCTGCCCGGCCAATAAGGTGCTGCTGACTCGCAGGACGCAGGTGTGGCTCAACAGAGGGTAATCTGGCTGCCGCCTTCGCTGCGTGGGGGTGGAGTGGCTTTATTTTTAAATTGATGTGTAGTTGATTTACAATATTATATTAGTTCCAGGTGTACAACATAGTGATTCAAAATTTCTATAGATTAGCCTCTAAAGTTATTATAAAATAATGGCCATATTTCCCTGTGCTGTACAGTATATTATTTATTTCATACATAGTAGTTTGTACCTCTTAATCCCCTATCCCTGTCTCATCCCTCCCCCTTCCCCTCTCCCCATTGGTATCCCCATTGGTTTGTTCCCTGTATCTGTGGAGTCTCTTTCCTCACAGTTTTTTATAGTCATTCGTTTATTTTTTAGATTCCACATATAAGTGATAGCATACAGGATTTGTCTTTCTCTGTCTGACTTATTGCACTAAGCATAATACCCTCCAGGTCGATCCATGCTGTTGCAAATTTTCATTCTCTTTTATGACTAATAGTCCATTGTATATACACCAAATCTTCTTTGTCCATTCATCTGCTGATGTGCACTTAGGTTGCTTCCATCTCTTGGTATTTGTAAATAATGCTGCTATGAACATTGGGGTGTATGTATTTTTTCAAATTAGTGTTTTTGTTTTCTTCAGATATATACCCAGGAGTGGAATTGCTGGATCATATGGTAATTCTGCTTTTAGTTTTTTGAGGAAGCTCCGTACTGTCTTCTATAGTGGCTGCACCAATTTACATCCCCACCAACAGTGTACAAAGGTTCCCTTTTCTCCACACACCCCCAACACTTGTTATTTGTGGTCTTATTGATGATAGCCATTCTGACAGGTGTGAGGTGATATCTCATTGTGGTTTTTTTAAAAAGTATTTATTTATTTGGTTGCGCTGGGTCTTAGTTGCAGCAGGCGGGCTCCTTAATTGTGACTCGTGGGCTCCTTAGTTGTGGTGTGTGAGCTCCTTAGTTGTGGCATGCGAACTCTTAGTTGTGGCATGCATGTGGGATCTAGTTCCCTGACCAAGGATCGAATCTGGGCTCCCTGCATTGGGAGTGTTGAGTCTTATCCACTGCGCCCCCAGGGAAGTCCCTGATTGTGGTTTTGACTTGCATTTCTCTGATGATTAGCAATGCTGAACATCTTTTCATGTGCCTGCTGGCCATCTGTATGTCTTCTTTGGAAAAATAAAGATGTATATTTTTAATGGCTATTAATTTTTGCCTTTAAATATCTAATTTTTAATTCTTAATAGAATTCTGGGTTTGCCACTTACTAGTTGTGTGGCATGGCCAAGTCACTTAACCTTTCTGTGCCTTACATTCCTCATCTGTAAAATGAGTATGATAGTAATACCAATGTCAGAGCGTTGTTAGGAAGATTAAATGAATTAACATGTGTACAGCATTTAGAACAGTGCTCAGCATCTGGTAAGCACCAATAAGTTATTACTGTTGCTAATACATTTTCTAAATGGCTAGCTAGTTTCCCCAACACCATATATTGAATAATCTATCTTTTCCTTATTTTATTTGAAAGGTTTCCCTCATATTAATCAAATTTCTCTGTAGGCTTGGATCTGTTTTTTTGTATTCTCCTTTTCCATTGGTTAGTCTTTTCTAATGCTAGTACCAAATTGTTTTAGTTATGTAGTATATTTAATATCTGATAAGAAAGGGCCACTTTACCTTTTTCATGATTTTATTTCCCCCCTCCATTAATCCTTCTAGATAACTTTAAGAATCTCCTAACCCCCTCAACCCCCCACTGAAATCTACTTGGGCATTTTTATTGAGATTAAGTTAGATTGATAGATTATATTGGGCAAAATGGTCATATTTACAATGTGAGTTTTCCCATCTAAAGCATGCATTATGACTCTATTTATGGAAATCTTAATTTATGCCTCTTAGTAGACTTTTTCTTCACATAGATATAGCACATTTTAAAAGTTTGTTTCTAGGTGCTTTTGTTTCCTGTTGTTATGTGTAGGATTTCTAATAACTCCCCTTTTATTTATTTTTATTATTATTTTTGAATTGAGGTAATTCTGATATATAACATTATATGTTTCATGTGTACAATATTATAACATTATATGTTTCGTGTGTACAATATTAAATTTCTACTTCTCTATACACTACAGTATGCTCACCACCATAAGTTTAGTTTCCATACATCACCATACAGTTGACGCCCTTTACCCATTTTGCCCTCCCCCATCCCTCCCCCTCTGGAAACTACTGTTCTGTTCTCTATATCTACGTGTTTGTTTTTGTCCAGTTTGGTTTGTTCATTTATTTTGTTTTTGTTTATTAGTTTTTAATACATATAATCTCCACATATAAGTGAAATCATAGAGTATTTGTCTTTGACTTCTTTCTTTTTTAAAAAATTATTTAATTAATTAATTGTTGGCTGTGTTGGGTCTTCGTTGCTGTGCGCTGACTTTCTCTAGTTGCGGCAAGCGGGGTCTACTCTTTGTTGCAGTGCATGAGCTTCTCATTGCGGTGGCTTCTCTTGTTGCGGAGCACAGGCTCTAGGCACGTGGGTTTCAGTAGTTGTGGCACGTGGGCTCTGTAGTTGTGGCTCGCGGGCTCTGGACTGCAGTTGTGGCTCATAGCCTTAGCTGCTCCACGGCATGTGGGATCTTCCTGGACCAGGGCTTGAACCCTGTCCCCTGCATTGGCAAGCAGATTCTTACTGCCTCAGTAAGAGTCAGTAAGAGTCAGTTCTGCCTCCTTTATGTGTTTCAGTCTACCCACCTTTAGGTATACAGATGTTTAGAATTCTCTAGTGTCCTGGTGTGTTGGGTAGAGGAGCCTTTGTTGAGTTGTGGATGTTTGACGGATTGTAGATTGAAGGGGGGAGAGAGAGAGGTAGCTCTTCACTCCATGTTGCTGATATCATTCCACTCATTTTGTTTTTTTGATGACAATTAGTATGTAGGAAAGATAATGATTTTGCACATTATATTTTAATTAATTAATTAATTAATTTTTGGCTGTGTTGGGTCTTTGTTGCTGCATGCGGGCTTTCTCTAGTTGCGGCGAGCGGGGGCTACTCTTCATTGTGGTACACGGGCTTCTCATTGTGGTGGCTTCTCTTATTGCGGAGCACGGGCTCTAGGTGCATGGGCTTCAGTAGTTGTGGCATGTGGGCTCAGTAGTTGTGGCTCACGGGCTCTAGAGTGCAGGCTCAGTAGTTGTGTTTTGTGGGCTTAGTTGCTCTGCGGCATGTGGGATCTTCCCGGACCAGGGCTTGAACCAGTGTCCCCTGAGTTGGCAGGCGGATTCTTAACCACTGCGCCACCAGGGAAGTCCCAAAGATGCTTGTATTTATGTTTATATTTGGTCATGGTTTTTCTGTGTGCTTTGTCAGATTTTGGTATCAGAATCAGAATATCTTTGTGTAAAAAGTAGGGAAGACTTTCTTTTCTCTCTAGGCCTGAGAAGAGTTTAAATAGCATCAGGCAGACTTGAAGGGTGGCAAGGAAATCCTGCTTTGCTCCTGAATCACCATACAGTCTCCAGAAACCCCCTCTTCAGTTCACAGCTGATTTATTACTTATAAAGAGAGGCTGTGGGGTTTCTAATTTTTTAAAATGTGTAATCCACTGGACACATTTTTCCCATTTTTACTTTAACCACCATCATTCAAAGGTCTCTCCTGGGCTCTCTACAAAGCAGTGAGGAGTGTTGGTGTGGAAAGTCTTCAGTCCTGAACCCATTTGTCGCTACATGTTTGATCGTCAGCAAGTTATTCAATATTTCTAAGCCTATTTCCTTATCTGAAAATGAGAACAATGACAATACATACCTCATGGTTTCACCGTAAGGATTAAATGAGATAAGCACATGCAAAACACTTAGAAAGTGCTCACTGAGGAACGGAATGATTTTCTCT
This sequence comes from Delphinapterus leucas, assembly GCF_059928025.1. NCBI lineage: Eukaryota > Metazoa > Chordata > Mammalia > Artiodactyla > Monodontidae > Delphinapterus > Delphinapterus leucas. The sequence goes on from NC_143131.1 coordinate 128,660,683, forward strand.
GATCCTTGATTCAAAAGCAAGCTCCCAAAGTTAAAGAATCAGTAGGCGGGTAGGGCTGGGGAAGCCTCTGTGTGTGTGTGTGTGTGTGTGTGTGTGTGTATGTAAAAACCCAGTATCAAACAATTAAAAAATTTTAATACCCCCAACACTCACACAATTCTAATAGTTGGTATCTTTAGTGTTGCTGACAATTACTAATAAGTCTCCCCAGATTGCTTTTATTGCTTATATCCATGTTGCTAAATTTCTTTCTTTCTTTCCAAGATTTAACTTTAGCCAGACTGGTCTAAATGATAAGATTAACCTGATCATCTTACACAGTAGGGACTTGTCCTTGGAGAATGAGAGTGACCATTTTTTAATAACAGAGAAAACAATCTTAAACTTAGCAAGGTTGGGTGGGGTGACAGTTGAGCCAGGTGGAGGAGACAGGGTCAGAGAGAGGAAGACCACTTTGCCAAGCCTCTGAACCAATCGGTGGAAGTCCTTTGGGTCTTTTACATTTCTGATGTAGAAATGATGACCCAGCTCTCTGGCCAGGTAGGCTGTGGACCACTGCAGAGGCTATGAGTGTCCCATCTCCCAGCAGGTACTCTGCAGACTATGGGATCTGGGTGTGGAGCTTGTGTTCATGAAGTACCTTCTGGAATCCAGCAGGTAGAAAGTAACACACAAAAACAGGAGACCAGGACTTGGGAATTGAGGCAGACACGCCCCTCACCCCTCCGTAACTTCCCTAGGCTGCAAAGGGAGGATGATGGATAAAAATAAGCAGGAAAGGGCTGTTTAAAATGGTATCCTAAAACTGAGGCTGAAACAAGCATGGGTCACTTTCCAACACCATAGAGAGTGTAATAAGAAACATCCTTACCCCCCACTAAACTACAGATCTGCCTACAACATCTCATTTATCTATATGCCTTTCCCCAATTTTAGTGATTTTAGGGAGGAGGGAGGGAGCCGTCACCACCAAGAAGGGTGAAGTGCTGTGTTGGGTTGAGGGGCTCCTGGCTGTCAGCCAAGGTCAGACATGACAAAAGGCACGGGAATGTCAAGGCAGCAGGATTGAGTGGAAGGAGGGTCAGATTCAGTGTTGGGAGACCCAAGTTCTACTCAAAATCCAGCTCTAATGGTGCCACCGGTGGAAAGACATGCTCAGTACTCCAGAGCAGTTAGTGTCCCCCTGCCCTCAAAAGGACCTATGATGGTATTAACTTAGTTGATGACCTGTCATTATTCCCCAGTAGAGAACAGACTAGCTGGAGGACGGAGATTCTTTTCTCACTCATTAGTGTATCCCCTTTAGAGAAATGTATCAGTTAGCTTTTGCTGCATAAAAGCTTCCACATCTCATGGCTTAAAACTAAAAACATTTATTATTTCTCGTAATTCTGTGGAGCATCTGAGCAATATTTATGGTCCAGGCCAGCTTGACTGGGGCTGTATATAGTCTAGGATACTTCACTCACGTGTCTGGAAGTCGGCAGGCTGGCTGTTCTGGGAGATGGGGCTCAACTGGGATGATTCATTTCTGCTCCACATGGTCTCTCTTCCTCCAGCAGGCTAGCCCCGGCTTCTTCACTTGGTGCTCTTATCTACGCAGAGCATCACGATGAAAGTTCCAATGCATTAGCCATCACGAAACCGCTGCTTGCGTCACATTTACTAATGTCCCATTGGCCAAATCAAGTTACAAGGCCAAGACAAGATTCTAGGGGTAGAGATATAGGTTTCACTTCTTGATGGGAGCTGCAATGTCACATTGTCAAGAGGAATTTGTCGCCATTTTTGCAAACTATTACAAGAACTTTGAACTATGCTTGGTGTGTGGTAGGTAAGAAAGAACGCTTGTTGCAAGAATCAAGAGGTTAAAGAAAAAAAAAAGAATCAAGAGATAAATAATGAAATAATCATTGTCCATCCCCACCCTACCCCCAACCCCCCGCCATTGGCACATCCATTTCTGTGACGACTGTCCCTTGTTGAGATCTTTGAATTGGGCCAAAACTTTATCCAGTTGTTTAGAAAGTTTATTGCCCTTGACTTAAATATGGTGGTTCCTTTCTGTCTGAGAGTTGCAGCTCACCATGGACCTGTGGATCCTGTCCATCTTGACGCTGGAGCTGTGCACACCTTGCTGGATTATGGATTATGTCCCCACTCTTAATCTTTGCTCTTTAAACAGATCTGGAAAAGAGGACACCCTTTGTCTACCAAATCACCATCAGCCTTAGCTGGCTGCACCTCCTTCTGTCAGGTGCTGCCTCTTGGATGCCCCCTGGTGGCTTCCTCTTGCATAGCCCCACTCAATGTGTGAAATTCATCGTGTGAATTGCCAAAAACCCGAATGGAATCAAGAGCCTTCAGTGAGAGAGCTCTCAGTGTAGTGGAAAGCTAGAGATGGAAAGAAAATAAATTAAAAAAAATTTTTTTTAAATTACCATCTAGACCTTGTAGCTGCTGAGTCCGTGCTTGTTTCACTGTGACTTGACTCAGAGAAAGGTAAAGCAGCAAAATATAGATAATGCATATAGAAGAGATTTATATCATTAAATGTCAGGTGCTGGTGGGTAAGAAGCAGCGCCATTTTCACTGAATAAAAATGGTGGAGTTGGAAAACGTGAGAGGGTCTTCTGACTGGATCAGCTCGTCCAGGGCCTGGTAGGTCCCCATCACAAAGCCCACGAAGCCCAGGATGCTGATCAGGGCGTCCTTGATGATGGTGACGGGGCTCATGCCCTCTGAGTAGTAGGTGGTGATCTCCAGGAGGGGCGGGATGATGAGCGCCAGTGCACTGCTGCTCAGGGAGCCCACCAGAGAGAGGACCAGGTCCAGGCGGGGGATGAGGATGGCCAAGACGCCTGCGGGAGATGATACGGGATAGAAGGCTCTTCCCAGGCTTAGCCAAAATTTTAAAGTTTGTTTTAAAAATCTTTCTCTTAAAACATATATCAGTTATTTCTCATACATTCAGTTACTTAAAGAAAAAGTTGAAACTCCTGTAATACCCCCCAATCACATTCACTAGAGGTTTATACATTAAAATTTTGGTGTGTCTCTTTTCAATCATTTTCGACCAATTATTGTTCAAATATATACATTCATATTGTTGGGGAGAAAAACCTTCCCGCTTCCCATTCAGGTTCAAGTGTTTGGGGGCCTGAGAATTTAGCTGACAATTAGGCAATTAACAGGAGGAAAGACAAAGTTTATTTCGGGCTAGGGAGCCTTCAGATGAATTGGCTCTCCAAACAAAGAAGGGGAACTGGATGGGGGAGAAATAGCTTCCATGCAAGAACAAGTGGAAGGTATGACATTCTCTGATAATTTAAGTAATTACTCAGTCTGTGATGATGGTTAGTCTTCTTTCTGATTGAAAATCTCCCAGAAAGGGGATTTATGGTGCCTGTATTTTTCAGAAGTTCCTGCTTAATTCAGCAAAGGAAGTTTAGATAAGGCTTTGCGCCCCCTGTGGCTGCTTGTTCTAATGCTTTTAGCCTAAGATAATTTTTATGCCACGGAAGTACATTTCGAATCTCTACGTGTTCAATGATTAAGCTCTTACTTAATAAATAACACTAAATAACAGTGCTGGGAGCTGTCCAGCTGTTTGGAATGTGTCAATGTACAAAATAGACAAAAAAAAAAACCCCTACCTTCGTGGAACTAACATTAATAAGTAACATGACTGCAAGAACCTCTTACTTGCAAACAATTAGAATGTGAAATTATTTATAGAAAGGGGTCTTCGGTGGGAACAAGATCACAGGGTCCCTCTAAAGCAGTATCTTCTCCAGGTTTTATATACATGTCAGAAAACATCTAACAAAGAAATACTAAAAGCTAAAATAAAGATTTTGAAATTATATATATATATAATATATACATATATGTGATATAATTATAATTATATAATTATATTTTATAATTATATATTATATGTAATATATAATTATATGTTTAATTTTTTATATATAATTATATATTATGTATATAGTTTTTTTTGTAGGCTGTTTTATAGGCCTGGGCTTTTACATTTTTTATTTTACCTGATGGACAATTTTCCTAGTTACAAAGAAAGCCCAGGAGGCTCCCCCAGGTTTCCTGGGGTGGAGTGTGGTATAACAGAACAAAACAGGACTGGAAGGCAGGATTCTGGTTTCTCCCTGTGTGGCCTTGGGTAAGTCTCCACCCGTTTCTCAGCTTTTTTCCTTATCTGCCAAACGGGGATGGTAGCTATCCTTTTAGGTATTATGGGTCATACCGCAAATGGTGTTAAAGTTGTTTTCTGTTTGTTTGTTTGTTTTGCGGTACGCGTTCCTCTCACTGTTGTGGCCTCTCCCGTTGCGGAGCACAGGCTCCGGACGCGCAGGCTCAGCGGCCATGGCTCACGGGCCCAGCTGCTCCGTGGCATGTGGGATCTTCCCGGACCGGGGCACGAACCCGTGTCCCCTGCATCGGCAGGCAGACTCTCAACCACTGTGCCACCAGGGAAGCCCAGGTGTTAGAGTTTTAAATGAGTTAATTCGTGTAAAACACTCAGAAAAGCTATTTTTGTTATTATTTCATTATTACTTTATTATTATTACTTGTTTGCAAGTAACTGTTTGCATATGTACTGACTGGGGCAATGCATACAGAAGCTTAAGGAATTGTTATCTTCATATCTGGGGCAAATTCATTGATCTTTCTGGAGACTCTAATATTCTGAAGGGTAGTGTCCCTACCTCCTAGGACAAATTGGGAACAAATAACTTCAAAGGAAGAAAATCAGTGTCCCATGATTTATATGGGCTGGTCTAGCACAGCAAGAATCACAATTAAAAGGAGGCTTAGGGACAGCTGGGCCATGGCAAACACAACACAGGAATCTCTATCATCTTCGCCTCCACTAAAATACTTACAGAAAGGGGCACCCTGGATCATAGGGCCTGGAGCACAAGCTGGGCTGCCGAGGGGGTGAGTGGGGACAGTTGAAGCCAACAGGTGAATACCAGCCCATCGGAGGCCAAGGAACTGCTGCCAATGGGGATGTGACCCTAGGTTTGCCAAATCATTTTATTATTCCCCCAAACATTAGAAATCTGCATTTGTATGTGAGACCTCTCCCACATTTTTAATGTTGGCCCAAATTTATACAACATTATGAGGGTGAAACAACATACCTCTGATGCCAGATTAGACTCACTGGCCACCATTTTCAACCTCTGTCCTGGAGGTGAAGGGTGATGGGCCTGGACTTGGGTTCAAATCCCACCTCTGGCACTTCCTGCCCAATTACTTATCACTCTCTGCTTCAGCTTTCTCATTTACAAAGTAGAGTTTATCACAGTCCTACCTCATAAGAGTTCCTGCAAGGACTGAATAAGATACTATGAAATATGGAACAGAAAGAGCTTAGCACAGTGGCTGGCACATAGTAGGTGTTTAATAAAAGTCAGTTCTTATTGTGATTATTATTTGATAAGTTGTCACTCCCTCAAGCTGGACACTGGTAAATCTGTCTAATTAGGTACATGTAAGAATTAAGCTGCCCCTAAAGCATAAATGAAATGAATTACTACTTGGAAAGCCTTAGAATGGTCCCTGAAACACAGTTAGTATGCAATCAATGCTGGTTATCATGACTATTGTCTGCCATCTGGCTGATTCCTGATAACCCTCAGGAAAACAGCAACGAGGTGCTCTGCCTCTTTACTCACATGTCAGGCTGACCATGGCGAGGCGGATGAACAAGTCCAGAGGCAGTGCCCAGCGCTTTAACACCTGGGAGGTGGCGAAGGGAATGATGATTTCTGCAGGGACGTAGAACTGCAGGGCGTAGGTGCACAGGATGCCAATTATGTAGAGGATCTTGACCGAGTGGTACAGCCTGCAGGACAAACCAGAGCAGTGCTCTCAAGGCCAATGTGCTCTGACACCTGACCTCCTTGTTATTTTGTTTTTGCTTTTTTTTTTTTTTGGCCTCTCTGCAAGGTATGTGGGATCTTAGTTCCCCGACCAGGGATTGAAAGCCCCCTACATTGGAAGTGTGGAGTTTTAACCACTGGACTGGCAGGGAAGTCCCTGGCCTCCTTGTACATTAACCTCTGACCTTGGAACAGTCCCACAGGCAAATGTTTCCTTGTCTGAAAATGATGGGGAGGGACCTTCTATGAAAGGAAGTCACAGCAGAGCATGCAGTGGAAATACAGTGAAGCATCACAGATTCAAATGGAAACCGTTGAGAGGGTCATCTCTACATAAAAAGAATCTCAGGTATGGGTAATATAACGCCTTCATAAACCACCATCACTTGACGCTGAATTTTAGATTTTAGGAAACAGAGGCTCAGGCCTGGTACCTTGCTCAGGGAGATACAAGTGATAAGTGGTGAAGACCAAAAAACCTGGGTCTAAAAGATCTGGTCTTCTGTAATCTCCTTTCTTAGGAATTCTCTGGATCCCCCAAAGCACCTGGCATATAACAGGCTCTCAACAAATGCTTCCAGGTGATTGAATGAACTGCAGAATCCCAAATCCTTGAGGGAAGAGGTGGTCTACACAGAGGATTGTGTGAGGGTTGGGGGATAAAAGGAGAGGCAGGGTTACTTGCAGGCCTCAGACTGGGGGCAGGAGAACATGTGATGGGGGATGCTGAGTTTTATCGATGCCTTTTTTGACCAATGGAGATAAGGCTTTTTTCATTTAGCCCACTAATGTGGTAGATGCATCTGGCATGTTAAATAAACCTGTATGACTGTGTCTGTGTATATTTAGTCCATTCCTTAAAAAGGCAAACTTCCACATCTCTGTGTTTCTTGCTCACACTATTTCTGCTGCCTGGAACACCCTCTCTACTCCCTTTCCATCTGTGCAAACCCCACCTGTTTTTAAAAATTCCCATCTTTAGAGGAGGTGCTACTACATTGCAGATGCTTTTAGGCATGCCCAACTTAATCCGCATGATAACTCTGCTTTTTAGAAGAGGAAACTGAACATCAGAGAAGTTAAATAAACCATCCATGACCAGGAGCTAGGAGTTGGTGTAACTGGGTCTTGGATTCAGAGGTGCTGTCGTTGTCCTTGTTTGGACGGAGTTCTCATTGGACAGGGAGATTCCCTGTTCTCCCATTCCAATGTACTTTCTTTCCTTGGGAGTCCCCAAGTCCTCTCCACTATTCTGGAGGGCTTCTTTTTCTGTTCTATGTTGTCTTTGTGTACGTACACTATCCATTCCCCATTCCCATGGGACCATGAGCTGAGGAAGACGGTGAAGCTCAAAATCATAGTCTACTCACATCAGCACCCTCCACACCACGTGCCTAGACTGGCATCTGCGTGTAATTGGGATGCAGTAAATGCTTGGTGAATGATACTGATCAACTTGGGAAAGGAGCCCCATTTAGACAAATTAAGCCTCCAAGTGACCCTTAAAAAGACAGGCACCTGGTCATTAATGACATGCCTCAGTGTGGGAGAAAGTGCACCATGTGATAGGGGTTCATCTGTCTATTTAAATATTCAGTGTTGAAGTCTGGGTCAGCTAACTGTTATATGAATTGGGTCACTTGATATAAACATTTTCCAGATTCTAATGGTCTTCCCTAATTGGTTCTTGTTTTACTACTTTTTCATCCTAGCTACTCTGCAGGACTTGGTAGTGCAGCCTTAGTAAATGTAATTGGAGCCACCCACCGGCTCCACTCTCTGCCTCTTGCCCTTCTCTGTGCGCCTCCTTTCTCTCTTTAGGTGACCAAGGACTCTGACTTCTCCCCTCTCTTCCTAAATCATGTCCTTCCTCATACTAAGCTAGCTATCAAGGCCTCACTCAACATGGGAGGCTGTTGCTGAAGAAGAGCTCCCTGGACACAGAATCCAGAGCCCAGGGTTCCAGTATCAGCTCTGCTTCTCCCTGTGGAGACCCTCCAGACCTCAGTTTACCTTCTGCAGAAAGGAGGAGAAAGTGACCTATATGTTCCTGTTCCCACTGGCCCTGAGCCCCTACCGCCTCAGAGCCCATAGAGTTACCAGCAGTTGGGCAGGTTAAGGGTTATGCTGGCCTTGATGTCATTTCCGAACCGCAGGTAGCCCAGAGTCCCGATGCTGATGTAGAGGGCAGTAACGATGGACATTCCCAAAGACAGGATGACTGGGAAGCGGCGGGCATCCTTCATCTTGTTTTCCAGGGGCAGAACCTACAGAAACGCCCAATGTAAGAAGAGAGGAGGAGAAAGAGGAACACAAGCATAAAGAAAAAAGGCATGCCCCTTCCCGGCGTATGTACACAAAAGAATCGGAAGCAGGAACATGCACAGATATTTGTATACCTACGTTCATAGCAGCATTATTCACAGTAGCCAGAAGTTGGAGGCAAGCTGAGTGTCCACCAATGAAGGAATGGATAAACAAAATGTGGTCCATACATACAATGGAATATTATTCAGCCTTTCAAAGAAGGAAATCCTGACATATGCCCCAACATGGATGACTCTTGAAGACATTAAGCTAAGTGAGGTAAGCTAGTCACAAATGACAGATACTATGTGATTCCACTTATATGAGGTAACTGGAGTAGTCAGATTCAGAGTCAGAAATTAGACTGGTGAGTCCCATGGGCTGGGGGGAGGAATAAATGGGGAATTATTGTTTAATGGGTACACGGTTTTGGTTTTGCAAGATGAAAAGAGATGGATGATCTTTGTACAACAATATGAATGTACTTTATGTCACTGAACTGTACACTTAAAACTGGTTAAGATGGTAAATTTTATGTGAGGTATATTTCACCACAATTAAAAAAAAAAAAAAAGAGGGACTTCCTCGTGGTCCAGTGGGTAAGACTCGGCGCTCCTCATGCAGCGGGCCCGGGGTTCGATCCCTGGTCGGGGAACTAGATCTCACATGCATGCTGGAACTAAGAGTCCGCATGCGGCAACTAAGAAGTCCACATGCCGCAATGAAGATCCTGCGTGCTGCAACTAAGACCCAGCGCAGCCAAAATAAGTGAATAAATAATTAAAAAACAAAAAAAAGGAAAGGAAGGCCTGCAGTCACAAGATGATCCCTGGACCGTTCAGAGCTGGAAGCACCCTGCAGGTTGACCAGACCAAGGAGCTCAACTCCCTGGGGCGGCCCGATCTGGCCCAGCCGGTGCATTTTGTTTGGCCAGTCTTTCAGACAACTGAATATGAATGCCTTTAAGCACAACATTCTTTCTCCACCTACCAGGCCCACCTCTCCCTCTCACACTGACATATACCTGGCTTCTCCACCCATGTTGTCTTCCAAAAGCACTTGAGTTTGAGGCTCCCAATTCTAGTGCACTTGCCCCTCTCTGTACGGATGGGAAGGCCAAGACTCAGGTTATGCAGTGGGCTGGCAGCAGCACTGGGACTAGAGCACCCTGGCTCCCCAGAGGCACATTTCCCCACATACCATGTTCTCAGGATCCTTCTTCCCCAGATGCATATCTGGCTCTAAGAGAATCCAAACTGCGGCCAGCCTGCCTCTTGGGCCTGTTGGGCATTCCAAGGTCTCTTCTATCTTTGGTACCAACTCTTTGGCCTCATCTCATAATTTCCTCCTCAGACTTCTACTGACCAAGGCCCACCCTCACCTTCCCCTTCTCCTTGATCCAGCCATGTGCTAAGCACACTTCATGCACCATTAGGGTGATCTGTGCCTCAGTTTCCTGATCTGAAAACTTACCTGTTAGAATCTTTTGGAGAATTACATGAGCATTGAAATGGTGCACAGTAAGGACTTAGTAAATGTTAACTACAATTATTTGGTAATACTGCAAAGACCACAACTCTATGAAGCTGGTACTTGGTGTAATTCTTATTTTATAACAAGGCTCTGAAGATGATATAACTTACACCAAGCTATACAGCTTGGAAGTGGCAGAGGAAGGCTGCAAACCAGGGCTGTCCTCCAAAGTCCAAGTACTTCTACCCGATCTTGCCTAAACTCCCACAGCCCTGGGCTTATTTATTACTCAGTGAGAACTTAGCACCTATTCCTTTGTATTGTTAAATCCTTCTTTGTCCTGTATGCACCTCCCCTCCCTCCCCATGTGAATGGCAGACGCTTGAGGGGAGTGCGCGTCTGGGACTTTCCACTTTCTTCTGGGTTAGGTGCACGTTCCTAGATGCAGCAGGTGCTTGGGAAAATGTCCAGGGGATTAGGTGAAGAGCAATCCAACGTGAGCTTTCCTACCCTGCAATACATTTTTGTTGCATAAATTCCCCAGGCTAAAGATGATCTTTTTACAAGGCCAGCTCATACTAAGTACAGTAAGTTCCCTACATAAGAGCGAGTTTCATTCTGAGAGCGCGTTCATAAGTCCAATTTGTTCATAGGTCCAACAAAGTTAGCCTAGGTACCCAACTAACACAATCGGCTATATAGTGCTGTACTGTAATAAGTTTATAATACTTTTCACACAAATACTACATAAAAAACACAAAAAAATAAACATTTTTAATCTTACAGTACAGTACCTTGAAAAGTACAGTAGTGTACAGTACAGTACAACAGATGGCATACAGGGGCTGGTATGGAGTGAACAGGCAAGAAGAGTTACTTACTGGAGGAGGGAGAGGAGGTGGGAGATGTAGAGCTGAAGTATCGTCAGCAATAGGAGACAGAGGGCAAGCTGCACAGTTTCACTCCTTGCGTTCGCATCTTTGAAAGTTCCCAACTTGAAGGTTTGTATGTAGGAGATTTACTGTAACTGGCTTTCTCCCTCCGCCCCCCGCGCCTCCCCACAATCAAAGAGATTAAATGGCCATTCACATAAAGTGGGAAGGTCTCTGGCTTGGGAGTGAATAGTACCAGCTGTAGCAGTTCCCAGCTGGTGACGCAGCTCAAGACCCTGTCCCTCTTTGGAGTGAGGCTCCTCTTCTGTAAAATTAGAGACTGGAATAGAAGGTTTCTAAAGGTAATTTGAACTCTGATACTAATAATCATTAGCACATAGTAGATGTTCATAAACACTTACTGAACATGTAGAATCATCATCTTACAGTTGAAGAATTAAGGTTCAGAGATTAGCCTGTGACTAAAGTAAGATTCCAGCACATTCTGCCTCCAAAGTCATTTGCTCAACCACTCTTCTTTTTGCCATGACTGTTCAAAATTCTAAATATAAAGTGCTTCCGGTCCCATTAAGATGGTGTAAGCACATTGCACCATATCTCTCTCACTAATTAAAACTAAAAGCCCTGGACAGAATACATAAAGCAACTATCCACGGACTCTGAAAAGTATATAATAGAAGGTGAATTGCTCAAAACCAGTAAAAATGGCCATCATGGCAGTGAGTTTCCTGATTTTTTTTCTTCTTGTATCTCCTAGTTTAGACTCAAGGAGAGCCCAAATCCTAGAACTATGTAGTGGATGCAGAGAGAGAAAACTCAAAAAGAAACCCTCTTTCTGGCCAGAGGGGCCTAAAATAAGGGACCCTGTGGGACAGAGAGCATGGAGAAAATCCCTATTATTCTGTTTCCTTTTTTACTCTCCAGGCCATACTCCCCAGGGCAAGTCTCAGTCACAAAGCAGCAATCTGTTGTATCAGGGACTGTGGTGGTTACTTAGGCATCTAAAAATCTGAGACAAGACAAACTCTTTCTCTTGGAGCAGAGGAACAGGGAAAGAGGACTTTGGGAGTCCAAAGAGTAAAGGGGGAATCGGATTGGCTACATAATTTGTGGGGCCCAGTGCAAAATGACAATGCAAGGCTACTTGGTCAAAGATCAAGAAATTCAAGATGATGAACACAGGGCATTAAACCAAGTGTGAAATCCTTTTAAAGGCAGAGGCCCATGTGACCACACAGGTTACATGCCCATGAAGCCAGACCTGGAAGGAATCCCTATTGCTCTTTTCTTCTCTTTTTACTCTCAGTGGTCACCCTCGAGTTAGGCCCAGTCACAAGAAGCGTATAGGAGTATAAGGAGGCTAAAACCCTGGCTTTGTAGCCAGAGGACCAGAAAAAGAAGCTCCTGGGTGAATGTGCAGCACACTGGTGAGTGTGCCGGAAAACACGGAAAGGAGGGAGCCAGAGAAAGTGATTCCCTTCATCCCTGTGAATGAAGTCTGGGTTTAGCCCTGAGCTGTACATGTATGGAACTGATGTGAAGCATCAAAGTAAAGGCTTTGAGAACTATTGTGTAGACAGACCACTGTCTGGCCCCTGGGTAGCATATAAGCAAGGTGAAGCCAAATATCACTTCAAAGTCTTTGAAAACTAATCTGATATTAAAACCATGGTCTACTGAAGGTATATCAAGACTTGTAGTTTGAATCTAATCAGACTGACTGCTCGCTAAAATACAAAAGTCAACATTCTCCAGAGGATTTTAACAGGCTCCAGAGTCTCATAAAATAATATTCAAAATGTGCAGGATACAGTCTAAAATTAATCAACATACAAAGAACCAGGAAAATCTCAACACTGCTCAAGGGAAAAGACAACAGATGCCAACCCTAAGATTACAGAAATTATGGAAATATCAGGCAAAGACTTTAAAGCAAGTGTTATAACCGTCCTCTGTGAAGTAAGCGAGAACACTGTTGAAACAAATGGACAGATATAAGTTCTTGGCAACGAAGCTGAAGGAATAAGAACCAAAGAACCAAAAGGAAATTTTAGAACTGAAAAACCCCACTGGAGAGGTCCAGTGTAAATGACAGAACACAGTCAGTGAACTTGAAAATAGATCAATAGGAACTATTGAATCTGAACATAAAAGAGAAAAAAAGATTTTTAAAAATGAATAGGGCCTTAGAAAATAGCGGGACATATATCAAAGTGTCTAACATTCAGGTCACTGGAGTCCCAGAAGGGGAAGAAAAAGAGATTGGTACAGAAAAAAATTTTTGAAAAAGAAAACTTCCCAAATTGTAAAAGACATATATTTACAGATTCAAGAAATTAAGTGAATTTCAAACAGGACAAATTCAAAGAAAACTAATCCAGACAATACAATACAACTGCTGAAAACCAAAGATTTTTAGAAAATTATCTTGAAAGTAACCAGATAAAAAACAACATCACATATAGGGGAACAATGATTCAAATAACTGCAGATTCCTCACCAGAACCACTGAGGGCAAAAGGAAGGGATACCATATTTTCAAAGTGCTAAAAATAGACTGCCAACCTAGAATTCTATATTGTGCAAAAACATCCTTCAGGAATAAAGGCAAAAAATAAAGATATTCTGAAATTTAAAAAAAATGAAAAAAATTTGTCACCAGTCTAAAAGAAATAATGATGGAGTTTCTTCATGTTGAAGGGAATGATGCCAGAGGGAAACTTGTGATTTCAGGAATAAGGAAAGAGCAACAGAAATGGTAGGTACCTGGATAGATACATTAGACTATTTTTCCCTTAGTAAGTTTATCAAAAGGGCCATGTGGCACTACTGAAATCAAAAATTATAACATTTTTCTGATGGTGTTTTGATATATTTAGATGTATTGGGTTGGCTGAAAAGTTTTTTCGAGTTTTTCCTAAAAAAACCCGAACGAACTTTTTGGCCAAACCAGTAATACATATGGTCATTACAACAAAAAGGGGGGAAAGAAAAAAAACCTCTACAACTATAAGATTTCTATAGTTTACTAGAAACGATAAAATAGTAACTGTAAGTAAACTGTGAAAAGTTATATATGTATACTGTAATCCCTAGAGCAACCATGAAAAGTATTATAGAAAGAGATGCAGTCAAACCTCTGACGGGCAAACTAAAGTAGAATACTAAACAGTATTCAGAGAATCCAAAAGGAGGTAAAAAGAGAAAATGGGAAAGCAAAAGGAAGGGTAGAACAGAAAACAAATAATAAAATGCAGACCTAATAAACATAATAATTACATTAACTGCAAATGGTCTAACCACACCAATTAAAAGACAAAGATTGTGGTTGCCAGGGCTGGGAGCAGAGGGGAGTGGAGACTGACTGCTTACTGGGCATAGGGTCTCTTTTTGGGATGATGAAAATGTTTTGGAATTAGACAGTGGTGATGAATGCACAATACTGTGAAGGCAATGAAAACCACTGAATTATATATTTTAAAATGGTTAAAATGGTGAATTTTATCTCAGTAAAAAAATTAAAAGGATGGAAAAAAATGTATCACACAAATATTAATCAGGACAAAGTTGGAGCTCTAATATTACATGATTTTAAGGTAAAGCTTGTGTTATCAAGATATTTTGGTATCGTGAAAGGAAAGGCACATTGATCAATGAATCAGTATAGGAAGTCCAGAAATTGACCCATATTCATATATCGATTAGCTTTTTACAAAGATGCAAAGGTAATTCAATGGAGAGTAGATAGTCTTTTCAACAAATGATGAAGGAATAATTGGCATCCTTAAAAAAATTGAACTTCAACCTATAAACACTTTTAACAGAAATTAACTCAGAATATATCATAGATCTAAATGTACAATGAAAACAAAACATTTAGAAGAAAACATAGGAGAAAAGTCTTCGTGACTTTGGAGTAGGCAAAGTGTTTTAGATAAAACTAAAGTCTTAGATAAACTAAGTAGGATCCATAAATGAAAAATTTTGATATGTTGAACTTCATCAAAATTAAAACTTTTTCTCTATGAAAGACAATGTTAAGAGAATGAAAAGACAAGCTACAGACTAGAGAAAATACTTGCAAATTACACATCTAATAAAGGATTTGCATTTGGCATATATAAAGAATTTTTAAAACTCAGCAATAAAAGACAACAACTCAGTTCTTTAAAAATTCGCAGATTTGAACAGACACTTATACCAAAGACGATATACAGATGTCAAATAAGCCCATACAAAGATGCTCAAAATCAATGGTCATTAGTAAAATGCAAATTAAATCACAATCAAATAGCACTACAAACCTATTAGAGTGGCTAAAATTTAAAAAAACACTAAAAACACAGATAAGAACTAGCAAAGATGCAAAGGAATTCTAACACTCATACATCCGGTGGGAATGCAAAATGGTATAGCAATTCTGGAAAACTGTTGGGCAATTTTCTACAATGTTAAACATACATTAACATGTCACCTAACAAACCTACTCCTAGAGAAATGAACACGTATGTTCACACAAAACCCTGTACACAAATGCTTACGGTAGCATTACTCATAATCGTCAGAAACTAGAAACAACCTAAATGTCCTTAAACAGGTGATGGTTCAACAAATTGTGGTACTGCTCATACAGTGGATGCTCAGCGGTAGAAAACAGCAAGCTCCTGATGCATGCAACCACGTGGATGACCGTATATGCAGCTAAGTGAAAGAAGCCAAGCTTAAAAGGTTACATACTGTATGATCCCATGTGGATGGCATTCTGGAAAAAGTGAAACAATAGAGACAGAGAACAGAAGGTGGATGCCAGGGGTTAGTGGGAGTAGGGGGAAGTTGACTACAAAAAGGGCAGCACAAGGGAGCTTTTTATGGTGGCGGAATTGTTCTGTGTTCTGATTGTGGTGCATCTATGACTCTGCACTTCTCAAAACTTAAAGAGATGTACACCAAATAAAAGTGAATTGTACTGTATATAAATTAAAAGTAAACTTAAAAAGCATAGAGGTACAAACTACTACTTGCAAAATAAATGAGTCACAGGTATGAAATGTACAGTACAGGCAAAACAGTCAATAACTATGTAATATCTTTGTATTGTGACATTTATCATAACTAGACTTACCATGGTGATCATTTTGAAAGCCAAAGAAATATCGAAGTACTATATTGTAAGTAACAGGAGCTAACATAGTGCTGTAGGTCAATTATAAATATAATTAACACTATTCTATATATGAAAGTTGAGTAAATCCTGAGTTTTCATCACAAGGAAAAAAATTGTTTTCTATTTCTTTAATTTTGTATCTATATGAGATGATGTATGTTCACTAACCTTATTGTGATAATCATTTCATGATATATGTAAGTAACATCATTATGCTGTATACCTTAAACTTATACAGTGCTGTATGTCAATTATACCTCAATAAAACTGGAAGAAAAAAATTATACACAGCACTATCCTTCCTCAAGTGTGGAAGTAGAGACTATATAATAATCCATTGTAAATAAACTGTACTTTCCAGTTTAAAACTCCTTTATGTTTCATAAAAATCCTATAATTTAAGTTGTACACCTCCATTTATCTTGATTTTTAAAGATTAATAAAGACATGTTGATATGAAGATAAATGTTTAACAAATGTACTGGGACAGGAATAAAACTCTCCCGACTGCTCTAACCTCTCTGCTATAACCTACTTTCTCCTGCTGGTCCAAAGTGAGGTCAGAGGTTAGTTTCTCCACCTGACCCAAGTGAGGTCAGAGGTTAGTTTCTCCCGTGCACACAGAGCCCAGAGCTCCCAGCTCCTGTTCAGAAGGCCACCCACAGCACCTTGGAAAGTCTACCCCAATTGAAACCTTACCACACCAATGCTTTCAAATGAAAAAACGGCTGTTCCGAAGAAGAGCGAGTAGGTCTTCCAATTTGCTACCAGTGGCAAGTGGCTGGGGTCTGGAATTCCCTATGGGGGAGAGAAATGTGGTAAAGACATTTTCTGTCAAAGCATGTTTGGGATCCCTTAAGAGAAGAGTATTCTGAGAGTAAAGCTGAATTATAAAAAAAATTGAATATCAAGCAATTCAGAAAACTTCACAAGGAAGTAGGCCACAATTAGAGTTGATTTTAACGCTTCCCAATAGCAAAGAGCCAGAGGAAAGAAAGATTAAGGTATTCTCAAAGTACTGAAGGATCAGGGATCTCACAGAGGGAGTCTGGTTTATCAGAATCCTCCAGAAGACAATCTTGCCCACCACAGGTTAGTACTAGCCTAAAGTGCCCAAGAACACTTTGAATGTACCAGTGGTTATAGACATGGGAAATTACTTTGACTATAGTTACAGTGATATTCTAGGGAACCCAAAGTAATTCGTTACATATGAAAGTCCCCTTTTCTTCTTCAATGAGCTGTAAACAGAAGGAGAAGAAAAGTGTGTGGAATAAATATTTTATGTACCCTGTGACCTAGTATGTGAAAGTAATGACAGAACAATTTCTCTAATTGAGCAACCTCTGGAATAGTCCAAAAATAAATCAGAGGTAGCTACTTCATTGGGAAATTCAATTTTGTAGAATCTATCAATATTGCCTTAAGACTTATCTGTGGTTATCCTAAAATATTTGGCTAATCTCTTATTTTTACTAAATTCCATGGACAAAATAACGTTTTTTTCTTGTGACTTCTGAAAGAGGAAAACATCTGAAAGGTATTAGGCATGCCAAGGGTCTTCTGGATTTAAATTTCTACGTAGGCTTGTCCATTATAAAATGAAAATTAGAAAGGAGAGAAAAGTGGGAAACTGAGGGAAAATGAATATCCATACTCAACTTCAAAGACGTGTGATTTACATCATGACAGATTTGTTTGTGGTCTTTCAAGGCTTTCTATTTATACCTCTGTGACTAAATATTAGTTGTTGTTGTTTTCTCTTGAGTTCCCTAGGGGTAATTTTGCAATTACTTGGAATTATAGCTTAGAGGATGTAAGACTAGTTCAATAAGGTTTAGCTGTGGTAGAAAATCCTGCTTTTTATCTGCCTTTTGCTGCTATCCAACCATTACAGGAATGGTCTGTAGTTAACCAATCAAGATATTTTCCTTGCAAAGCATAATTTTTTTCTATAACCAGGATTTGACATAAAACGAGTATTGGAGAAGCAACATCAAAGAGGAGATACCCAGAAAAATGAGAGTGCGCAGAGACAGCTTTGTGGAAGAAATGTTACAGTAAAGTAAGCTCTAAGCTGAAGAGGGGAGTGCATACATTTCTACCCTCAGGGCTGGCCCCAGGTGTCAGTCTATCATTGATAAAAGGCTCTGCCCACTAGAGGAGTGAGGAGTGTGGTGTGCTAACCTGGATGATGGACTGGGTGATGATGATCAAGCTGACCAGCATGGTGATGTTGGCCAACAGGGAGAAGATGGACAGGGCTCGGAGGTTTCTGACGAACACCAGAAGCACCAGGAAGGGCAGGAAGGTGAGCATGTAGAGTCTCGAGTCCATGGTGGGCGTCAGAATCACTGTCCTGTTGTAATGGCAGTTGTTGGTTGTGCTATTAACCGCTTCCACTACCTGGGAGACGAATGGGAAAAGCAAGGAGAAGATTCGATGAATTTTCTGGCCACATCATTAGCTCAGAGCCTGGCCCATAATCAGACTCCCTCACAAAGAGCTGGCATGTCTCACGTGCCAGGGTCTCAGAGTGAGTTAGAGTGACTTTAGGACTTCTTATTGCAAATCTTCTGCACCATACTTCCTCAAAAGAGGCTGCAGAAATAACTTTAATAAAAAGCGAACTTAATAAACATAAATACCTAAACTTAGAGTGGCCATTTGTTAGCTTTTGGCAACGCAGAATCCATTCCTCCTGATTTTCATTTATTTTTGGTGCATTCTCTCTCACCTGAATACAACCTTGGTGGCCTGTAAATCACAATCATGTGGCAGAGCCAAAGCACTGCCTTTGACTCAAGCACAGGCACTCACATCTCTCCCTGGAGTATGAATCTAAATAACAAGCAAAATGACACAAGGCAGACCTAGAAAAGGGTAAACAGTAATTACGATAGGGAATCCCTGAGGAGACTGCTCATCAATTCTATCGACATCCCCCTAGCTGCCCTGGTTCCTGTTCCTGTCCTTTTCTGAGACCCATTTTTTTTTTTTTTAGTTTTCTCTGTCATTTTGGAAGTTAGCTAATATTCTTCCACTAAACTCATTTTCTGCTGAAGTTCCACTGAATCTGTTTCTTTTGCTTATAACCAAAAAAGCTCATCACTTACTGTTTCTTAATTGGACCAACACTGACATTTTGAGTGAGAGAACTCTTCCTTGTGAGCATCTGACCATTCATTGCAGGACATTTAGCATCTCTGGGCGCCACCCAGTAAAAGGTATTAGCATCTCCGCGTCACTGCGACAAACAAGGAACACCTCCTGCACACTGTACAAATACCTCCCAGCAAAGTGGTGGTAGGAGGGAGGGTACCACCCTCCTTTGGAATCAGCATGACTTAATGGCTACAGTCTTATTGTGCAAGCAACACAGTCCACTGCAGAAGAATTAGAAACTAGATTTAAGCAGGAAGAAAACGTAAAATCAATGATAACCTCAGTACCTATGGGTTGCCATGGTAATGCCTTGCAATATATTCGTCTGTACATTTTCTATGCAGTATCACAAATTACATGTATTACACGCATCCTTTTTATTTTACAAGACTGAAATTATACTATACACTCTTATTTTAAAATCTCCTTTCCGGGACTTCCCTGGTGGCGCAGTGGTTAAGTATCTGCCTGCCAATGCAGGGGACACAGGTTCGATCCCTGGTCCAGGAAGATACCACATGCTGTAGAGCAACTAAGCCCGTGTGCCACAACTACTAAGCCTGTGCTCTAGAGCCTGCGAGCCACAACTACGGAGCCCATGTGCCACAACTACTGAAGCCTGCACGCCTAGAGCCCTGCTCCGCAACAAGAGAAGCCACCGCGATGAGAAGCCTGCACACCGCAACGAAGAGTAGCCCCTGCTCACCGCAACTTGAAAAAGACCATGCACAGCAACGAAGACCCAATGCAGCCAAAAATAAATAAATTAATTTTAAAAAAATCTCCTTTTCATTTAACACATCATGAATACTTAAATAAATCATTGTTTTGTTTTTTTCTGATTCCTCACTACAGTAGGAAAAATACTTGGAACATTAGCCAGGTATTCAAGGCCTTCCATAAATGGACCCATTCAACCGTGAAAGCTCTTCCTCTCCCAAGGCCCACACCTTCTTCTACAACCACTTGTATTGCCTCTCCTGAGCAAGTCCAGTACATTCCTGCCTTCAGGTGTTTATTCCTCCTCCCACCTTGGCTGCCACTACTTCTCCAACCTGCCCTTCAATGCCCAGCTCAGGTGCATCTCCTCAAGGGGGGCTTCTCTTGCTCCAATGATCTCTCCTGCTCCCATACATTTCTGCCCCTTAGTTCACAATTAAGCATCCCCAACCTCAGGGTGTTAGTGGAGTCCTGACCCAACACCGACATATTATATTGATATTTAGCTTTTTATATGTCTTAGAGCACATCCCACTTAGTCTGCAAACTCCTTGAGACAGTGCTTACCTTGTCTCTAGACAGATGATTGATAAAGTTCTGCTAATGTCAGATTGATTTCCAAGCAGCAATCTGGCAATTAAGAGCTTTCAAATCAAATTCCTTGACCCAGTAATTTTACTTAAAAAATACATATACTAAAGTAATAAAGGGTTGTACAAAGACTTGTACAGATTATAGTAGTAAAACAGAAAATATCAGATGATAAAAGACCAAGTCATCTGTATGATGGAAAATTATAAAACTATTAAAAATTACACTAAAAAATTGAAGGACATCTAAAAATGCTAATCAGTTAACACTCATTTAAAACCATCCATGAGTGGTTGGATTAAGAATAATTTTGTTTTATTTTGAGAAGCAGTATAGCATAGTGTTTAAAAACCTGAGCTGTGATGTTAAAAAGGCCTGTGTTTTTAACCTTTGTTCTGTGACCATATTTATATACATTATAGCGTTCATAACATCAGTTTTCTCATCTGCAAGATGGGAATAACCGTAGTACCTACTCTGATAAGACCATGGAGAGAATTAAATGAGGGAAAACATAAAATGATCACTGTACCTGACACATAATAGAAGCTAATTCTGAATTCTTACTATTTTTTTCCTTCTTTTTAATTTTTTGTTTACATTTCCAAATTTCTGGTATTACTATAAACAGAAAAAGAGCCCTGAAGAATAGTTTTCTTTTTTAAGCTTATTGATTAAGGATAGCCTCTGTTATTACCCACATTATTTTGCTCAAATTGCTCCAAGATAACTATTGGGTTAGATCAGAAGAATTTCTCGGGGACAAAAAACTGTTAAACCAAGGAGATTAAACAGCTAAAGGTAGATACAGATGGCCCAAAGATTAGGTATTATTCAAAAAGACCTGTATCAGTTTAAGAAGAGTTAAGGATAATTACGTACCAAAGCAGGACGACTGACAAAATCCAAGGTTACTTCCAGCTCAATTTTAAAGACCAACCTTGAGGACCAACCTTGAGGACAGGTCCAGTTTTAGAGACAACTCTTGGACAAAGGGTACTGTGGATAAAGTAACCACTTACAGAAATCCGCAGATATGTGAACTGGGGGAAGCCTGGGTTCTTTGATAACACTCAGTTTAACTTTCTTCATTGTATGATGAGGATACTAGGGCCCAAAGAGAAGAAGCTATTTGTTGAACAACTAGAAAAAGAGGACCCTCCTTTTCCATGTTCTTTTCCCTCCCGCCTTCTCTAGAAGACTCTACCTGCTTTAAATTATCAGCCAGAAACACAATGTACACGCAGCAGAAGCCCATCTGGGTGACTATAAGAAAGAAGCTCACGATACGCCTGAAAGAGAGGAGAGAGAGAAAAAGAAAAAAACTTGTTATAAAAGAAAAGCTGGCTTGTCATTTCCATTTCTATTCCCAGGGGTTGGTAACCCTCGACCAGCACCCTCGGTCCTGCTACCACAATCAACAATGGGGCAGTAGAAGGGATGTAACAATAGTTCTTTGAAAAACATGTTTCTCAACCACATCCATACTCTCAACTCAGCAGTGGTAAAATTCTTCATCATCAGGAACCTTGCCCCATACCCAGCTCTGTGTTGATACTAACTGATGTAAGGCAATAGGCACAACTTATTAGCAATCATTAAAATTTTTTCCTACCATGTGCCAGACACCATATTCGGCACTGAAGATACACAGACAAATAACACATGGTCTTTTCCTCTAGTGGTTTAGAGACTAGTGGGTGAGATGGATAAAAAATAATATGGCGGGACTTCCCTGGTGGCGCAGTGGTTAAGAATCCACCTGCCAATGCAGGGGACATGGGTTCGATTCCTGGTCCGGGAAGATCCCACATGCCGTGGAGCAACTAATCCCACGCGCCACAACTACTGAGCCTGTGCTCTAGAGCCTACGAGCCACAACTACTGAAGCCTGCATGCCTACAGCCCGTGCTCCACAACAAGAGAAGCCACCGCAGTGAGAAGCCCATGCACTGCAACAAAGAGTAGCCCCCGCTCGCCGCAACTAGAGAAAGCCTGCATGCAGCTACGAAGACCCAGTGCTGCCAGAAATAAATAAATTAATTAATTAGAAAAATAATAATATGGCACTAAGGGCCATGGTAAAAAGGGCATTTTACCTGAATTAAAGAGCAGACAGCCTTCTTAGAAAAAAACAATACCTGAGCGGGAGTCCCTTGGGAAGAGGAGGAAAGAGAATGAGAGAAGAAAAAAAGGAATAAAGAGGAGGGGCAGATGGTGAAGAAGTAGTGAGGAAAAAGCATTTCAGCAGAGGGATTAGGCAGATTTCTCTAGCTGCCGTGTGGAGAGTCCATTGGAGGGGGCAAGACTCAGGATGGGAAGACCAGATAATGGAAGTGAAAGATGGCAGCCACCTGGACAAAGACATAGCTGTTAGGGTGAGGGAACTGAAAGCATTTTAAGGGATACTAGGGAACTAGAACTTACAGAACCTGGTGACCACCTACATCTAGGGGAAGGAAAAAGGAAGTGACTTAAGGTGAGTGACAAGTTTTTAGCTTGGACAACAAAATGAACTGGGAAACTCAGAAGGAAGAACAGGTTTTAGGGGAAGAGGAAGAAATGGCACATTCAGTACCTGTATTGTTGAGCTTGAGGTTCCTACAGGAGACATTCAGGAGACAACCACATATTGGGGTGTGGAAATGTTGATTTGTCAGTGATGGATAAAGCCTTGAGAAGGCAAATTAGTGTTGGAAAGTGTGCAGAGTGAGAAGAGAAGGCAGCATTCCAAACCCTAGAGAACACCAACATTTAAAGGGAGGACAGAAACAAAGAAGCCTGCAATGACCAGAGAGGTAGGTGGGAAACTAGGATGAAAAAGGGTTTAACAGAAGCCAAGTGAAGAGAGAATGTCTGAAGAAGAGAACAGTCAATTGTACCCACTGCTGCTGAGAGGTTCTCTAGGGCAAAGAAGGTACAATAGGGAGGTCTTTTAGGACATTGGTGGAAAGGACTTCAGTAGAAGTATAGGACAGGAAAGCCAGGTGACCCATGAAGGAGGTGTGAATGGGGTGTATGGATGTAAAATTAGAGGGTGGGCTATTCTTTCATAAAGCTAGAGTGTGAGTTCCAGTCTTGAAGGTGCCCGTTTTGTTCATCGTAGTAAACCCACTGCCTAAAGCACTTCCTGACACACTGCAGGTATTCAGTAGATATCTGTTGAATAATCAGATAATGAATATGAGATAGAGGATGGTATAAGGTCCAGGAGGCTTTATTAATTTATTTTATTATTTTTAAGATGGAGATACATGAACACGTTTCAATGTTGAGAGGAAGAGCCCATAGTTCAAAAAAGAAGTTCAAGTTATAGGAGAGGAGATAATTAGTGGAGTGAAATTCCTAAATAGAGCAGGAAAATCTACCTTACATGCCCAACAATAAGTAGAAGGATCTGACGCATTGCGACAGGCAAAAGCCACCTCTTGGGTCACACAGTTGGGAAAATACTAGAAATCATCCCATAGCCTTCCTAGTCTGCTCATAGGCTGAATTTATTAATTCAGTATGTGAATGGGCTTTGGGTCAAGAGACGTGCCAGACCCATGATGCTCATGAGCAAGGCACGCCTCAGGTAGTGCAGTTTGGGGTATCACAGTTCAAGAGAGACTTTGATAATCTAGAGGTGAGTAGAAAAGAGTAGACAGACAGGGTGGGGAGAGGTGGGAAAACAAAGACAAAAGGGTAGATTTAGTCCCAAGTACCAGGAGACAGAAGGCGTTGACTGTTTCCATCATCTCCAAAAGCAAAAAAGTGGAGGTTGCAGGAGGTAGACTTCAGCTCACCAAGGAACCCTCAACGTCTTGGTCTTCTCCTCTCTTTTCTTCTCACTACATACTCTCTCCCTAAGAGACCTCTTCTGTCCCCTGGCATCATAGCTGATGACTTCAGTGTCTCCTGCATGAAGACAGGTTCAAACCTACACATATAACTACCCACTTGACATCTCTGCTTGAGTATGCAAAACAGAAGTCATCAGAAGCCTGAGTCAACCCCGACTCTTTCTTTCCTTTCCCCACAACCCTGGGGCCCAAATCATGACCAAATTCACTTTTCTCCATCCCCACTGCCACCAGCTTGGACCCAGCCATCACTGTCACCTGCCTGGACATTGTCAACAGCCTCTTCATGGGTCTAAGTCTATTCTTGCTCCCTTACAATCTCTTCTCCTTACAGAAGCCAGACAGATCTTCAGACAATGCAAATATGATTAAAACAGGAAAGCCTCTGATTAAAACCCTCCAATGGTTTCCTGGTTGCTTTTAAGAAAAGAACAAGACCTTGAAGAGGGTCTAAAATGTACAGCTTGTTTGGGCCCTTGGATCCTTCTTCAGCATCATCTCCCTATCTGCCCTCAAGCTACCTGGTCGTTCTTTACCCTGAAACTGTCACATACTCCCTCTTGCTTCAGGACCTCATAGCTTGCTCCTCTTCCTGGAAGGCCCTTCAGGCTCCTGCCCACTTTTCCCTAGGTAATTCCTCATTCCTAAGAATGCCTTCCTTCAGAACTCATCTCAACTGTTCCATCCTAGGAAGCCTACCTGAACCTATGTACATCTCCTTACCTACTTGGTAGCAACTAGTACTTCTTTCCTTCATGGTACTTATCCCAGTGGCTATTAAGTAACTGTGTCCTAAACTGTTTAAGGTCTCTGTTTCCCATTGGACTATGGATTCTGCACGGGCAAAGCTTTGTTTGCCTTGTTCCCCACAGTATTTCTAGGGCCTGGTACATAGTCACAGCTAGATAAATGTGGTTTAATAAAAAAGTGAATGATATTCAAGTTGCATAGCAAAGGAATGAGAACCCTGTATATACAAGAAGTGGGGTTGGATCAGGAAGACTGCCATTGAATCCCTTTCATGTTAAGTCCAGCATTCTGTGTTACACGAGCCAACTTTCCAGGGAAGAGAGCATCCCTGAGAGCCACATGTCCTCCCTACTTTGGACAAAGCAAGAACAAGGTACCTTCCCCAGTGTGCGTGGTTCCGGAGCCAGGTGCTGGGGCTGGCTTCTAGTCCATGCATCACCGTATCCCCGTAGTCCATAA
Organism: Delphinapterus leucas; assembly: GCF_059928025.1. NCBI lineage: Eukaryota > Metazoa > Chordata > Mammalia > Artiodactyla > Monodontidae > Delphinapterus > Delphinapterus leucas. The sequence goes on from NC_143131.1 coordinate 128,685,959, forward strand.
AGGGCTTGTTAAGTCTGCAGGAGAGACTGCGTACAGTTATCAAGAGGCAGTTTAAATTAAGATAATATACTGAAAAGTCAGGAGACACATAGCAAGACAGAACCCAGCTAGAACGGAAAGAACACTGGGGCAGAAACCCAAGTTCTAGTTCAGGTTTTGACACCTGGTGGTATTTCCTTGGTGGCTTGTTTTCCTTACCTGTCAAGTGGGATGGTGACTATATAACATGGGTAATAATACACACCTCGCATGGGTACAGTAGTTCTCATATCCTTGATCCCATTGGATCCTCATGACAATTCTCCGAGGCAGGGTTAGGCATGGATTGTTTATGCCCAATTTATAGATGAGCCAAGCAGATAAGCACAATGGCCTGATTGAGATCACCTAATGAGTCATGTGGTAGAGCTTCATTTAGGTCCCTGCCCCAAATGCTTTTCTCTTTTTCTTGGCCTTGTTGGAAGAAATTAAGAATTGAACTCTTGTTATATGTGGGATGCTTCTGGGATGTCCCTGAGAACCAAGTACCAAAGGAAGTGACAAGAGGACGGTGTTTTCCTCACCTGTGGCAGAAGCGCTGGGCACACCTGACCAAGATGTGCATACAGTGGCAGGAGATGAAGCCCATGGCCAGCAAACTGAGAGGGCCCATCTGGAGGAAGGGCCAAGGGGCAAGGGAAGAGAGAAGAGAATGGACTTGTGAATAACTTGGCCAGGAGAGATTTGGTAGTGCAGATATTATTCCGGACTCAAAGAATATTCTAGCAAACTGGTTTGCAAACCCTTTTTAGCAGTAACAGCGATTCTTTCTTTTCTTTTTTCTTTCTTGAAGTATACTTGACTTAAAATGTTATCTATTCTTGCAAAGATGCTCTCAAGTCGTACTCTGGGAAAGTGCAAAAGGCAATCACGATGGGGTATTGTGGAAGGAGTAAGGGCTCAGAACTGCGGTCCTTAGTGGCCTCTGAGGTGCCCCTGAGAGCTAGTGCTCTACAGAGCACAGCTGGAAAACTAGTCATAGTCCAACCCTTGCCTTCCACAGGGGAGGAAGCTGAGGCCTGGACAGTGGACAACTGACTTGCGCCACTCAAAGTCTGTGGCAGGGTCAGAACTCAAACCTAGGCTAGATATCTAGACTCCAAGTCTGGACCAAGCAGCCTTTCAGAAAGATTGCTCACTGTAGGCCACTATAAACCTTTAGAGGCTGTCCTCCTACCTCCTTGCGACCATCCAGTTGTACTGGCCCCACCTGTGGCAGCCCCTCTTACCAGGATGCCTGCATTCTTCATAGCCAGGGGTAGTCCCAGGACCCCTGTGCCTATGTTACCTTTCACCAGGTGAACCAAGGCCTGGAATGCTCTAAAGGAGAGGAAAAAGACATGAGCATGTGGGTGTGCAGAGGTGAGGAGATCCAACAGGCATTCTTTCCCAGCGTGCCCACACCTGAGCTGAGCTGGATAGGTGGGCTCCTGGTTGTCTCTCAGTCTCCACGGCCTTTGCTGGCACTCTGGGTCTCGTGTAGGGTGACCAACCATCCCAGTTTGCCCAGAACTGTCCTGGTTTTATCAGCTAACACTCAATATATGCCATTAGAACACTTACTATATAACAGATATTATGCTAAGGATTACATGTATTATCTCATTTAATCCTCTTGTCAAGACAAGGAAGCAGGTTATTGCCCTTATTTTGCAGATAAGGAAACTGAGGAATAGAGATTTTTAAAAAATGACTTATCTAAGGATATACTGGGGAGCCAGAATTTGAACCCAGAACTGCCTCAGAGTCTTTGTTCTTCATCCCACTTCTACTGGACTGCCCCCCGGAAAGGAGCCCAGAGAGATGGGTTAAAGGGACAGCCCCATTTCATAATTGAGGGAAATAAGGCTCAGAGAGGGCAGCGAACAGCCCAAGGTCATAATACTGGTAGCAGATATAGGACTGAACTCATAGAAAAGGAGAAAGGGCAGGCAGCAAAGAGAAATCATTATGACTAATGAAGAGGTCAAATGACTTGGTCCCCAGATGGGGTCTGTTGGGACAGGGTTGTATAGGGTTTGGGCTCCAGAGGGATTTTTTTTTCCCTCAGGCCAGGACCTCAAACTGGGGAATGGCAAGTCTCCTCCTACCTCCGGCAAAAACAAAACCCAACACTCAGACTTTTAAGACAGAAGACAAGGTCTAAGCCAGCCGGGGTAAAGATCTAGGGAGGTATGCTCTCTGGTGGTGAATTAACTAAACAACCTATTTTTACACCTCTTTGTACCTGGACAAGGTTAAACTAAGATGAGTATCGGGTTAACATTTATAACTTGAGAAACCTTGGAAATTCCCCATGAGAGCCTTCCAAGTGAAGAGACTTACTGTGAAGAACAGCAGAGGTATTATGGAAGGAGCCTGGTCTCTGGGGTTGGACAAACCAGGGATTAAAACCCAAGGCTGCACTTCCCTGGTGGTCCAGTGGTTAAGACTCCACACCTCTACTTCGGGGGCATGGGTTTGATCTACTACTTAACTAGCTGTGTTATCTTGGGCAACATGTCCACTTTGCTGAGCCTCTATGAATGTTAGGAGGAATATTTTTGGAAGAACTGCCTCAAACATTCAGGGATTAATATAAATGTTCTTTATATTAATCCCTGAATCCTCTAGCTTCCTGAGGATCTGCCCATTTATTTGTTAAGGGTTAAAGAGAAAAACTGTGGGAGAAAGAGGGTGGAGAGTCTCTGCGTCCCTTTCTCTCTCCCTGTGGGTGTCAACATCGCTGATTGAGCACTGCACCCCACGGCCCTCCAATGATGGACTTGTTTTGCAACTAGGGTCAAAGGGTCACTTGGAACTTTCTAACTAAAGGACTTAGGAAATCTGAATTTAACTTTGGGCCACTCAGACAACTTAATAATGTGGTGAGTTGTGCAAAGCACTGGGCTGGGAGGCAGGAGACCTGGGTTCTAGCCTTAACTCCTTTGGTGACTTCAGAACGTCACGGTAGTCACAGTAGTCGGCTTACGGGCATTAAGCTTGGGGGCTTCCTGCACAAATTGTCTTTGCAGCCACCCTGGGAAGGAGCCAACTGTTATCTCACAGAGGAGAAACTAGAGTACTACGTTCTATCACTTGCTCAGGCTGGTAAGTAGCTAAAGTAGGAATTCAAACCCCCGTGAGCTAACTCCATAGGTACCATGCTTACCCAACCTGTTTATTACCTCCCTCCAAGCCAGGAGCTAGTTCTGACTTGCTTTCTTTCTTTGATTCTTAAGTAGCTAAAGTTGCCATCAAACCATATCTTATCGGGTTGGCCGAAAATTTCGTTCGGGTTTTTCCATAAGATGTCACTATTCCAACCCAACCGTTCAGGACTGGTTCCCTCAAGGCCTCCGATGGAGAAATAGCCCACCTCAGTAGTGGATGGCCCCAAGGCCTGGAGATCTCACCCTCAGGATCCTGAATTCTTAGCAACCCTGGGGGACTAGTCCTGGGGCAAGTGAACCCGGTCATAACGTCACTCATTGTGTCCATCCCTGAATGGTCCCACAGGGTGGCAGTGGGAGGAGCTTTGCCTGCCTCTTTCTCCCTCCTTGCTGCACACTCTCCCCCGACCCACACAACACTCAACCTTTCAGATGTAACTGCCACAGGCAACCTCCTTAAATTCACAATGTGTCCCCATTTTGCATATGGGGAAAACTGAGGCTTCGAGAAAGAAGGAGCAGACTCACACCTTGGATGCAAGTGACCTTTCCACTACTCCGACAGGGTCAACATTTTCGTCATCAAGCTGTGGAACCTGACCACCATGCCAGCCAGTCGCCCCTCCCATTTTCCTCAGTGAACTAGCCACGCTGCTTGAATGGTGGAGGCGAAGGGAGCTGGAGCTTGGCTTCCCTGCCGAAACCCTTTCAGTATACCTCTCCTTATCACGGTCTGAAAGCCTCATGAGTGACCCCCCCACTGCCCCCCAAACATACCCCAGGGAGGTGGAAGAAACTAGACTGTTCTACATACTGTGCTTTTGATGTTGTCACTGCAGTGGTCAATGGAAGTACAGGCCCGGGTAACTGCAGGAAGGAGGCAATGCTTGGTTGTCTGTGGTTTTAGCTCAAGTGTCACCTTCTCCACCAAGAGGCTGGGGATTCTGCCCCTCTCCCGGACATTATCAGGACTGGCCAGGAGCAAAACTGACTCTAGGGCTATACTTCAATTAAAAAGAAACAAACAGACAGACAGACAGACTCTAGGGCCAGCACTGGAGTCCAGCCCCCATCCTGCCAATGAGCCAGTGCGTGGCCTGGGGTAACTTGCCTTAGTTTCCCCACCTGCACATGTTGGGGGCTACAACACTCTATCCTAAGGGCTTTCTGACAGTCTCCCCTCCTGCCCCTTTAAGTTCTCAAGTTGACTCAGTCTCTGACTGTACCTTTTGCAGCTCTGGTTTCCCCAAGGCTGCATGATGGGTTGGGGGTCAGACACACCTGCCTCAGGGTTTTTGCCACTGCAAGCTTCCAGGCTGGAAGGCAGAACTGGGGATGGCAGAAAAGAGCACTCACGTTATGCCCTTGGTCGTTTCCAAGTCCGGCGACTCAGAAGGGCTTCCATCCAAGAAACTGGAATCCTTGTTCTGCAACTTCTTGGCACTTTCGGAAGAGGGCTTGAGGTCCAGTTTGAGGTCAACAGCTCCCTGGGGACCCCCGGCACTCTTTGTCATGGACATGGCTGTTCACAAAGAGAGGGCTCCCGGTGATGGTGGGGTCTGCACTGAGCAGGAAGGTGTCCAGTCAGGTGCAAACCCCAGCTCAGCTGCGGCTTGTGCCCTTAGCAGGCGCTGGCCAAGCGGGAACGAGGCCCCGCCCACCTCCGCCGGAGGGTGCGCCTCCTGCCCCGAAGAAGCCCAGTGGAAGAGGAGCAATGGCCAGGAGGAGGAGGAGAGGAGGGGAGGGCACTGCGGAGGGAGTCATCCCCGCTTACCTAGCAACAGTAACGGCAACAGCGACTACGACACTGATCATTTTGATAACTACTATTTATTAATCACTTCACTAAGGGATAGATGCTCTTCTAAGTGCTTTACCTATATTTTCTCACTTAGTCCTATAAATTAACTAATGAGGAAATCAGGCTCTGAACTAAAGGGACCTGCCTAAGGTCACATAGCTAAAAAAGTGACAGAGTAGGGACGAGAGCCCAACGCGTCAGGCTTTTTAGCCAATAACCTATTTCTACATCCAAGAGAATATCTATCCCGCCCTGCCACCTCCGTTGGGGCAGGGGCTCTGCTTCTCACTGGCTGCATGCCTGCTCTAAGGCATCCTTCTGGGAGCTCCCTTTCTTAAGCTGGAAAAAAAGGAGCACTTACTCACCTCGAACTGCTTCTTAGCTTCTGTGAGGCTCCAGGGAGAGAGGAGTGGGGATTCTTTTGCAAAGGGACGGAGAGGCAGAGATTGTTCAACCCTTAGCCTAGCTCTGGCCGCAGGAGAGGGTGTGAGTTGCCTAAGGTCACATGTGGCAGTCAGGACAGAACTCTGCTGCTAAAGAAGGCTTTGGAGGTTTCCGTTCTCTGTCATTATCTCTGCTTCAGTGACAGATGAATGGGCCAAAATTTCCTCCTCCCTCAAAATTATAGCATTTACTCAAGCCACACCATTCCCCACGTCATCATCTCATCTGCCACGAGCTTTATTTAAATGGTCTCACAGCTAACTGGTAGCATTCGAGACAGATTTGTCTGGGCCCCTCCCTCACACGGGACCCTTTCCAAGGTCCTACATGCAATTTTGAATTTGTAATTTTGTGTTCTTTTTCTTAAAGAGGCTCTCTCCACCCCTTACTGCTACCCCCAATCCCCTTCCCAGTGGTATAAGCTTCAGACTCCACAAAGCCTGTCTACTTCTCTGGGTAGCACTGTTATTTTGTTTTTACAGATATGGAAACTGAGGCTCAGGGAAGTAAAGAATAGCTTGCCCAAGGCCACAGCAAATCCTCTGCAGAGCCCAAACTCTACCCTAGTCAGATCTTTCTATCTCTGAAGGCTGAGGCTTTGACCACTACACTGACCTATTGGTTTGAATCCTTGCCCCACTCTTCAAGTTTCTTGCCCTGAATCAACTGAAACACTCACTGTGGTTTGAGAAACATCCTCTATTCCCTTGTCCAGCGCCATTTACGTGGCAGTATTCCTGGCCTGTGGGGCGGCAGAGATTCCATAATGTGATGCTAATCTCAGATCTGATCCACCGATAGATCTTTTTTCTTGTTCAGGCAACAAGATCAGTAAATAAGATTGTCTTGAGATGTTCAGATAAAAGAATAGTTCTTGGGGGCTTCCCTGGTGGCGCAGTGGTTGAGAGTCTGCCTGCAGATGCAGGGGACGCGGGTTCGTGCCCCAGTCTGGGAGGATCCCACATTCCGCAGAACGGCTGGGCCCATGAGCCATGGCTGCTGAGCCTGCGCGTCCGGAGACTTGCTCCGCAGCAGGAGAGGCCACACAGTGAGTGAGAGGCCCACGTACCACAAAAAAAAAAAAAGAATAGTTCTTGGGACTTCCCTGGTTGTCCAGTAGTTTGGACTTGGTGCTTTCACTGCGGTGGTGGCCCCAGGTTCAATCCCTGGTCAGGGAACTAAGATCCCACAAGCTATGCGGTGCGGCCAAAAAAAAAAAAAAAAAGACTAGTTCTTGCTTTCCTCTCCAGGTTTGGAGAAGAAACCTAAGTTAATCTTCAAGCCTTTGGGAACAGGGCTGCTAGAATATCAGAATTTGGCTGGGGCCCTTCCCAGATATCATCACCTACAAGAAAACCTGCAGGGCACAGCCTGCAGACTTCCAACTTGTTGTACCACCTGTCAGCAGGCAAGAGGGATTCTTCCAGGATGAGAGCCTCCAAAATAAGCCCTTCTAACACTGGTCCAGGCAACTGTAGCTCTGGGTTCCACTACAGCTCTACCATTGTGATCCTGGGAAAGGTATTGCTCCCCTTTCCCCCTTGGTGAAATAGGTACTAGATTATAGAGGGCCTCCAAGGGACTGAGGACCCCAGGGCCTGTGCTTTTCATTCCCACTGGATGCTGAGATGCAGGTCCAGCTCCTTTTGGGTTGGGGCACATACAACTTATGTGAGGACAGCCTGAACTGCCTGACCTCTCCATAGAAGGTGGAACAAATGGGATTTAAATAATGAGAATCTTTATGACCCTTTAAAGTAAACAGAGAATCTTGTGTTTTTTATTCTTTTATCGCAGTTTGGAAAGTTGGTGTGTTATCAGAATCACCTGGGGAGATAGTAAAGCACACAAAGACCCAGACTTATTGAAGTAGGGAGAATTCGAGCCTTTCTATTTTTACCAAGTTCCCCAGGTGGTTCTGATACTGGCCAGAGTTTGAGTTCCACTACTCTATGGACTAGGAAGAATTGCCCCTCTTTAATAGATTAGAGAACTGAGGCAGACAGCCGGGGAATGCTTTGCCTGAGGTTGTACTGAGTTGGCCAAAAAGTTGGATTCCTGTAAGATGTTACGGAAAAACCTGAATGAACTTTTTGGCCAACCCAATATAATCTGGTGGAAATGAACACAAGTACTCTTTTGGGCTGGAAGTTAGGGACTTCAAAAACAACAATGAAACCAATACTCTGGTGGAATTTATTACCCCATCCTTGTTTCCTCAGCCACCTTTCCATAGCCTGTGGTTGTTTACTATGGCTCTCCTGTTGCCTAGATAAAAATGATAATACACTCACATGTGCCTAGCTCTAGACTAAGTGTGTTACATAAGGTAGGCACTCTTATTATCCTCATTAGATGAGGAAACCGAGGCTCAGAAAAGTTTACTTCACTTGCCTAAAGGCAGGGCTCTGATTTGAATCCAAGCCTCTGAAGCTGTAGTTTAGTTATTCCCATGTTCCCTTATATCCCTAGTGCATAGTAGAAACTCTAGAATTAAAACAAAACAAAACCCTCCCATGTACATAGTTTATGTGGTTCAAGACTTTGGGGTTTCATGCATCAATCAAATTTCCAAATGAATTTTAGGGCCTGCCATTCCAGTTCTGCAAGGATTAGGCCATTAGCCACTGCAGTCGCCCACTGACAGTTCACCCTGAAGGAAATTCAGGAAGCATTCTGTGCTTTGACTGGCTCTAGATAGTTAAAATGCGTATCTAAAGAATAATTTCAATGAACTCAGATGCTTGCATCTTCCCATACAAAGAAAAACACTAAAATTGTTAGCGTGAGATGTGTGTTCTTTGTGATTATCTCTTGATGTTTGACTATGTGTTTTTTTGTTTTTCCAGCAGAAAAACTCATATACCCTGGCGCCTCCCTTAGCTCTTTGGATAAGATACCTCAGAGGTATCTGAGAGGCTGTCTCTTGGGCTACAGTCCTCAGTAAGGTCCCTGAATAAAACTTAACTCGCAACTTTTACGTTGTGCATTTTTCTTTCAGTCAACAGTTTTGGTGACCATGAAAGGATTCAGAGAAGACTTTTCTCCTTTGAACTCTATGAGGATCCAGAGTCTTGGTACTAGCAGAGGCCCCTTGTGCCTGTCTGCATCGTCAGTGATTCCAGATGAATTTGGTTGAGTCTCTCCTGGGTCCTGGATCTCCCGTTATTGGCTGATGATCCTAAGTTTTATATGGTGGTGGATAAACCCCTCCCTGTGAGGAGTAGGTCTTCCTTGAACTTAGTTTCAAGAAGAGGTACCTGGGTTGCCCCAGTTGAAAAATACTAAGTAGGTTCAGACTGAGTGATTAGGTAGGAGACTGACCTGTTATTTTCCCTCGAATTGGTGACTTTAATTGAGTTTGTCAGAATAAAAGTAAAAATGTTACATGAGAGTTTTCAGCTCTGAAGAAGAAAAGGGACATCTCCTCCTGGCCAGCAATGGCTTTCTCAGGCAACTGAGAAACTTGCAGGAGTGGTGGAGGCAAGTCCTCATACCAGGTAGCAGTCCCATAGGGAAACCCAGTTATTTAATTTAAAAAACTTGCTCCTTTGGGGAACCACGTATAAGAGCTGGCCACTCAGTGATCTGAGCAACCACGGCGGTCTTAGATTGCCAAAGGGAAAAGCCAAGACATGTAAAAGAGCTGAAACGACTCTAGGGTGACACCTAGAGGAGTTAAGCTCACAGACAGCGCCTTGGCCCACCACACAATCATCCGTAGCAGTTCATCCTGACAAACCAACCCAGAATGGGAAACAAAGCTTTCAAAATAAAAAAAAAAAGGAGCAACAGATTGCCAACCTCCAGCTAACACCCCAGCTTGGTTCATGTATGCTACCTGTGAAAATTATACTCACAAATGCTTACTTAATTGGGGAAAATATACTAAAGGAAACCCCAACCTAAAATGGCCAAATTGGGGCTCTTTTCACGTTCCAAAATTAATTTTTGTGTGTGTGTCTACAGTTAAAGAGCAGACTGAATGGAATGCTTATTTTGATTGGTATTTAAAAACTTCTGGAAGAGGAAATGATAAACTAACTTCTTTGTGGGAAATCAACCAAAAAATTGCTTGAAACAACATCAGAATTTTTTAAAAGTTGCTAACGTTAATTCAACCCTGCCTCACTCTCGGCTCCTCCCTCATATCCTCTTTTATATGAACTGCCTGACCCAGATGCCATCTCTCTCTCTCTTTCATCACCTTTGCCTCCTGCTGCTTCCTCTTTCCCCAGTAAAGGAGAAACTTGCATTTCTCTCCCCATGCCTTTAAGATGTAAATGTTCTAACTGATCTTTTTAGGCATTTTGTTCTGTGTTTCGAGAGCTTGGTCTCTGCCATCCAGAAGGTATACATACATTTGGCAGTCAGTCAAATAGACTGGGATTCCGAGCAGTCTCTTTAACTGTGCCAGTTTTCAGGGAAATTTATCAGAAGGGGTCCCAGCCCATAAGGAGCCTTTGTCATCTCAGCCTTTGCTGCATCGCCTCTACAATGCAGGCCTTTACTTTCTTAAACTATTTTGGGGAGTAAACTTTCTGGATCTTGTGAAGGCTGCATCTGTAACAGGGAAGAGCCAATTCTGAATCCATGTTGGATCTGTTTGTTTTACTTTAACCTTTGCTTTTCATTGCTTTTGTTATTATAATCACTGTCTAAGGCTGTAAGCATCCTGCCACAAGGTACCAAAGTGTCTTTGCTCAGCTCACAGAGACATTTTGACCCTACCCACCTGTGAATGGCTGCAGAAAGGAAGAAATTAACACATCCCCTCCTATTTTGCAACATAAATGGCCTTTTTACTTTATTTCCTCACCTCTTCTCCCTCTCTGTTCTATAAAAGAAACTGGCATCCAGACCCTGATAAGATGGTTTTGGGGCACCCTAGTCTGCCATCTTCTCGGTCTGCCGGCTTTCCAAATAAAGTCGCTATTCCTTGCCTCAACACCTCGTCTCCCGATATATTGGCCTGTCGTGTGGCAAGCAGAGTGAGCCTGGACTCGGTAACACATCCTCTGAATTCTCTCTTGAGGATGACTCTTGCGTCATGTTGGTTTGAGTTGCTATTAAAATACTACTCATCAATGGCCAGACAATGGATCCTTTAAGTTGGAGAAACTTCTAAATTGGTAAAGTTTTAGAGAGTTCTCTTATAAATAGCTGTTTTATTGGTACCATGGAAAGACCAAATTAGAAGGTGGATACAAAAACTATAACAGCTAATCTTAAGAACACCCTTAATTTAAAACAAATTAAACAAACAAAAAGTGGTTTAGGAAGACTTATTTGTGATCTTGGCTTCCCTTCAATGGGTCTTAGAGATGCTAATAAAAATATTAGATTAATTAATGTTAATTAGGTTGATTAACAAAGAAGAAGCTGAGGAGAAAGTCAAGAGACTTCTCCCCAACAAGGTGGAAATTTTAAAAGTACTCCTCCCAACAGGATGGAAATCTTTAGATGGTTATTAAGCAGTGGGATAAATAAAATGAATTGATGGGATTAAAACAAAGGTTTTGATACAACACCACCTAAAGTTGGATGAGCCAAAGAGACCCTATTAGCATTCCCCCCCAACATTAAAGGGACCCAAACAGGTCTGCTCTATTTACCCCAGTTCAAAAAAATTTATAAGGCTGGAAGAAAATTACACTGAGATACTTGAGCAGCAATTGCTTGGGGCAACAGTTAGATCAATTAATCAAGTTAAAAGATTGACAAAAGGGCCTGAGTCCCTTGGCTCAACCCATCACTGTGGACCCCAAAGCCTTTTACACAAAAATGGGTAAAATGGCCAGGGGATAAAAATGAAAGTTTCTGAGACTCCTTGTAAGACCAAGTCTTGTTAATGGGTCCTAATGGAGCTAAAGTTAAAGGTATAAGAGTTAATAGAATTGAGATGAAAGGTGATAAAAATTGATGGGCTTTATGTAAGATGGTTACATCTCTTTTGCCTAATTATATTGTGGGATAGACATTATGTCTCACTGGGGAATACTTGCACAGTATTCCTGGTACTAGAAGACAAGGTGTATAAATCTGCCCCCCAATCAATATTAATTAAAATACTAAAAGAAACCAAGAGAGTTACCAGAGCCCACACAATATGAAGTAAAAACTGGGGGCTAATATTCAGGGGATAATAAAAGCAATAATGGAGACTTTTTTTCCCCTAGGGTAAATTGCTCTGGGTTTAACTTGTGCACTCAGAAAGTGGGCCTTTGTTGAATGCTTTGTGCAAACTTCTGGAAACATAATAAATTGAATCCTAAAGTTCTAGAACACAGAGCCCTTGATTTTCAGTTTAGTGGGAAATCTACTTGCTGATATTAAAAAAAAAATCAAATTAAGGAAAATGTAGTCTAGCAAATCAATCTTCTGATATAATTTAGGTGGCAGACCAGTTCTTTGGGGGAATTAAAAGCAGGTATCTTTGTCTTGCAAATCTATACAAATCAGAAATGTAAATATAGCCCACAATGACCTGAGACTGAGCCTAATTAGCTCAATCAGATAGAACCTGAAACCAAAGGCGGAAAAAAAAAAGGGAAAAAGAAGGTTTTAAAACTCAAACTGCTAGAAAGTCTCCCCCACCCAAAATCTTAATTCACAGTCTCCATAAAGATTTATTAAGAACAAATACAAACCTTAAAAGTCTTCTCCACAGGACTTCCCTGGTGGTCCAGTAGGTGAGACTCCACGCTCCCAATGCAGGGGGCCTGGGTTCAATCCCTGGTTGGAGAAATAGATGCTGCGTGCATGCCGCAGGATGCTCTAAGCCTGCAGGCCACAACTGAGTACACATGCCACAACTAAGAGTCTGCATGCCACAACTAAAGATCCCGCATGCCACAGTGAAGATCCTGTGTGCCACAACGAAGACCTGGAGCAGCCAAAGTAAATAAATAAAAATAAGATTAAAAAGTCTTCTCCACAAATAGTAAAAAAGCCTTAGTCATCTAAGCAAATAAATTTAACTTATTCCAACGGTTACTTATAAACTAGTAAGTTTAAACTGTATCATTAATACCTGATTCATGACTAAGTTTTAAAATGAAGCTATGAGATCTCTGAAAATGTCTGTTTATATTCTGTGTGTCCATTATACATGTGATATGTCTCTACCTTCAGATAGTATTATCAAATTTATAAAAGAGCTCTATTTAACTGACTTAAAAGTGCTTACAAATTAAATATTTCTAAATGTAACAGAAACTAACCCAAATGAATTTCAAGTTCACATGATCTAGGAAATATTCAATATTAAGTTAATATTTGTTATTAGAGTTTGTTGGTTTAATTCATACAGGTTTACTAAAAGTCAAATAAGGTTATATTATCTCTCTTATAAAATTCACCAGTAAGGGGCTTCCCTGGTGGCACAGTGGTTGAGAGTCCGCCTGCTGATGCAGGGAACACGGGTTCGTGCCCCGGTCCGGGAAGATCCACATGCCACGGAGCAGCTAGGCCTGTGAGCCATGGCCGCTAAGCCTGCGCGTCCGGAGCCTGTGCTCCGCAACGGGAGAGGCCACGACAGTGAGAAGCCCGCGTACCACAAAGAAAAAAGAAAAAAATTCACCAGTAAGGACTTCCCTGGTGGTGCAGTGGTTAAGAATTCACCTGCCAGTGCAGGAGACACAGGTTTGAGCCCTGCTCTGGGAAGATCCCACATGCCACGGAGCAACTAAGCCCGCGAGCCACAACTACCGAGCCTGCACGCCTAGAGCCCGTGCTTTACAGCAAGAGAAACTACAGCAATGAGAAGCCCACGCACTGCAATGAACAGTAGCCCCCGCGTGCTGCAACTAGAGAAAGGCTGCGTGCAGCAATAAAGACCCAACGCAGCCAAAAATAAAGTATTAATTAATTAATTGATCAATCAATTAAAATAAATAAATAAAATTCATTGGTAAGAAAAATAGCTTAGAATGATGGCTGAGTTGGTCTAATGTCTCATAAAAGTTTCATGGGTAATCTAAACATAATTGTTGGGAACAAGTGAATTAAATAGATATAAATGGGGTAAGAACTTTCAGGTGATCTCTTTAAGAATACTTACATGTTATGGTATGTCTACTTAAAATTAACTTTCTCCAGATTTTTGGTAACTTGAAACCTGAGAGTTTTGCTAAGTTAAGTTAAATGATGGAAGTTCATTAAATATCTAGATCATTCCCAAATAAGATACTGAAACATTAATTACTGAACATAAGCTTCCTTTTAAAGAGAAGCTAAAGATATTTAGGACTGAAATTTCAGTGTAGCACCAGGGTTTTACAGTGAATTTTTTCTATAAAAATAGCACATTAAAAAAATCATAAATAATATTTATAAGTTTACCAATCTATAGAACGCTAATGTAAAAGTTCATAATTGCTTCCTTCTTGGTTTTCACTAGAAATTAAGTGAAAATAAGGAAAACACTTTTATATGAAAGGAAAAGGTATATGGAATGGAAATGCATTTTGCTAAGAGAAAAGAAAGTAATTTTGTCCTGGAGAGAGACAAAGAAAGGGAAAACACAGGACAAAATCTCAAGGTGAAAAAGAAAGTTTTAGAAGGTTTGTGGGAAAGGAAACCCAAGAAAAGTTTTGTACGTGGTCAAGACTGGCTAATATTGGCCTCTCGCCTTCTGAGATGGCCCACACTCTGTCTGTGGAGTGTGTATCTCCCTGAATGAGGCTTCTTTCACTTTGGTTCACCCTTGAATTCTTTCCTGTGCTGAGCCAAGAACCCATACTCAGCAGCCATCCTAGGGATTCGCCTGAGACCTGGGTGGGATGTGACCACCCTCTCATGCCCCACTTTCTTTCCTGCACTAATTTTGTGATCTAAGCCTGGCTGCAATGCTTGTCCTTGAATAGTTCTCAGTAACTAATGATCTTAAGGGAACAAAGGAATGCAGGAACAGAGAAATGGCAGTCAAACAACCGTGTGGTGGTAAAGCAGAGTCTTAGTTCCTCCCAAAGGATATACATAATAATACATCTTTGAGTTCTGCAGGAACTGAGGGCCCCCCACCCACATGGAGGACAGAATGATGATGTGGAACCTCTTGATTTCAACCAACTAAAGCTTGCACTCTGTCAACCTCTGCCCCAATTCTATGCTGGATTTTCCTCTGCTGAAGCCCCCTCATGAATATGCATGTACCCTCAGCTTAAAATGTCCCCAGTTTTGCTGTCTGGGGAGACACTGCTGTGGAAAAGATCCTCAGCGTTCTCCTTACTTGCTGCAAGTAATAATTAATCCTTCCTTCTCTCGGGAAAAAAAAAGAAAGAAAGACTGGATAATAGTGAAATTTAATTGCGCAAATAAATTTTAATATTAAAAGTAAGCTGGTACAAAAACTAGAATTCGGTTTTCTCTCTATGTTAAGAGAACAAAGTTTTCTTAGAATACTGATCTGCTTTTGGTAACATATTGTAAAGTTTCTTTACCGTTTAAGCAATCTGGTATAACTTTCTATAGTTGTCTTTAAAATCTTTTATTGTCACTTTGGTTGAATGAATAAGTATTATTTCACAGTGACCTGCGATCCCATTTGACCAAGTGTTTTAAAACCCTTTGTTATCTTTGACAAACTTTCCCAAGTCAAATTCTAAATGAAGTTTTGTTTTTTTTTTTTTTCTTGTGGTACGCGGGCCTCTCACTGCTGTGGCCTCTTCCGTTGCGGAGCACAGGCTCCGGACGCGCAGGCTCAGCGGCCATGGCTCACGGGCCCAGCCGCTCCGCGGCATGTGGGATCTTCCCGGACCGGGGCACGAACCTGTGTCCCCTGCGTCGGCAGGCGGACTCTCAACCACTGCGCCACCAGGGAAGCCCCTTCCCTAGATTATTGGGACCAGACATCATCAGATTAGTTTCCTTCTGGTAAAAAGTAAAAGTCAAGAGCTGTGGATAGAGTTCGTTCACATCAAAAGGAAGGAAGGAAGCCAATACACAGAGTCAACCTGAGCAGAGGCTCAGGAAGCCCTGATATGACCTGACTCCTGGGTGTGTCTGCTCCCACCTCTGACTGCCTCAGGATCCTTCCTGGGGCTTGACCGTTCCATGAACATTCCCAAGATCTTTCTCATACAGTCTCCTTTTGTTCCCCATTTACTTTAGGTTGAGTTGAACGAGAGCCCTTATTACAGTTTTTCCCTAGAAACAAAATACCTAGTTGTTGTGGGGAAAAGAAACCCTTCTTAATATCAGTAACCTGCTCCTAAAATTTTGACCTGTGCAAACATGCCTGATAATCAAGTTCCTATTATTTTGAATTGGAAAGATTATGTCACATGACACATCAACCCAAACACTCAGCCAATTTTTGAAACATAACTAAAACTCAGTAGAGTGTCACTATATACGTAATTAACCGATGTTAGGCTATAAATGCTTACAATGTGATTCTGAACACAAATTAATGTGCTTGTTACAAAAAGTTGCTTTGTTTACAGTAACATCTTCCATATCCTCTTTGTGGACATTTGTTCTGTGTTCTAGGCTGTCTGTGTGGGATTCTAACATTTGGCTGTGTCTGGGATGTAAGACAGTGTAAGAAATATCTCAAGATATTTCTCACAGATTGTTTTGTTAAACCTGTTGTATTGAGTCTGGGGACATAAATGTAAATGTTTCCTAAATAAATATTGTACAGAAAAATTATAGTGGGAGAGATATATTTATGCTATGAAGTTTGGGCATTAAAAAATAGTGAGGGACTTCTCTGTTGGTGCGGTGGTTAAGAATCCGCCTGCCAATGCAGGGGACACGGGTTTGAGCTCTGGTCCGGGAAGATCCCACATGCCGCGGAGCAACTAAGCCTGTGCGCCACAACTACTGAGCCCGCGTGCCACAACTACTGAAGCCCACGCGCCTTAAAGCCTGTGCTCCGCAACAAGAGAATCCACTGCAATGAGAAGCCCGCGCACAGCAACGAAGAGTAACCCCTGCTCACTGCAACTAGAGAAAGCCTGCGCGTAGCAACTAAGACCCAACACAGCCAAAAATAAATAATTAAATAGATAGATAGATAAAACTAGTACCTTACCTTAAAAAAAAAAAAAAAGAGAGAGAAATATTCTATTAGGTGTTGACTTAAAAAATTATTCACAACCTAAAAGTTGAGAGTTAGGTTTTACTCAGAGGGAATTTTTTGGACTCAAGCCCAGGAGGCAGCATCTCAAGTTACCCTGAGAGAACTGCTCTGAGGAGGTGAGGGGGGGAGCCAGGTTATACAGAAGTTTTTGCAACCAAGGGCAGGTAGTGGGGAACATCAGAAGATTACTGTTAATTAAAGAAGACCAGATATCTCAAGTTAAGGAATTTAGTGCCTTTCTATGTATGGGAAGGTGCAAGAGTCTGGGCTCCCTGAACTCATTCCTTGGATATGTACCTCAGCTATCTGGGGCTAGTATCCTGTATTTTCAAGTCCTGAGTTTCCTCAGAGCTCACCGTAGGGAGTGGCCCCAGTCTGATGGCTGCTAGATGGCAGGTTACAAACCTTCTATATAACCTGCCTGTTCAGAGCAGTTTCTCAGAGCTATCTGAAACTCTGTCTCCTCAGATGCAGTGCTCATTTTGCCCCAAATAAAACTTAACTCACAACTCTCACGTTGTGCGTTTTTTTTAAGTCAACAGTTATGGTGACCATGAGCAAGGGACCCAGAGTGGACTTCTCTCCTTTGCCTGAACTCTATGAGGAACCGGAGGCTTGGTACCAGCAGAGGCCCCTTGTGCCCGTCCACCTCCTTGGAGAGTTCAGACGAATTTGGGTAAGTCTCTCCTGGTTCTCGGATCTCCCATGTTGGTTGATGATCCTGAGTTGTATTTGGTGGTGTATAGCGGGTATCTGTCCCCGCCCAGGCTTTGGTTGAAAGATACCAGGGAAATACCCACCCAGTTGAAAGATACTGGGTGGGGGGAGGGTAGAGTGGGGGGAGTGCCCAGTTGAAAGAAACCAGGGTTTGCTCAGTTGTAGGAGACTGAGTGGTTGGCTGAGTAGTTAGGTAAGAGGTTGATCTGACGCTTTTCCTCAGTTTGGTTACCTTAATAGAATTTGTTGGGATAAAAGTGAAGATATTACATGAGAGCCTCGCTCTAAAGAAAAGGGACAAGACTGCCCCCGGCCGGTTACAGCTTTCTCGGGCAACTGAGAAATTTACGGGAGTGGTGGAGGCAGAGGCCTCATACCAGTGCAGTGGTCCCATAGGGAAATCTACTCATTCATTAAAGCACTTGCTCGTCCAGGGGTCGCGGACAAGAATTGGCCATTCAGTGATCCAAGCACCTGCAGTGGTCTTAGACCACAGAAGGGAGAAGAGGGCTGAAACGACTCTAGGGTGATGCCTAGAGGAGTAAAGCTCACAAGCAGCACACTGGCCCATGACACAACTTCACTAGTAAATTTCATCCCTGACAAATTCAACTTAAAATGGGAAACAGAATCTCTCAAACAGAGAAACGAGGGGCATCAGAAAACCGACCTCCGACTAACACCCCAGCCAGATTCATGTACAACACTGTACAGAGCTCATACTTACAAGTACCTAGTTAATTGGGGAAATTATACTAAAGGAGATCTCAACCTAAAATGGCCAAATTTAGGTTCTTCAGATATTCTAAAATTGCTATATTTGTGTGCACAGTTAGAAAAAGCCGGCCATAAGACCAACCAGACTGAATGGAAAGCTTACATTGATTGGTACCTAGAAGCTTCTAAAAGAGAAAATGATAGAGTAACTTTTTGAAACCATCAGAACTAAAAAAGGCTGCTAGCACTCTGTCTTTGACTCTGTCTCTCCCTCTGCTCCTCCCATGTATCCTTTCCTATCAGAATTCCCTGGCCCAGACGCTATCTCTTTTTCTCTTCCAACTCTTCCACTTCCTGCTGCTCCCTCTTCCCCAGCAACGGAAGATAAAAAATCAGAATTGATTATAGCTCTCTTTAAGGAGAAAACTATTACAGGGAGAGGTGAGCCATCCTTGGTGCTTAGGTACACACCCTGGACCGAAACAGAACTTAGAGCCTTGGCTAAGGAACTTCCCGATCCAAGTCAAGATCCATTGGGATTTGCTGGGACTTCCCTGGTGGTCCAGTGGGTAAGACTCTGCGCTCCCAATGCAGGGGGTCCAGGTTCGATCCCTGGTCGGGGAACTAGATCCTGCATGCATGCCGCAACTAAGAAAGCCGCATGCCGCAACTAAGAAGGCCGCATGCCGCAACTAAGAAGGCCGCATGCCGCAAATAAGAAGGCCACATGCTGCAACTAAGAGCCCACGTGCTGCAACTAAGACCTGGTGCAGCCAAAATAAATAAATAAGTATTAAAAAAAAAATCCATTGGGATTTGCTAAGGAATTTGAGTTAACCGTCTGGACCTATGAGCCCGGGTTTTCAGATCTATATCAATTAGTATTTACTTAATTGGAAATTAAAGTAAATCTCGCCCTAAAAATGAAGAGGCCCTTTTAGTGCAGAGGCAGTTAAGTTAAATTAAGGTTAAAAAGCTGACTTGAAAAAAATACCTTTTCAGAATTCTGACTTTAAACAAAGTCCTTGTAAAGGGAAACCTGCATTTCTCTTCCTGTGTCTTTGAGATGTATATGTTCTACCTGATCTTCCTAGGACATTCCATGTATGTCTATATGTGTATGTATATGTTTGGAAAACTTGACCTCTGCCATACTGCTTCTGAGAGTAAACTCTCGTATTTTACTTTGGTTACAATCTCCCCCACTCTCTTATGGGGAAGCCTCTTGCGTCTTAATGATTTGAATCACTATAAATACATATGTTTTTAATGGCCAAATGATGGATCCTTTTAAAACTGGAGAAACTAACAAATTGGTGAATCTAGTGCACTCTTATTATAAACAACTTTTACTGGTACCTATAAAAACAAAAAAAATCAAATTAAAGGTGGAAAAAAGAAATACATCTAATGATTAACCTAAGAACTTCTTTAGTTTAAAACAAGTAAGAAAAACTGGTTTGGGAAACTTCATTCCTGATCTTTGCTTTCCCTCAGTGCGTCTTACAGATGCTCATAAAAACATTAGAATAATTAATGTTAACAGGAAAAATCCTGTAAGGAGAGTCTGGATACTATTTCCACCAAGGTAGAAATTTTAAAGGAATTATCTCAAATAAATAAAGAAATCTTTAGATGGTTATTTAAAATGGGATAAATAAAATGGACATTTATGTAATTAAAACACAAGGTATCTGACATTACTACATGACCTAAGGTTAAATGGGTCAAAAGGGACCCCCCTACTGGTCCCCAACATTAAAAGCCAAACAAGTCTGTTCTATTTACCCCAGTTTTAAAATATATTTAAGGGGCTAGAAAAAAAATTTTTTTTTAACGCTGAGATACTTGACCAACAACGATTTGGGACAACAGCTAGGCCAAAGGGTCTGAGTTCCTTGGCTCAACCCCACTCTGGGGATCCCAGAGCCTTTTATATAAAAATAGATAAAATAGGGAACAAAAAAAAGAAAAACTTCTAGAACTCCTCCTGTAAGCTTGTTGATTGGATCCTAATGAAAAGTAAAAGTATAAAGTTGACGGCATTGAGATGCAAATATATAAAATTGGTATATTTAAATGGACTTTATATAAGATGGATACATCTGTTTTGTTTAATTATATTGTGGGATAGGCATGCTTCACTAGAAAATACCTCCCCTACATGGTATTATAAGACAAGGCATATAAATCCGCCCCTCAGGAAATATTAATTGAACATACTAAAAGACACCAATAGTGTTACCTGAGCCATAAAAATAAGTAAAATTGGGAAGTAACATTCAAGGACTAATAAAAAGAAAAACAGTGATTTTGCTCTGGCTTAAGTTGTAAACTCAGAAAGAAGGTCTTTGCTGAATGCCTTATACAAACCATTAAAGGCATGAGAAATTAAACACTAAAGTTCTCGAACACAGAACTCGTAAAATAAATTTCAGTTTAGTTAGAAATCTTGTCACTGAAAAAACCTTTTAGTATGGTTTAGGTTACAAACCTGTTCTTTGGGAAACTAAAAGCAACTGTCTTTCTCTTGCAAATCTCTACAAACGGAAAATGCAAATACAGGCCACAAGGAACTGAGACTGAGCCTAATTAGCTCAGTCTGGCAAGACCTGAAACCAAGGAAAAAAAATAGCAAAGTGGCAGTTTTAAAATTCAAACCGCTGGGAATGCTCCCTCAGCCAAACTTTACAAATAGTAAAGCCTTAGTCATCTGAGCAAGCAACTTTAACGTATTCCAACTGTTCTTTGTAAACTGGTAAGTTTATATTGTAATACCTGATTCATAACTTTTTTTTTTTAAAGTGAAGCCATGAGCTCTCTAGTTTTGCCTGTTTATGTCTATGTACACATTATATATATGAAATATCTCTACCTCTGGAAAGTATTATCAAAATTGAATTTATAAAGAGCTCTATTTAATTTTAAAACAAAGTGATTACAAATAAAGAAACCGGCCAAAATGACTTTCAGGTTCACATGAACTGGGAAATATTCAATATGAAGTTGATATCTGGTATTAAAGTTTGTTTGTTGATCTAATTAATAGACATATCCTTAGTCATCAACATTAAGTATAATGCTTTATTACCCAGGTTTAATAGAAGTCAAATAAGACCTTATTATACCTGTTGCAAGGAAATAACTTGATATGCTGAAACTTTAAAGTAAATGTAAATGAGATAAGAACTTTTGGGTAAACTCTTTAAAATTAATTATATTTTAGAAATGTCTAGTTAAAATGATCTTTACAGATACTTGATACCTTAAAGTTCTAGAGTTCTGCTAACTTAAGTGATGGAAGTTTGTTAAATAGCTAGATAATTTCCAAAAAAATAAGATACTGAGACATCAATTACTAAATAGAGAAACTAAAGGTATTTAGGACTATTAATGAAAATGTTTGGTGCCACCCTAAGATGTCCTCTATAAGAAAACAAATGTTTTTAGAAATCATCACTGGTATTTATGTCCACCAATCTACAGAATGCTAATGTGAAAGACAGTTCATAATTGCTTACTTCTTAACTTTCACTAGAAATTAAGGTTTTTAAGAGTTGAGGATTCCAATTTAAACATGTAATTAAAGCTAACAGGAATAATACGGAAACATTTCAGTGTACAGTAGGAAAGTAGAATGTGCGTTTTCAGTAAAGAAGGTTTGAGGAATGGAATTACATTTTATTGAGGGAAAAGAAAAAAAATATGTCTTAGGGCTGGTTGGTTTATTTGGATAAAAAAATAAGGGACAGGCTGATATAAAGACAGAAGTGATGAAAGGTTGTGGAAGAAAACCCTGAGGGGGGGAAAAGTTTTATACATGGTCAGGATTAACTAAATTTAGATTGAAGTTAATTAAGTAAATAGATTTTGTTGTTAAATAAGCCGGTACAAGACTGGAATTTGAACAAAGTTTCTCAGAGTGCTCCTTTTTGATAACAGATTGTGTGAGTTTCTGTGCCCTTAAGTAATCTTTTTGTGACTTTGGTTAAATGAATATTGTTTCACAGTGACCTGTTATATTTTAAAATGTTTTGATATTTTTAACAAACTTCCCAAATATTAAAATCCAGTTAAAGCTCTTTTAGCCTCTAGCTGACTCTGGGATGCTTTGAAGGAACATGTCAGACATCTTAGAGAGGAATGTTAAACTAAGTTTATTTCGTATGTTTAATTACTTCAGAAACAATGTCAAGTGACTGGAGATGAAAATTAGGTTATAGTGTATGGATAAATGTCATTAATATAGATATTCCAAAATTTATATGGAATTCCTAACATTGATATGCCCTGATATAACGTTATCAGTCATAATTCCGGTTATTCTAAAATGTTATATGTCACAGAAATATCCACGTTTCCTACTAATTGCCTTGTACTCAAACCTTTAACCACGTTATTTTAAGTTTTGTCCTGATGCTTTTACAAAATGAAGATTTTCAAGACTCATAAAAAGAACTTTTTTTTAACAAACATAAGTTTCTGATGGCCTTTACTGTGTAACAAATGACGGAAAACCTGATTACTTCATCCAGATCAACAGGAATCAATTACATGGGACTGAATGAACTGACGAATATGATTTATAACTTTTATGACTTTGGGAAGTATACTAGCTTTAATCTTTGTTTTTCAGAAAAAACTTTTCTCTTATGCTATGACATACAACTTGATAAAGTATACCTTTGTAAACAAAGATAAAACATTTATCTTTTTCTCTGTACCTGATCCTGCCCGTAATTTGGCTTGATGGTTTACTACAACTAGTTATACTAATCCTTGTTTTAATTTGTTCCTTATTTCCGAATTGTTGATGATTTGTGTCTCCCTGCTGCACTATGACTTTGTCAATAGTACTAGCTGCATTACTTATATCCTGTCTATCTTATAAGATTGTTGTCTCTTACAGTACTTAGTGGGTAACCAGGCCTCCAACAAATTTGATGATGGCTAAACATCTTGAAAAAATAAATCACATTTATGACTCTTATAAAATAATTGTAATAGTGTGATTCTAGGTATGGGAAGAAACGATAAGGAAAAATATTTCCTAGATCATAGTAGACTAGTAAGACAGAGGATCCAGAGAATCTTTAATTACCAACAGGGCCTAATCCAAAAATTACACCTGGAATGGCATAGCAACAAGAATTTTCTCCTGATCTGGGATGAGCCTCCCAGCGCTGCGGGACAAAATCTGGTCATGAAATGTCTCCCAAACATTGATCAAATTTCTGACCAAAAGGAGGGACTGATAAATGGAATATTTAAACAAAGGACGTCACACTCATCAGTGATTGCAGCCCTCCAACGTGAGCCGGTGAGCCCTGAGGAAACTCAGGAAGGAAAGAATACCTGCTACCAGGCAGCCATCAGATTGCAGCCACTCCCTACTGTGAACCTTGAGGAAACTAAGAATATGAAAATATAGGATACTGTCCCTAGATAGCTGAGATGCATATCAAAGGAATGAGTTCAGTGAGCTGAGACACTTGCATCTTCCCATACACAGAAAAGTGCTAAACTCCTTAACTTGGGGTATCTGGTTTTCTTTAATTAACAATAATCTTTTGATGTTCCCAACTACCTGCCCTTTGTTGCAAAACTTCTATATAACCTGGCTCCCCCCCTCACCTCCTTGAAGTAGTTCTCTCAGGGTTACTTGAGGTGCTGCCTCCTGGGCTTGAGTCCTAAAAATTCCCACTGGATAAAACATAACTCTCAACTTTCAGGTTGTGAATATTTTTTAAATCAACAGGTGATTGATGGAAACTAAACTTTTGGTGGTGAGAAGTCGAAATATAATGTCCTACACATGAAATTTATATAATGTTATAAATCAATGTTACCTCAATAAACTAAAAAATTTTTTTAAATAAATAAATTAAAGGAAAAAATAAATCTACCTTTATTTTTTTTAATAGGGTTGAATTGAGAAGGGAAAAATAAGGTGGCGATTCTGCTGTGTGGATCAGGGAACAATACCCAGAGGAGGTGAGCATGTAGAACGGATGTAATTTAGACCAGCGGTCCCCCAACTTTTTTGGCGCCAGGGACTGGTTTCGTGGAAGACAATTTTTCCACGGAGCAGGTCGGTGGGGGGGAAGGTTTCAGGATGATTCAAGCGCATTACATTTAGTGTGCACTTTGTTTCTGTTATTATTACACTGTAATATATAACGAAATAATTATACAACTCACCGTAATGCAGAACCAGTGGGAGCCCTGAGCTTGTTTTCCTGCAACTAGATGGTCCCATCTGGGGGTGATGGGAGACAGCGGCACCCGAAGTGTGTTGCTTATGTGTAGTCTACTCCATGATCTCGTTTTGGTTGCTGTCACTGCAGAAAACTCTGCTTCACAAAGACAGGATGTTGGAAATGGAAGCAGGCTTTTCAGTGCTTTTGTGGCAATCTCAAGATATTCCGCCTTGACCTTAATACAGAATGTATGGAGATTTGAAGTTGTCTCAAACATGCTTTTAAGGTCACCATCATTTGCGATCTCAAGCAGTTGATCCTCTTCTAGCACGGACAAAGTTGATTCACCTGGCTTATTCACAAATGGGTCTCAGATCCCTTCCTTCTCATTTTGGGGGTCTTTTGTGGTTGGGAAATTATGCTTAAACCCTTTTGAAAGCTGAGATAGGTGATCATGCACCAGCTGGGAGAAAGAAGGCCCTGGGTCAGCCTCTTTCAAAATCTCTGCCAATGTTTGAAACATGTCAAAAATCCCAACGTTCACTTGTCGCCCCCCACCCCCCAATTCCAGTTTGGCTTTGAATGCAGCCACTTAATCTGCCGACTTCAGCACAGTTGTCGTTCTCCCCTGAAGTGACAGATTGAGTTCGTCGAGCAGGTTGAATATGTCACACCAGTAAGGAAGTTTTGTGACCTATTCTGTGTCACTGAAATGTGCTGCCAGTGGTGACTGTTTTTCTAAAAGAAATCTCTGGAGCAGCTCTTGTAACTCAAAAATTCTAGGCAGAGATCTACCTTTAGAAGTCATCTCGCTTCTGTGTATAAGAGAAGACGTGTGTGTGTGTGTGTGTGTGTGCTCTGTGTCCATCTCCTCACAGAGCTGCATGAACAGATGTGAGTTAAGGGCATGTACTTTAATGTGACTGATACTTTTAATCACATCCCGCAAAACATTGTTAAGTTCAGGTGACATTTTTTGGCTAGCCAGCACTTCTCTATGGATGACACAGTGTACAGACCCACATTCAGAAGTGACCTCTTTGACCCGAGTAGTGAAACCAGAAAGCCATCCTGCCATGGCAGCTGCTGCATCCGTGCATGTACCGACACAAAATGACCAATTCAGTTTTCCTGACATGTAATCATTCAAAGACTCGAATAGTTTTGCAGCTGCGGTGTTGACTGGCAACAAAAGCGCACATAACATATCCTCATGAACATCCTCCTGAAAAATATATTGCACAAAAACAAGCATTGTTGTCTTGTTGTCAACATCGGTAGACTCGTCAACCTGGATTGCATACCATGGTGACTCATTAATCCTCTCGAACAATTGTGCCTCAGTATCCTCTGCTATTTCATCGTCTAGTTATGGTGCTAGCCGAAAGAGGAACACGTGCCACCTTTTGAACTGCAGCCTCTCCTAAATTTTTACGACAAATGTCCTTAGCAGACGGCAGGATCAACTCTTCACCAACAGTAAAGGGCTTCTTAGCTTTAGCAATGCGGTTAGCCACCAAGAATGATGCTCTCAGTGCAGACACATTTGATGAAGTGGTGGTCTTCAATAATTGCTTGTTCTTCATGTTCACGTGTTTTTCTTTTGAAAAACTCCAAAGACTTGTCTTTTAATGCAGGGTGCTTGGTCACCATGTGGTGAAGCAGTTTTAAAGTTTTCATGGCTTTGTTGGATAGCCAGTTGCCACATATTATACAAAGCGGTCTTGGAGAATGTGAATCACCTGTTGCAATGAACCTGTAATTTAAGTAGGACTCTTGGTATTTTCTTTTAAATGCAGCTTTCTTTTTGTTGGAGGTCTTAGAGTCTTCTGCTGTCTCATCATTGGGTCTTTCCCCCTTTTCAAAGAAGCTCCCCAGCGACATTTGTTTTTCACTCATTTTGGCTAGGGTTAGCTTGTGGACTTACCAAAACTGTGACTGAGACAAGTGTGCAGTGTGGGAAAGAGGCGTGGATGGAAGTGGTAAAGAAAATAATGGGCAGGCCACACCCGAGCTAAAATAAGTGTCAGATTCTGACTTAAAGCCTGCCATCAGATGCAGCTGTACAACTGAAGTACATCAACTCACTTGCCACCAGATGCAGCTTAATTGTCACTTGCCACTCACCGATAGGGTTTTGATATGAGTCTGCAAGCAATTGATTTACTATGGTCTCTATGCAGTCGAACCTCTCTGCTAATGATAATCTGTATTTGCAGCCGCTGCCAGCGCTAGCATCACCACCTCAGCTCCACTGAAGATCATCAGGCATTAGATTCTCATATGGAGCGCGCAACCTAGATCCCTCACGTGCACAGTTCACAGCAGGGTTCGCGCTGCTATGAGAATCTAATGCTGCCGTTGATCTGACAGGAGGCGGAGCTCAGGTGGTAATGCGAGTGATGGGGAGCAGCTGTAAATACAGAAGAAGCTTCGCTCGCTCACCCGCCACTCACCTCCTGCTGTGTGGCCTGGTTCCTAACAGGCCACGGACCGGTACCTGTCCGTGGCCCGGGCGTTGGGGACCCCTGATTTAGATATTCGGAGAGAGAGAGTGGAGGAGGAAGGACACTGCATGTGAGAAGAACAGCAGAAGTAAAGGCTCAGTTGTGGGAAAGAGGAGATATATGTGGGAGCACTAGAGAACTCACGTTTTGGAGCATAGGACACATACAGAAGAGAAGTGGAAAATCAGGCTGGATGCTAGGTGGGGGCCAGGTCGCCCAAAGCCTTATGAGCCAGATTAGAATATATCCTGTGCGGTAGGGAGACCTTGAAGATTCTCAAGTAGAAAAGGTATGCTCGGGTTTTATCTGTTGCTGCTTTGAGATAAGGACTGAATTGTTTAGGCTTTCAAAAGCAAAGGCTCAATTGTTTAGGCTTTCACTAACTTGGTTGATTGGGAGGGAGCTGCTGGAAGCTCAAGCTGGCATATCTCCTGCCATCTTGCAATTCTGCTCCAGGGCTTTGCCCTGCCTGTTTACACTTATCTACCACAAACATGAGGAACACAAAGAAGAATCCCAGCTAGTCCACAAGCAGGAGGAAGAACATGATTGCATGTGGGTG
Source organism: Delphinapterus leucas (assembly GCF_059928025.1). Classification (NCBI taxonomy): domain Eukaryota; kingdom Metazoa; phylum Chordata; class Mammalia; order Artiodactyla; family Monodontidae; genus Delphinapterus; species Delphinapterus leucas. Next base: position 128,713,187 of record NC_143131.1, read on the forward strand.
TTGGGAGGAGAAGATTATTGGTTATAAAAAGAAGAAAGGCAGAGAGAAAATGGGGCTACTCACTGTGCTGGAGTTATTACCCTCTGCCTCACCTGTCTTGCCTGGGTGCCCTTGCTACCCACAGCCATAGGTAGGAAGCCTTGTGGCAGCCTCAGACCTCCTGCTGCTCAAGAAGAGGCAGGAATGCCCTGGCAGGCTCTTTTTACATGGTCCAGGTGTGTTCCCAGGCAGAACCTCTGTGTCCAGGTAGTTATGGAGCCGAGGGCCTGCCTTGGCCTCCCTATCCCATTATCTGCTGCCCAGTCTCATCTGCTTGAAGAAGGAAGGCTCTGACCCCTGAAAATTCTGACTTGACTTGGACACTGAACACTCTGCTCAGTGTTAGGCCATCTCTTGCCACATGGAATGCATCTGTTTCTTTTGGCTCGCCCATCTATGATCCATGCAGCAGCTATAGATATCTTTTAAAAATTATTGATTATGGGGGCTTCCCTGGTGGCGCAGTGGTTGAAAGTCCACCTGCCGATGCAGAGGACATGGGTTCGTGCCCCGGTCCGGGAAGATCCTACATGCCGCGGAGCAGCTGGGCCTGTGAGCCATGGCCGCTGAGCCTGCGCGTCTGGAGCCTGTGCTCCGCAACGGGGGAGAGGCCACAACAGTGAGAGGCCCGCGTACCGAAAAACAAAAAATTATTATGTCATGCCCTTCCTCTGCTTACGACCCTTATGGAGCTTTCCTCTACTCTTGGAATAACATTCTAGCACATGGTCGGCTCCAGCCTCCCTTTCCCTTCTTTCCTTCTACGTCTCTTCCTCCTCACTCCGATGCATCACCAGCTTCTGGAGGACTCTCAGCTCTTCCCACTCCATGGCCTTTTGCTGATACCATTCCCATGCCTCTTCATTTGGTCGGCTCTTGTCCTTCATATCTTGGCTTAAACTTCACGTCCTCGGACAGGTTTTCCCCATCCCCCTGTAGCTCTTATCCTAATTCATAATTATACATTTACTTCTTTTCTTATTTATTTTCTGTCTCTGCCACTAGGTCATGAAACTCCATCAAGGTAGGGATCATACCTGTTCCATTTATCCTTACCTCCCTAACAGCTAGCATGGTGCCTGATCTATAGTGGGTACTCGATTGACACTTGTTCAGTAAGTGGATGAATGAACTAATGAGTGAACGAGATGCTGGTTTCTCAGTGGATGCACTGATCTTCTAGGAAGTACACACAGGATCCATCTGACTTTGAGTCGCTACATGCTGTTCAGGGTCATGAGCCATCTTATACTGCCCTTGGGCCTCCTTAGCCTGGCCCCTCTGCCTTTTGTGCTTACCTGCAACTTCTAGCTTCCTGGTCCTGGCTGCTGAAGCCAGTGGAGCTGAAGGGCCTCCATCGCCCACATCCTACACTTTGGTCCTATCCTGCCTTGGCCCTTGGCTCTTTCTGTGTAGGCTGGTCCACAATTAACAGAGTCAGTAAGGGTGACTAAAGATGTCTGCAGAGCACCTCAGATCACACGGCTGATTCAAGACCTGACCTCACGTCTCCTGGCTCCACAACAGTGATTTTCCTATTACACCCTGCTGCTTCCCAGACACCACAAAAATTGCTGGTCTTTGTGCTAGCAATGAAGATTATCATACACGCTACCCCTTACTACAACAGTTTTTACCAGGAGTGCAGGGATTCATACTCCCACGGGCACATCAGAATTTCAAGGAAATGAGAAGTAATGTGACTTTTTTCCCATTTAGTTAAAAAATATAGTGGTGATGAATGATTATTATACAACGGTCAAATGGTACAGAAGTATATACGTAAAAAAGGAACATCTGTATTCATACCCCTCTCCCCACTTCATCCCAATCTAATTCTCCTTCCCACTTCTTTCCTCAAAAGTAACTACTTTTAACAGTGTAGTGTGATTAAGTCCAGGCCTTTTTAATATATTTATAAATATTATGTATAAATAATTTATATACATATATATTAAATAGGTTATTTTTTAAAATCCTGTAGAGTTTTAAACACATATTCAATATTATTTTTAAAATTGTGTGTGTTGGGACTTCCCTGGTCGTCCAGTGGTTAAAAATTCGCCTTCCAATGCAGGGGAAGTGGGTTCGATCCCTGATCAGGGAACTAAGATCCCACATACTGTGGGGCAACTAAGCCCACGTGCTCTGGAGCCCATGCGCCACAACTAGAGAGAGGCCCGCATGCCACAACGAAGAGCCCTCTTGCCACAAGTAAGACCCGATGCAGCCAAATAAATATTTAAAAAATAAATAAATTAAATAAAACTGTGTGTGTTGAAAGTGAAAAAAGGACACTACTTTTGTGATGGAACAAACTCTCGGCTGATGGAGCACAGTCAAGAGGCCTTGTTCTGGTATGTGTATAAAGAGATGGCAGGAGAACCAGCAGAACCTGGGGCTAGAGCTAAAGCAAAGGAAGTCTTCTTTGTGAGATGGCTCGGAGGCTCTCACCAGCAGCAAAAGCGGTAGGCACAGTTCATTAGGACACCCTTGTGGTGCAAGGCCACAGCCTATCACCTACAGTCTGACAGGACCGAGATGGAGATGACGATGTGGGCAGAAGGAAGGGAGCTGAGTAGGTACGTTAGGATGAAAAACAGGACAAAAATGGATTTGTGAAGACAATGAGAAGACAAGCCATAGACTAAGAGAAAATACTCGCAAAAGCATATCTGAAAAAGGACTGTTATCTCTCTTAAAACTCAACAATAAGAAAATGAACAACCCGATTAAAAAATGGGCAAAAGACCTGAACAGACCTTTCATCAAAAGAAGTGTACAGAAAGCAAAAAAAGCATACGAAAAGATGCTTCACTTCATGTGTCATCAGGGAAATGCAAGTTACAACAACATGGAGATATCGCTACACACCTATTAGAATGGCCGAAATCCACAACACTGACAACGTAAAGTGCTGGTGAGAATGTGGAGTGACGAGAACACTCACACTGCTGGTGGGAATGCACAATGGTATGAAACAGCCACTTCGGAAAACTGTTTGGTGGTTTCTCACAATACTAAACAGATCCTTACCGTATGATTCAGCAATTGCATTCCTTGGTATCTTCTCAAATGAACTGAAAACTTTTGGCAACACAAGGACCTTACACGAATGTTTATAGCAGGTTTATTCATAAATGCCAAAACTTAGAAGCAACCATGGCGTCCTTCAGTAGGTGGACAGATAAACTGTGGTATATTCAGACAGTGCAGTATTATTCAGCAGTAAAAAAAAAAAAAAATCAGCTATCAAGCCATGAAAAGACATGGAGGGCTTCCCTGGTGGCGCAGTGGTTAAGAATCCGCCTGCCAATGCAGGGGACACGGGTTCGAGCCCTGGTCCGGGAAGATCCCATATGCCGCGGAGCAACTAAGCCCGTGATCCACAACTACTGAGCCTGCGCTCTAGAGCCCGGGAGCCACAACTGCTGAGCCCGCGTGCCACAACTACTGAAGACTGTGTGCCTAGAACCTGGGCTCTGCAACAAGAGAAGCAGCCACAATGAGAAGCCTGCGCACCACAATAAAGAGTAGCCCCCGCTCGCCACAACTAGAGAAAGCCTGCGTGCAGCAACGAAGACCCAGTTCCGGCAAAAATAAATAAATAAAATAAATAAATAAAAAAGAAACAAAGTCTATCAAAGAAAACCCCGAAACCTCCAAATATTTAAGACATGTAGACAGGGGTACTAAGAACTCTAGTTTGATATTAATGATGTAAGTATATGACTAGTCTCACATGGACAGACAACAAGGTACTACAGAGAGTAGGCTGCAGCAGTAAGTAGCCAAAAGGAAAAGAGAAACAGGATAAAGAAAGGGCACCAAGCCCTCCTATCAGGGGCTCCATCAACACACTAGAGACTAGTAGTATACTAGCTGGCTATATATATTTGTGCTCCTGATACCTGCAAATAAAAAGATGCTAACCATTGTTTTAAAAAAAAAGAATTTGTAACTGCCCTTCTCCCCCATCCAGTGGGGCGTGTGAGGCACAGGAGCTCCCTGTGCTGGGAGCTCAGTGCCCAGTTTTCACCCTGGCATTGCCTCTGGTTTGCTGTGCAACCTGGGACAAGTCCCTTCCGCTCTCTAGGTCCATTTTCTCTTTGTGTAAAGTGGGCTTGCAATTCTCAAGGGTCTCTTATTTCTTAAGGTTTTATGCATTATTTCCTGGGAGCAGAACTTTTTGAACATTTCCTAAGATAAGGGTAATTAATTAGAGTAACCATTGATAAGGGTAATTAATTAGAGTAACCATTTACTAAGTATTATTGTCTCATTTAATCTAGAGAACAACTCTCTACTATTAGCCCTGTTTTACAGATGGGGCAACTGAGGCTTAGGGAAATTGACCAATGCCACAGAGCTGATCAGTAGTGGCATCAGGATTCGAAGAAGGTAGACTCCTCTGCCCTCCCTCTCCACCACTCTGCAGGAAGAGCCTCTAGGTTCTGTGGCCTGGGAGAGGAGAACAGAGAATATAAAATAAAAGCACTTGATGTTAGACAGGAAATGGGTCTGACCTTGGGCACTCTCCCAGTTACCTCTAACATCACAGAGAACAATGGCAGAGCCCCGAGGGCACAGCAAACTTCAGAGGATGGAGGGTGTGGAGGTTCCAACATCATTGGTGAAGGAAAGGCAGAGGACAGACTCTAGGGGCTGATCTCTGGAGATAAGAATGCATTTAGAGGAAGATAATATGGACTTATAAAACAAGGGGAAAATTAAAGGGTTATCACTCCACTAGACTGTTCAGAAAATTTAGAACTTTTCTTCTTTTTGTGAATCACAAATTTCTTTTTCCATGAGATAAAGAATTGATCCTCTCAGAGAAAAAGCAAACATTAATCATTAAGCTTTGCCTACAATTTCACGACGTTTATCAAATTCCTAAGAAGACCCATGGCCTAGGGAGACTCGTAAGAATCGTCAACCAATAATTATGTTAAAAGTAATAGTGGGGCTTCCCTGGTGGCGCAGTGGTTGAGAGTCCGCCTGCCAATGCAGGGGACACGGGTTCGTGCCCCGGTCCGGGAAGATCCCACATGCCGCGGAGTGGCTAGGCCCGTGAGCCATGGCCACTGAGCCTGCACGTCCGGAGCACGGGAGAGGCCACAGCAGTGAGAGGCCCGTGTACCGCAAAACAAACAAAAAACAAAAAAAAACAAAAAAAACCCCAACCATTTAAGTGTCAAGTACTCTAACATTTACAAAATAACTTTGCATACATTACTTAATCTTTCCAATAAGTAGGCTGTTAGTCCCCACCGCCCCCGCCTTTTTTGTTTTGGCCAGCTGAGCACGGCATGTGGGATTTTAGCTCCTCGACTGATAGGGATAGAGTAGGATAGTACTCTATCTTACTCTATCCATCACAGGTAGTTGTAGAAGTCCCAGTAGGGGATTATAGATAGAGAGGGAAACCTAGGGAACTTTGGGAGACACTGTAAGTTAACGATCGCTCAAGAACTATTGGGAACGTCGTGCAACGAAGCAGGCTTGTTTAACTATAAAGCCATAAATAAAAACATGAGATATGCCCAGGTTATTAAGTGAAAGAAAAAAATGAGGTCTGCATTCTGCTGGTGGAGTTCAGCAAGACGGGGATCCTTAGGACCAAGGACAGGAATTTAAGGGAAAGGTGACATTCCAAAGTAGGAGACCCTCATTATACAGAAACCTGAGACTATTCAACATATTTTAGTATATGTTACCACCCTGCTGCTGATTTGAGTAAGCGCTATGACAGTGCTAATGTGACCTCATAGGGTCAAACACGCTCCTGCCTGATACAAAGGAGGAGCCTGTGATGTAAGCCTACGCGAAGAATGAGGAAGGCGGTCTTTTCCCCTTCCCCCACTTTCCTTTGACTATAAAAATGTAGCCTGCTTAATCCTTGGGGCAGAGCCCCCTCACCTGCCAGCTTGTATCCCTCACAAGCATCCTATATTAATAAATCTACTTCTTGCCTATCACTTTGCCTCTCACTGAATTCCTTCTGCGCTGAGACACAAAGAACCTGAGCCTCAGTTAAGTCCAGACACAGGTGAGTGACTCTAACTAAAAGACTGTGGGTTCAAGTCCCAGTCTAGGTTTAGGTTGGGTTTGAGTCCCAACACGTGGGTTCAAGTCCCAATCAGCGGTGCACGGTTTCACAACCAGGGATCAAACACGTGCTCCCTGCAGTGGAAGCGCGGAGTCTTAACCACTGGACTGCCAGGGAAGTCCCACAATACCCATTTTTATAGGTGAGAAAACTGAGACTCAAAAGAGCCAGGGAAGGGGTGACTGTACTTGGGCAGGTTTCTTTTAGGAGGGCCACATACGCTTATACCCCTTTATACAGTATTAAATTCACTTCTACCTTTACTTTTTTAAAGAACAAGATCGTGCCCATCAGTGTGTAACAGCTGTGGCTCATTCTTCATTGTTTTTACAACTGTGTAGTATTTTGTTAGAGGCTGCATCATGGGTTATTTAACCAGTCCCCTACTGGTGAGTATTTTGGCTCTTTCCCAAGCTGAAACGGGTAATTATGCACATATGATTTCCTACATATATGAGAATTTGCCTGTTAGATACATTCTCAGAAGTGGGTTTAGTAGGTCAAGGGCATGTACTTTTAAAGTTTTCACAGTAACAAATTATCCTCCAAGGGGTACCACTCATTTGCTTTCTACAAGCCGAGGGTGAGAGGGACTGTTTCTGTCTATCCCAGCAAGCGCTGGGTGCCACACTTCTCACCCTGGATCCGTCTCTGAAGAGTGCAAGTGACAGCTCCTTGTGGGGCTGCACTCCTGGACTCGGTTCCTATTCCTCGCTTTATCAAAGATCTTGTACGACTGGAACCTGTCTGAAGGTGAGAGTTAAGACGTCAGGGCCCAGGAAACTATGTCTTGGAGAAGCGCTTGAAAGGACTCTGTGGAAATTAGGACAGCCAGACTCATGCCCTGCCCCTCCTTGAAGGGCTGTCATTAAGATAAGGGAGCACAAAGTGCTGTGCATCCAGGTGGGGTGAAGGTCAACAGCAGGCCATATGGTGCAGCAGCTTTCCTACTAATCTAAGAAAGCCCTCAGGGACATAGAGAATAGACTTGTGGTTGCCAAGGGCGGGGGCGGTGGGAGAGGGTTGGATTGGGAGTTTGGGATTAGCAGATGCAAACTATTATATATAGAATGGATAAACAACAAGGTCCTACTGTATGGCACAGAGAACTATAGTCAATATCCTGTGATAAACCATAATGGAAAAGAATATGAAAATGAATGTGTGTATATATATATGTATAACTGAGTCAGTTTGCTGTACAGCAGTAATTAACACAACATTGTAATTCAATGATACTAAAATTAAAAAAAAAAAGAAAGTCCTCAGATCTCTCCAACGTTCTCCCTAGAAGACTGCTGAGGTAGTGAGCTCCCTGTCAGTAAGGGTATTCAAGCAGAGATCAAGGTATGCAGGACACGGTTGACTGGTAGTTTCTATTCCCACATCTTTTTGGTGTGTCTTCCTCTATTGCAGAGGCTGGAAAGGGAACAGTTAGTTACATCTCCTATACTCCTGGAAGCTACAGTTCTGTCTATAAAACAGGAAGGTCAAAAGGTGGTGGAGGATATCTGCTGCTTCAGGCTGTTTTCTGCTGTCAGGAGAGGCTGTAGAGAGGAGGGGTTTTTCTATAGAGTCATCCTGGCTTTGTTCTCGAGGTTGTCTAGAGGCATGCCGCGGCAGGCCCCAGTCCCAATCCCTGGGTCACAGCAGCAGCCTTGGGTTCCTGACCACAGTGGTTCCAGGGGTCTCCTGCTTCCCTGCCTTCCTGATTATGGGGGAGGTGGTGACTCCCCAGGTGCCACTTCAGAGGCATTGTTCTGAGAATCCTTCCTGTAAGTCCAGTCTACAGCCCCCTCCTCCGACCCTCCTAATGGCTCTGTAAGCCCCTAATTCCCATTATGAAATCTATTTCTGGTATTTTCCTGTGTAAAATACGGTTTCCTACCCTAACCCTGACTGATGGGAGGCAGGGATGTGCAAAACCTACAATGTAGTTTCCTACTCTCAATTTCTATGACTTTTCCACATTGTTTCATGGCAGAAAAGCAGTCCTCGAAATCCAGTGTTTTTACTGAGGGACATGTGGCGATGCTGGCAGGAGAAAGGGGTGGCCCAGCTCGCCCCTCACTTCCCTGGCTGCATCTCCAGGCCCTGACTCGCCCAAGCAGAGGTGAGTTTGATGTGTCCCATGGCTTCTCAGATCTACTCTCTCTTGTTCCCTTGGCACTGAGGCTAAGTCTGGCCCTAATTGTACTCAGGGTTCCAGGACAGGTGGCCTGACCTTAATTTGGGGCTTTTCTGGGGATAAGTGATAAAGGACATTTCCTTCCTCTGCTGCTTTGTGGGCTCTTGAGGAGAAAGCTCCCCATGAAATGGGTAAAGTTGTGACAGAAAATTCACAGGATACCAGAACCAGACTTAGCCCTGCCCACAATCTGAGGGAGAAATCCCTGTTATAAGTGCTGCCCACATTGAGCTTAATACCCATTGTCTCCTTCAACCCTCTCAACAACTCTAAGCAATAGGACTTATTCTCACCATTTTACCTATGGCTCAGAGTTGGGGAGAGCTTGCCCAAGGTCACACAGCTAACATGGAAGTCACAAAAGCAGGATGGGAATGAGTGTGTTTTTCTGCGATCTTAACTACAGGTTGTCCAGCATCCTAGAAGCCATCTAGTTCAATGTTCTCTCCCCTCCCATAAAATGCTTGAAGGTTTCCTCTTCCTTGTGTGTTACAATCTTTCCAATAGACAGTGGAAAATATGTATTAGATGGAAATTAGCACATTTTGACTATCAATTTTATATTTAGAAGTTTACCTATAGGATATAATAGGGAGTGTTCAAACATGTATGTAAACTCAAGGGTACTCATTACAGCCTTAGTTATACATGTAAAATTATAAGCAAGCTATTTGTCAAGTCATAATGCTAGGGAAATTAATGATGATACATTTATCCAATTGAATGGTATTCAGTTATACATGGTAATATATATTGAAATTAATTGATATGTAAATCCAGGTTTTTCAAAAGTTAATTTGTCCATCAGTTACTGAGTATCAACTATGTTTGAGGCACTTCACCCATGTCATTCTCTCTGTTATTTCAGTTTTGTGTGCACATCTCTTCCTCCCTGGGCTGCGAGAGCCTTAGAGGCAGGGACGTGAATGATGTCACGTGCTCACTGCTGTAGCCCCACGATGCCCAGGTGCTCAGTAATGTTGAGTAAATGGACCCCTAAAGGGTTATGCTTAGGATTTAAAAATTATCTTTAAGGAGCATTATTTTTTGCCACCAACACAACTTCTCTAAATCTCTCTTTGCCTGTCTGTCAAGATTTAGCTCCTGGAGTTACTGGAAAGAAGAAGGAAAAAGTTCCCATAAAAGTCTCCAGGTGCAAGATCTCAGGCCCAGGAGCTCCTGTCGGGGAGGTAAGGAGACTTATGAGATCCCGCTGACCTCCTCCGGGCAGGAGGAGACCTGCTGGAGATGCTGCTAGACACTCCTTGGGGGCCACCGGAGCATTCCTTGGGCTGCTGAAGGAGGTGCCTCCCGCCCCAGGCAGGCAGACACCTCACTCTTGCGCTCAAGCACTGTGCGGGTGAGGGGCTGGGAGCGGTCATGGCTTTGGCAGGGGTTGAGCAAGCACAGGTTTGGCATGCAGGAGCTGCAACGCCCAGCTCTCAGCTGCTTGAGCCATAGAAGGCTCAGGAGCTTAAATACTGCACTGCCTGCCTCGCCTGTTGTGATGCAGGCTCTGCTCCTTGGGAAGAACAAATGGCCAAAAGCATGAATGGATGGATAGATGGGCTTCTCCTACCCTCAACACGGAGACGCCTCACAGTTGCTCTACGAGTCTGTTCTTTCTCTTCCTCCTTCTGATGAAGTACCCCCATGCTGGCCACTCCGCTGGGTGCTGGGGATCCACCGGGGCCAGGGTGCAGTCCCTGCCTTCCATGAGCTTAGCTGGAAATCATGAATATCAATCAGGGTTTCCCATACATAAATTTAAAAAATTTCAACTGTGATAAGCGCTCTGAAAGAAAATTTAGCAAGGCTGAGTGTGTGTAACAAAAGCAGTTACTCTTATAAAGGGGATCAGGAAGGTTTTCCTGAGGAAGAGGGAAGTCCCCTGCACAGCAATGTTCTCTTCGCCTTGCTGCTGTAACAACATGTGGCTTCCTCCTGAGGTCACTGCTTCCTCTGCAGGCCTCTAAGAGAGGGCTGCTTTCCTCTCTCCTCTCTAACACAGCTCCCTTGGAACACATGACAGCAGTCCGCAGCACCTCTACTTGTTGCGGCATGCACAGCCCTCAGGGCCGCCCCCTCTTCTACTTAACAACCTCTTTCTCTCTTTCTCCCTTTCTTACCCTCTCTCTCTCCCTCCACCATTTCCCTATGATCATTCTTGATTAGTTCAACCACATAAAGGAATCACCTGTACTCCAGCCTCTTACGTCCTTGACCACCTTTTCTTTCAGTTTGTCCTCCACACACTGACTCCCACCATCACACCCCAGACCTTGTCATTATCAAAACCTGCACCACTATTCTGAAAAAAGTTTTATTGAAGTATGGTTGATTTACAATGTTGTGTTCCTACACTACTTTCAAAGTCTCTATTTCAAGCATCCCATTCTCTGGGTGCCTCACCAACACCTACTGGTCCATCTCACATCCACTAATTTGCAGACCCTACCAGATCTTTGACCACGTCAGGGCCTCCTGTCCACTGATGCTGCTCTGAGACCCATCCACTGCTCTTCGCCCCCTCATAGCTTCATTCCCCTTTTTACCCAGTGATTGGTCAGTTGTGGAGTCTCCCTGCCATACACTCTCATCCCTCTCCTTGTATTGTATCCACCTTCCAAAGCCACAACACTGACCGGATGCACCTTTGCCTCTACTTTGAGACTACACCCAAGTAGCTGAATGTGGCTAGAGAACAACAGCCGGATTTGCCAACCCGTCACATTTTAAATTTATGAAAACCTCAGGTGGGTCCTAGCACCGCAGGGAAAATCTACTCTTTGTCTTATTTATGTGGTTCTTCCACTCTTCAAGAGGACTATTTCCTACCTCTTCTCTCTATTCAAACCTTCTCTCTATTCAAACCTCCATTACTCTCCCCTGTCAGCCGATGGCATTGTTCTCATTTCATTGAGAAAACAGAAGCAATCAGAAGAGAACTTCCTTATCCTCCAGCCACTAAATCTATCCACTGACCTGTGTCTGAATCCATATATGAGGCTTTTTCTCCCATGAAAGTGGCTGAGCCATCCTCATCCTGTCCTCAGTCCCTTTATCTTGAGCACTGGATCTCATCCCCTTTCCTTCACCTACTCAAGAGTCTTCCTCCTGCAATGATCCTTCCCTCTTTCTTTTTTTTTTTTTTTTTCCTTCCCTCTTTCTTGCACCATCAGCCTTTCCCTTTCTACGGCATCATTCCCATGAACATATAAACATACCATAGTACCTTTAATCTCTCATCTCTCTGCTCCCTTTCATAGCAAAATTCCTTAAAAGAGTAGTCTCTATTCACTCTCTCCAATTTCTCATTTTCCATTCTCTTGAATCTACCTCAGCCGACTTTCATCCTTATTATTTAACTGAAACTGCTTTTGCCAGTGGCAACTATGGTTCCTGTTGCCAAATCCAATGGCTAAAACTTAGCCCTCTTCTCAGTTGACTTGACAGGAGTAGACATTTCAGTCCCCACCCCCCTTTCCTTTTGGCCGTGCCACACGTCATGTGGGATCTTAGTTCCCCGAACAGGGATCAGGGCTCAAACCTACGCACCCTGCAGTGGAAGCGCAGAGTCTTAACCCCTGGACCACCAGGGAACTCCTCAGTCCTTTTTACACACACTATTTTCACCGCTGTGGTGATAGACTCTAAGATTCCACCTCCTTTGATATTTATGGTATCCATGCCCTTGTTTATCTCCTCCTCTTGAGTGTGGGTGGGACCTATGCTTGCTTCTAACCAATAGAATGTGGCAAAGATGATGTAATGTCACTTTCATGATTACATCGTCATATAAGGTCTTGTTTTACTAGCAGACTCTAGAGACTTCAAAGTTAGTTGGCTTTAAAGAAGTAAGTGGTCATGTTAGAAGGCCCATAAGGTTAGGAGCTGAGGGCCAGCAAGAAGCTGAGGGCCAGCAAGAAGCTGACAGCCAGCAAGAAGCTGGGGCCCTCAGTCCTACAACAGCAAAGGAATTAGTTGCGCCAGAAACCTGAGCGAGCTTGGAGGAATATTATTTTCCAGTTGTGCCTCCAGATGAGACTATAGCTCAGCCAACACGTAGTTGCAGCCTGTAAGCCCCTATAAGCTTAGGACCCAGTTAAGCCATGCCTGAACTTCTGACCCAGAGAAACTGTGAGACAATAAATGTATGTCACTTTAAGCCACGAAGTTTGTGGTAATTTATTACACAGCAATAGGAAACTAATATAACCACTCATCTTCTTTTATATGGTTATATTTTTTCCATAGTGGCATCTTATACTGTATTTTTAAAAACTCAGACACAAGTTATTTGCATATTAAACAGGTACTATTCTGTACCTTCATATGGCAAATCATGGCCACGGAACCCTAGGGTCTAAGTGAGGGGTCAGAAGAGAACCCAAAGGTTCTCACACTTCTTACCAAGTGTGACCCTGACCAAACACCTTTGTCTCTCTGAGGTTCAATTTCCCATATATAAAATGTATGGGAGATTTCCCTGGCAGTCCAGTGGTTAGGACTTTCACTGCCGTGGCCTGGGGTTCAATCCCTGGTCAGGGAACTAAGATCCCGCAAGCCAAGTGGTGCGGCTAAGGAAAAAAAAAAAAAAATGAATGGGTTGCAGCAGACCATCTCAAAGAAACTCTAAAGTGTAATATATAATGATTCTGTGGCTGACTGAGGGCCTATCCAGTCTTCTTTGGAGGGAGGGATGTTGCTGAAGCAGGGAAAAGAAGGACGCACAGAGCTGAAAGATTTGGGAGATGAATTTCTTCCCCTATTAATTTCATCGGTGAGAAACTGAAGCCCGGATGAAAGGGACTTGCTAGTACATGGCAGAGCTAGCCTCAGCCCTTTCCTTTGGGCTCCTACATCAGTGTTTTTTTGGCAACAGGAGGCAGTTCTCTCTTCTCAGCTCTCCCAGGTCCTTTGTTACCGTTGTGAGGGAACCCCAAGGTCTGCCTGCCCTACAGGGGCTTAGTGGGTTTGCTCCAGATCTCTTAGAGGACTTGGTCCCAATCCTGGGAATATTCCTCACCCAATGCTGCCTTTTCCTGCCTTATTTCAGGAGGACCTACCAGTTGGCGCTGTCTTATGCCGAGACTGAGATAAAGGAAGCTGTTGGCTGAGTAAGAGGTTAGGGGAGTATCTGTGGGTACGATGGAAGCTGTAAGTTGGTTTCAGGTAGATTGGAAGCTAGAGCTTTGGAGAACCTGAGCCCAGTAAGCTCTCGGAGGCTTCCCGCCACACACTCCTACTTTAAAAATTAATATTCACGGGGCTTCCCTGGTGGCGCAGTGGTTAAAAATCCGCCTGCCAATGCAGGGGACACGGGTTTGAGTCCTGGTCCGGGAAGAGCCCACATGCCGCGGAGCAGCTAAGCCCGTGCGCCACAACTACTGAGCCTGCGCTCTAGAGCCCGTGAGCCACAACTACTGAAGCCCGCATGCCTAGAGCCCGTGCTCCGCAACAAGAGAAGCCACCACAAGGAGAAGTCTGCGCACTGCAACAAAGAGTAGCCCCCGCTCACAACTAGAGAAAGCCCGTGCGCAGCAACAAAGACCCAACGCAGCCAAAAAAAAAAAAAAAAATTAATATTCACATTTTTAAAAAGACGTCCATAGTTAAACCCCTAATTTTTTTAATCAAAGGATTTATAATTAAAGCTAGAGTCTCCTTATCTAACCCTCTCCATTCCTCTTTCTGGGGCTAGCCATTTTTTTTTAATTGGTTTTTTGTTTTAGTTCTTCAGTTCTCCATCTCTTTGTATAATACACTTTAATGATATTTCTCAACTAATCAACATGCTGTTAGATGAAAATTTATGCCTGTTAATCTCCCCCACTCCTCCTGTCAATATAATTATTTCACTTTTAGTTCTTTTTTACCTATCTTTGTACTTTTAAAAATTATATAAGCATAAAGATAAACTTCTTAAATTATAAAGAGTATTTGTGTTAGTTTCCTATTGCTGCTTTAGCAAATTACCACAAGTTTTGTGGATAAAACAAGAGAAATTTGTTGTCTTACAGTGCTGGAGGTCAGAAGTCCTAAAATCAAGATGTTGGCAGGGCTGTGTTTTTTTCTGGAGGCTCTAGGGAGAATCCCCTTCCTTGCTTTTCCAGCTTCTAAAGGCCTCCCGCACTCTTTTGGCTTGTGGCTCCTTCTCCATCTCCAAAGCCAGTAGAGGAGCATCTTCTCTTCTCCGACCTTTCTGCTTCCCTCCTATAAGAACCATTGTGATTACATTAGGCCCGACTTGGATAATCCAGTATAATCTCCTCTTGTCAATATCTTTAACTTAATACATCTGCAAAGTCTCTTTGGCCATCTAAGGTAACATATTCACAGGCTGTGGGGATTAGGACCTGGACAGCTTTGGGGGTCATTATTCTGCCTACTCCACCATTCATCCCAGTTTACCTGGAACAGTCCCACTATATGCCTGGTGTCCTGGTGTAACTATTAATACAGCTCCCATTGTAAAGCAATTATACTCCAATAAAGATGTTTAAAAAAATATTAATACAGCGCCCCTTTTATTCTCAAAAGTGTCTCCACTTGAACAAAAAATTATAACACCCCACTTATCCAATGTTTCCCAATCTCTTTTATACCATAACACATGTGGAAAACGATAACATTTTATAGATCCTCAGGATAAAAGAACAAGCCTACTCATGACTAGAGGTAATTGCCTCAGAAGCTCTGGCCACGTTAGGACCCAGCTGGCTGCTCCAAGGGGCAAATGTATCAACATCTCAGCACCCCTATAGCCCACTTATGGTACGCCATTGGCCACTGCATACCACTGCAAAGTCTTCCTTACACTAAAGCAATATAATATGTTTTAAAGCCTGTTCTTCTGATATGCTCCTGTGTGAGCAGCATTTAATTCCAAGGAGTGTACCCGGGTTCTCATACACATGCCCTGACGCTCCTGTCATTGCAATCCTGCCTGCAGGTTAGTTCAGGTTGTCAGACTGCTGGCATCTTTTCCCATATGCCCTCTAGTTCTTTGTCCCTGCAGAATTCCCCATCCCTCGCGCATTCTCCCAGGCACCAAGAGTGTCAGTGTTGGTGGCAGGGAGGTCCCGTTGGATTCTCTGGATGGGCTTTTTAGACAGCTTGCAAAATTTTTCTCTGGGTCTTCAGAGTGCATACGTCTCTTAACTTTGTAACACATTTTTTTTTTCTTTAAACATACTTCATTTACCACAAAGCCGTTAGTGGTAAAACATTTTATCAACATTACCTCCTTTCTAATCATCAAAAGTCACAAGAGCTTGGCTCAGAGGCACATTGTAGTGTAGATATGGCACCAGCACTTTTCCTAGTATCTGAGCTGCTGTTTGTTCCCTTAGTGGGGTCCTTGCTTTAATGGCTGCTTTTCATTTCAACCACGTTGCTAATTTACTGAACAGGATGCACCTTCCTTGGTCATCAGCACGTTACATAATGATGGTGTTTGGCTTTCTTTATAACAATTCCTAATTTCTATAGCCACTTCTGATTTCCATTCCCAAATTAAGAATTTTTTTTTTTTTTGCATACGCTGGCCTCTCACTGTTGTGGCCTCTCCCGTTGCGGAGCACAGGCTCCGGACGCGCAGGCTCAGCGGCCATGGCTCACGGGCCCAGCCGCTCTGCAGCATGTGGGATATTCCCGGACCGGGGCACGAACCCGTGTCCCCTGCATCGGCAGGCGGACTCTCAACCACTGCGCCACCAGGGAAGCCCCCAAATTAAGAATTTTTAAGTGAACTTTTTGGCTCTGTGCCACTTAATGAATTCTACTGTTATGGCTTACAGAATATTTTAAATTACACTAACAAAGAGTGCTTATACTACAGATAATTACTCAATCCACCCATAGAAGTTCCATGTGAACAACGGGATTTCTCTCTGGTTTCTGACAAAAATGGGTGGGCACTTCTGTGTCCCAGCTGAAGTGTAGCACACTTTACAGTTCACTCTTTTGAACATCAGTCAGGCTATTACGAGATACCTCGTGAAAGTTTAAATTTGGGTAGGATTCTAAATACTCGAAATTCTGCATACGAAGTAGGACTTCATGAACATTTTTATACCACACCATCTTAAATACATGTAATGCAGCTATGTATACAGAGACCGTGTTGTGTACCCTGGGTGTTTTTGTTTTTTCCTTAACCAAATGTGCTCATTCTACATGTGCTATTTTGTAACTGCCATGTATGTGGGGGCCAAGGGCTGGGAAGCCAGAACCAAGAGACACATGACGTTTGTGACTCTGGGTGCATTGCCCCTCCTCTCTAGGCCTCAGTTTCTCCACTAAGGATGAGAGGTTGGACTCACTGACCCAAGAGGGGCCTTCCAGCGCTGATAATCTAGAGTTAAAGGAGGCTCCCTGGAAGAATCCCTCATTCTCTTTATGTCTAGGGATGTAAATAGAAGAAAAAGAGAACAAAGGGGAAGGAAAAGAAACAGCTACAAGAAAAAACGGGAAGGAGCAGATACGTGTTGATAAAAAAAGGGGAAAGGAAAGAAGCAGCAAGATGCCTAGACTCACAAAGTGTGAGTATGGACTTCATTTATTAAAAAATAGGTTTCAATTCCCAATGTTTTTTTAAGAACACTGGCTGTGGAGTTATACAGAGTTTGACTCCTGGCTTTATCACTTATATTCTTGTGTGACTTTGGGCATAGTTTTCCTGTCTCCTTGCCTCAGTTTCATTTATTAAGTGGAATGAAAAATAACAACCTCATAGGATCTCAGTGGGGAGTAAATGAGTTTGTAAAGCACACAGCACTCAGTGAATCAGAGATCTTACTGTCATTGTCATCACTTTTCATGGAGTCCCTCTGAGACAGCGGGGGCAGGAATTCTCCTTCCTTTAAGGTGTTTGTAGGTCACCCTTCCCCTTCACATCCTCATGAAGCCAAACAACTCCCACTTCCTGAGTGAAGAACCCAGAGAGGCGAAGCACATATGTTCCCCCCATGCTACCCAGGTCTGTCCCTCCACTGGATGTGGACAGTGAGAGTAATGAGAATCACCTCTTGTGTGGGTATATTGATCAGTACAGTGTGCCAAGTGCTCTGAAACCCATCAGACCCTCTTCTGGCTGAGAGATGAGGAGGCAGAGGCTCAGGGAGGTTAAGCCCCAAGAGGTCATGTCATGTGTCCAGGGGTATAGGAAGCTGGGAAGCTCTATCTCAACACTTTTGTCCCAGTACCCATAACCTGGGGAGGCATTCGCTCAGCTTCTCCGGGGAGGCTGGGCTCCTGCGTGTTCTCGGCCCTTTGATGGCGTTCCCCAACCTGCTGCTTCACTAACCGTGGGTGCTGCTGAGTGGTGGTTGCGGTGAGATGGTCAAGTATGTGGTCACTGGCACTCTGGCTTCAGCGATGATCAGCCGTGCGACCCTAAATGTTTTAAATCTTTCTAAAGCCCACTTTCCTCATCTGTAAAATGGGGATAATGCCTTATGCCTAGAATGAGAAGCTGAGACAGGGTTTCTTGAGAAAGTGATTTACTAAGGGAGTGTTCTCAGGAGAAGGGGTGTGAGGGAAGAAAAGGGAAAAGCTAAGTGAGGATGCAGTCTCAGGTGGAGACTAGCTTCAGCCTGATCCCACAGGGAGCTCTGGAGCACAGGTTGCATCATAAGCTGGTCCCACCTTAAAGTCAGGGGACTGACCTTTGGTTCCCATCCGCCTTAAGTAATTGGCTGTGGACTGCACTTCCCCCATCTGTCATAGAGTGTGAAGGAAATGGATCGGGGACCCAAGGGATCCTTAAAGAAGAGATGGAGAGAAAAAGGGGAAATTGAGCAGGACTCATATGACATACACAATCAATAAACATATACCCTCTCCTTTTTATACAAAAGGCTGTATCACCATTCTCTTCATATTTTCCCTTAGGAATATAACTGGAATTTGCTTCAAAATAATTTAGGGTGCAGGGGCATTAGGTGGGAATAGATAATCGGGGTGGTGGTGGTGGTGGTGATGGTATTGGGTTGGGATACAGATAAATAATGTTGGCCAAGAACTCTCTCCAAACAGAGTTGGTTTCACTCCCAGCAGCCAATCAAATCTGCTCTTTTGAACACCATCAATGGTCATTCTTTACTAAACACAATGGTCTGTTTTCAGTCCTCTTCTTACGTGAACAAGCAGTAGCATTTGACATAGGTAGTCTCTAACCTCCTTGAAAAACTTTCTTCACTTGGCTTCCCAGACACCACCACTTCTGGTTTGCCTCGTAGCTCAGTGACCGTGCCTTCATGGTTCCTTCTGCTCATTCCTAGTCATCTTTCTATGCTCTCCTAGACTTGATTTTTGGATTTCCTCCCATAGTTATTTGCACTCACCTCCCTGGTGAGCTCATCTAGTCTCTTTGCTTAACTACCATAAATATGCTGACAATGGCCAATTTTTTATCTCTACGCTGGACCTCTCTACTCTCCACAATCATCCCAATGCCTACCTGACCCCTTCCCTTAGATGTCTAACAGGCGCTTCACACACAACAGTCTCCCCACCAAAACCTGCCCCTGCCACTGTCTTTCTGTTCTAGTAAAAGGCAACTCTATCTTTCCCGTTGCTCAGGCCAAAGTGTTTGGCTCCTCCCTCATACTCCACTTCCAGTCCGTCAATGTGTCCAACCTACGATAAAATTATTTTCAGAAACTGACCACCTTCACTGCTGTCACTCTTGTCAAGTCATCACAATCTTATCCTGGCTTACTACAACTGCCTCCCAACAGGTCTCGCTGTTTCTGCCCTTGCCTATATCAACCCAATAGACAAAGCATCCTTTTAAGCCCAAATCAGATTATGGCACTCCTCTGCTGAAACTCCTCCAGTATCTTCCCATCTCACTCAGAATAAAAGCCAAAGCCCTTAAAGTGGCTCACAGAGCACTATACAATTTTCACCCATTTGTTGTTGCTCTGACCTAATCTACTTCTCTTTCCCTAGCTTTCTTTGCTGCAGCCACAGTGACCTCCTTGTCATTCTTCAAACGGATGAGGCGCAGTCCCACCCCAGGGCCTTAGCATAGGCTATTCCCTCGGCCCAGAATGCTCTTCCCAGTGTTCACATGGCCTGTTTCTTCACCTATTTCAGGTCTTTATTTACATTTCATCTTCTCAGTGAGAGCTTTCTTGACTATTTTAAAAGTTGCAATCCCTTCCCTCTGCCTCCAGACTCCCTCTTCCACTTTCCTGATTTTTCTCCATAGCAGATACACCGCTGACATATGTATATTACTTAGTTATTCTTAGTTATTTCTGTTGCCTGTCTCCTCCCACTAAAATATAAACTGCACAATAGCAGGGGTTTTTGTCTATTTTGTTCACTGTTGTATCCCTAGAGCCTGGCACAATGATACTCAATAAATACTCATTGATAAAAATATGAACACATTTCCTCATCCTTATCTTCTTACTGTTTGATTTGATTCTTAATTTCTGTTATTATATTTTAAATTTCCAAATTTTAATTTTAATTTAAAATTAATTTTAAAATATAAAATTTATAATTTTTATTTTTCTCAGAATATTCTTTTTTAAAGCATATTGTTTTTATTTCATGATTGCAACATCTTATCTCTCTGAGGTTTTTTTAGGGCAGCATTTCTCCAACAAGAGGCAACATCAGAATCACCTGGAGGGCTTATTGAAACAGATTGCTGGGCCCCACTCCTGGAGTTTCTGATGCAGATTCTGGAATGGGACCCCAGAATCTGCATTTCCAGTAAGTTCCCAGGGGATGCTGATACTGTTGGCCCAGGGACCCCAGTTTGTGCTTTTATGTTTTGCATAGTTTCTTCCAACGTGCTTTCATGTGTTTGTGCATTTGATTATTCTTCTTAGAGGCTTTTCTCAGATGTCTGGTAATCTCTTTCAAATTTTAAAATTAACCTTTTAAATACAGTAAAGTTCATATATTTTAATTGTCCAGGTAATGGCTTTTGACCAGCGTTTAAGCCTAGGTAGCCATCATCCCAATCAAGATGTAGCATTTTAGCACTGCCCCGGAAAGCTCTCAAGTCCCTTTGCTGTCAGTCCGCACCCCACACATCCCAAGCAACCACTGATCAGTTTTCTGTCACTAGATTAGTTTTTTGCTCATTCTATATATTTGTATTAATTGAATCATGTAGCATGTAGTCTCTTGTGTCTAGCTTCTTTCACTTAGCATAATGAGATTCATCCTTATCAGTAGTTCCTTCTTGCTATATATGCCACAATTTGTTTATCAATTCATCTATTAATGAATATTTGAGTTGTTACTAATTTAACTTTAGTAAGCTGCTTGCTGTGAACCTGTGAGTACAAGTCTTTGTATGGATCACAGCCAGGACTAGGGTGAGGCAAGCCGGGAAACCTAGTTCACAAAATTTAAGGAGGCCCTCACTCTTGTGTACCTATAAGTGCCAACTTTGCACTTGCACAACCCCGAGAGGGAGCCCCTCCTTAAATTTTCCACCCAAGGCACAACTACTGAATATGCTTCTATTTTTCTTGGGTAAAGAGTGAAATTGCGGGCTTCCCTGGTGGCGCAGTGGTTGAGAGTCCGCCTGCTGATGCAGGGAACGCGGGTACGTGCCCTGGTCCGGGAAGATCCCACATGCCGCAGAGCGGCTGGGCCCGTAAGCCATGGCCACTGAGCCTGCGTGTCCGGAGCCTGTGCTCCGCAACGGGAGAGGCCACAACAGTGAGAGGCCCGCATACCACCCCACCAAAAAAAAAAAAAAAAAAAAGAGTGAAGTTGCTCCATCATAGGATAGGTATGCATTTAACTTCGTAAAAAACTGCCAACGAGTTTTCCAAAGTGGCTGCACCATTGTACACTCCCACCAGCAAGGGATGAGAGTCCCAGTTGCTCCACATCCTCACCAACACATGTATTTCCACTCTTTTCTTCTCTGTTGCCACAGATGGACTGCTGCAAATATGGCTCACCTGTGCAGTTCTTTCTGTCATCCTCATCTCTTTGGCTTTCCTGATCCAAATGAGACTCAGGAGAGTTTTTGTTGTTAGTCTTGCTGAACTGTCCATGAGTGCTGTTTCAAACAAAGGCGATATAAGCTGTGCAGCTCTGAGTGAGCTCTTCACCTTCAGAAAGAGTTTTTATTGATGCTTTTCTGAGATCTGCCCTCTCCCCTAACCCCCCACCCTGGGTCCCCTCACTCCTCTCTGAGTTTCTTCTCCTTTCTCCTGCACAGCTTCTGTCTGATCTCAGCTGCTTTTGTTGGTCCTTACACGTATTTTGGTAACTATGGATTATATTTCTCTTCTGGCTTTGCTGTAAATAGAATTTGCAGTTTTTTCCCTTTTGCTTTTGTACAGTTTCTAAGAGTAAAAGTCAAAGTGGTTATTTACACAACCATTTTGCACTAGAAATCTTTATATTTCTGAGTAAACAATGGGGGCAGAGGTGGAGATTTGCATATTGGGGAAAAGTTATCTGGGAAAGATAAGGAGATGTTATCGTATGCCAGTTTCTAATTAGGGCTGCAAAATGATAAGGTTGATAGAGTCCTAAGAGTATCTGAAAATTGTGCAGCCTTTTCTCAAGGGTCTCTCTGATAAAGGTGTACTGGTCACCACAGAAGTAAGAACCTTATCTAGAGTCAGTGCATCCCAGGTGCAGATGGCAAAGTCCCACCTCCATCAGTAATTCCAATAGGGAGCTATGTGGTTCTCACAAGCTCTGCCTTTCTGGGGTAAAACATTAGGAGGAGCCACAGAATCAATGAAATTTGAGGTGGGAGATGACCTAAAGGGGGCATTCCTAGACTTGGACTCAGCAGCATTCCAAGCACAGCTCCTGGCACTGAGCAGTCAATGAACTGGGGACTTCTACCAGGGATGGGATGAATTCATTCATCCTCATATTTTGACTACATTCTTTTCTCTTTCCCTGCTGAAATGAATCAAGTGGAATAGATTTTTTAAAATATATATATAGGTTATGGAACATATAGAGATTTTAAACATATATACATAAAGTAATATATGTTTATGAAATAATTTAAACAGTACAGACAGTGAAGAATAAAAGTCTTAAGGAAAACAGTAAGTACTGGTATTCATGATTCTAAATTTTAACACCACACATCTGTACATGCCTATATATAGATACTTTTATAAATACATGGCATAGGGTTTGGAAAACAATACTCAAATGCTGGTAACTGTAAATCTTTGGAGAGGAGAGTGAATTTGGGAGAAGGGAAATTTTCACTGTTTATATATACCAAGGAAGTCCATGTTCATTATCTTGATTGTGGTGATGGTTTCACAGGTGAATACATATGTTGAAAGTTATCAAATTATACACTTTAATTATGTGCAGTTTATTGTATATAAATTAAACCACAATAAAGCTGTTAAAATATTCAGTAAAAATTATATAATGCAGTAACATATTTTTATTAGAAATGTTACGCAAGAATTTCCCTGGTGTTACAGTGGTTAAGAGTCAGCCTGCCAATGCAGGGGACATGGGTTCAATCCCTGGTCCAGGAAGATCCCACAGGCCGCGGACCAAGTAAGCCTGTGCGCCACAACTACTGAGTCTGCGCTCTGGAGCCTGTGAGCCACAACTACTGAAGCCTATGGGCCTAGAGCCCATGCTCTGCAACAAGAAAAGCCACAGCAAGGAGAAGCCCGTGCACCACAACGAGGATTAGCCTCCCCCGCTCACAGCAACTAGAGAAAGCTGGTGTGCAGCAATGAAGACCCAACGCAGCCAAAAATAAATAAATAAAGTTATATTAAAAAAATTTTTTTAAAGATAATGAATATATTTGTCACCTTGAAAGTTTCCTTATGTCCCTTTATAATCACTCTCTCCTCTCCTGATCTCCTCAGCCATTCCCAGGCAACCACTGATGTGTTTTCTGTCGGTGTAGATTATTTTAAAATTTCTAGAATATTATATAAACAGAATTTTGTTTTCTGGCTTCTTTCACTCAGCATAATTAAGATGTATCCATTCTGTACCTGTTTCAATAGATTTTTTTTTTTCTCCGTAATTTTTAAAAGTAAAATCTGCTAGGAGGAGGGAAGAGGAGCGTAGATAAGACATACACCCCCCTGTTGCCATTAAAAAATGTTATTTACATTTTTTAAATATATTAAAAAGAGGGTATTGACTTACCTCACTGCCCCATTTCCAGTCGCAACCACACGTTTGGGCAAACGTTTAAAAGTATGACGAAAGTTTTGAAAAGATGCATTATTTCTCGATTATTAAGCGCAACGTATGCTCGGTGAGACGTGTTAACGTACGGCTAGGGTAAAACTGAGCCACCTTTCACAAGCCCACAGCTCAGGGGACCGCGCTCTCCGACTCTGGACTCGCGGCCGGGCCTGGATCTTCGACGCGCGGCTCACGCCCAGATCCCGCGAGCACCGTCCTTCCCGCAGAGGCAGCTCCCGTCGCCAGGTGGTGCTGCGAAGCCGAGCCCCCGAGCCCCGCGAGAGGGGAGGAGCAGCCGCGCGCGGGAGCATGTGATTCGGGCCTCGGGTTTGGGAGCCTGGATCACGTGATGGCGCCCGGAAGCGGCTGCCTGGGCAGCGGAGGGTGGGGATGGCTAGGGCTCCGAGCTGAGGCAGGGAGTGGTGGGCTGCTGCGCTGAAGCTGGAGCCAGAGCCACAGTCGGAACCCGAGCGGTGAGTCCGCGCGCTGATGGCCTGGGGCTGGCGGCAGGTCGTCGCCTTCTGCTGGACCCACGTCGCCTTCCTCCGGGCTCAGCGGATGCTCCGGGTCAGGCACCGACCGGCTTAGGCTGCGGGTCCGAGTCTCCTCGGTATCCCGGTCGCAGCTGCGGTGCGATGCGGGCACTCCTCCTGGATGAGGGGAGGTGGAGAATCCCTAGTCCTTCGCGCTGTCTCCCTTGACCTCCCCGACCTGTTTGACAGGTGTGGAAACTGAGGTCCCGAGACGGGAAGAATCACCGAAATGACCAGCTAGAGCTTCTGTTGAGCGCTTTCTAGAGGGGTCCGGACATCGCGGGCAGGTGACCCGCCAGCTGCGGGAACCCTGCTTGGGACTTGCTAATAGCGGGTCTTTGGGTCATAGAATACCGAAACTACCACGATGCAGCGAAATTATCTTTTGCAGCCCCTTTCTAGAGCTGTGGGGAAATCGAGGTCCAAGAAGCGGTAGGGTTTGCCTAAGGTCATCCAGTGAGTTAGTCGCAGCCCTGCGACTAGAATCCAAGTCTCCCTGAGCTCCAGTGGCTTTTTGCTTTTCACCACACTGCCTCCTGCAGAAAACTTGACAGGTGAAAAGCACGCTTTTCCTTTCCGCTTTTCTTTCATTCCTCTCCCTTTTTTAGCTCTGCATTCTCCATCGCCGCCGGGATCGACTTGGCTCTGGGTGTGGTTCCCTGATTCAGTGTTCACCGATTTTTCTGCAAACTCATCATTCTGTAGGTTTTGTTTCTAAGCGTTCTGAAATTTTGTGTAAGTCATACCAAAATATGAAATAAGAAGCAGAGTATGCTCCTGGGAGGGTAGGTGGCTCACAGCTGAGGTTGTGGAGAGCCCTAACATTAGCTTGAAGAATGTCAAGACCTTTGCTTTATTTTTAATATAGCTTGTTAGATTTGGGGAATGCTGGTCATTCGGATGGATGTTTTGCTTGCCAAAAGAAGATAGCAGCGTGGTGTAATGGAAAGAACTGAGACTGGGGAATCATGAGATTTTGTTCTAGTTCTGACACTTGCTTTGCAACCTTGGGTGACTCCCATCCTTGCTTGGGTTTAGGTTTCCCAGTCTGAACAGTGATGGGGTGGAATCCCTAAGGTCTCCTTCTGCTGTGACATTCTCTGCATCTCAGTCTGTTTGTTGTCTATTCAGAGAGATTTTTTTCTCCTGTATATTAGTATTTCCCTTGCAAAAAGGTTTAATTCAGTTGTCTAGGAAGCAGTTTCTCTACTTATTTCTAGGTTACCATGAAATCCACCTCTTCTTTCTACCTATCTCTGTATTATATCTAAGCTAAATGCTGATAGCTGAAAATGGTTTTGACTTTTATTATTTTAAATATGATCAAGGCCCTCTTTGATTCTTGTTGAGAGGCTAGTCTACAGTAATTAACGTGATTGTATGTTTAGAGTGTGTTTTTTTAAAAGATGTTCTTGAAGTCAAGAGGACACAAAAGACTTGACCATTCCCTCTGGGTTTGAGACTGTTTGGGGTGGAGGCCTTATGCAACAGAGCCTGCTCTGATGATCATATTAAGTCTCTCTCCCTTTGTTTTCTGGTTGTGCCATTTATAATTGTCTGCTCTTGAGTCCTTGTTTTCCCTTTAAAGCATGTATCTGTTCATTTTGGCCTCATCCCTGTGGCAGCTTGAAGTGCTCAGAGCTTAGTCTATTTTAAAGGCAGTGTAAGGAGGTGGATTCCATTTCTTTTGTAATGTTCCAGAGACCACAACTGGGACGGTGGATGGAAGTGCCATAAAGGAAGTGGTTTTGGGGTGAGCATAAGAACTTTAAAAGAATTAGCGCTCTAGCATGTTGCAACACAGAGCATGGCAGTCCCTGTCTCTGGAGGTCATTGTCACTGGGCAATTACTTTTGGGAATGTTGTAGATTAGGTCATTGTGTTGGGTAGAGGGTCAGACTAGATAAAATTTTCAGTTTTCGGGCTTCCCTGGTGGCGCAGTGGTTGAGAGTCCGCTTGTAGATGCAGGGGACACGGGTTCGTGCCCTGGTCCAGGAGGATCCCACATGCCGCGGAGCGGCTGGGCCCGTGAGCCATGGCCGCTGGGCCTAAGCGTCCGGAGCCTGTGCTCCGCAGCGGGAGGGGCCACAGCAGTGAGAGGCCCACGTACCACAAAAAAAAAAAAAAAATTCAGTTTTCTTCTAACTCAGAAGTTCTTTGAAATTGTAGGACTGGACTTGTTAGCATGTGGGATGTGAGGTAGAGTAGATGAAACCGAGGTCCACTTTTGTGAATGCTTTATTTTTCCCCTTTGCTCAGATAACAATTCTCATGTTAAATATTCCACTTTTTCTTTCTTTTTATCCCTCTTCTCTTCCCCAGTGAGTGTCTCAGTTCTTTAAGTTCTTGATACCTCTTCCAGGGTCAGATGCTGAAGAGTCATTGCTGTTAATGGTATATTCTTTCTTTCCATCCTGACCTGAAGTGAGATCCTAGAGCTGGGCTGAGTGAGTGGACTTTGGTTTCTACTTTTGCTGACTGGTCCTCATACTTTCTTCCAGAGGTGTGTGACTACCCACTGAGTCCTAGGCTAGCTTTCTCTTTTTCCCATAGAGGAAGCTCACATTGTCTTAACCCAGATCTTGGCGGAATCTTGTACCTCCTTCCTTTGGCCGGGCCTTACTGGGTCTGAGCACACAAAGCTAGTCTCTATTTAATGAGTGTGGGGTCCAGTGGATAGGATATTCTGCATATGCCAAAAGAGAAACCTCCTGATGCTGTATTTGGTGCTGTCTCATCTTTTTCCTTCCATACATTTCTCTTGGAATCCTTGACACCCAGGGCCAGTTCTCAATGACCCTCTCTAGTAGGAAAGACTCCTCTGTGTTTCCCTTTTCCATGAAGTTCAGGAATCTGTCTACATGGGTTACTGGGATGCTCTTGGCACATAGATCACTGTTTCCGAGATGGAGACCTGGCTCAGCTCTCCAGAGTGATGGAATGGAGGAAGCCCTGTAGCGCTTTATTTGTGTAGTGACTCCCTGACTTGAACTTCTGACTTCTGTCCTTGAACTTCTCTCTGGTAATAACACAGTTGCTGCCATTAATGAGGGTCCATTATGTACCAGGCAACATAATTAACATCTTTTCCTTCTACCTTGTAACAATATTGTGATGTAAGCATTCTTTTTTTTTTTTTTATGTAAGCATTCTTAATGACATTTTTCAGATGAGGAAATTGAGACAAAGGGAGATCAGGGTCACACAACTAGGCTCTGAACTCATGTACTTTTTATTATTCAGGATTCCCCCTGTAGACCTAATCCTGCCCCAGTTTTGTTCCCAGGGAGATTTTGGGGAGAATAGATGGTGTGTTAGAAAGAACAGTGGACTAGGAATCGGATATGCTGTATTCTAATCCCAAACTGTTAACCAGCTGGGGGCTTGGTTTTCTCACCTATAAATGGGAAACTGGAGCTTGGTTACCTGTCAGTCATGCCTGGTCCTAACATTTAGAGATTTTTATAATTGTGGGTATAAAGTGAGTGTGTTTGCTCTTTCAGCTGCTTCCGTGCAGAGCCTGCTGACGTCAGCAGCTGTTTTGCGGCTGTCCTTGCACCAGAGCCTCTCAGGCAGGAGTCTCAAGTTAGGGAATGTACTTTTTTGGTAGATCAGATGGAGTCCTATCTGATGTCCTCTAAAATAAATCTTGTGGATGTCAGAAACGTTCACTTCCCTCCCTGTAGACCACATATAGGAACACAGTCTGTGTCCTTGTTCATGTTTTTGGAATTCCAGCAACAGAGAAGAGAACGTATATCTAGAGAATTCGCTGTTTCTCTGGGTTCCAGAGAATGTAATTGTTTCAGAATAATAGGTAGCACTTTTAGTCTGTGTATTATCACCAATCCATGAACTTTGGTAGGAGGTGAGGCCTGTGGTATACCTATCATAAGATCATATATATATATATATATATATATTTTTTTTTTTTTTTTGCAGTATTCAGGCCTCTTACTGTTGTGTCCTCTCCCGTTGAGGAGCACAGGCTCTGGACGTGCAGGCTCAGTGGCCATGGCTCACGGGCCCAGCCGCTCGGTGGCATGTGGGATCCTCCCAGATTGGGGCATGAACATGTGTCCCCGGCATCGGCAGGCAGACTCTCAACCACTGTGCCACCAGGGAAGCCCTATATGTTTTTTTTCATAGTGCCTTATATAAATCTGCCTGTAATCGGGATCATCTAAGAAGCTCGTTAAAATTAAAATGCTCAGGCTGAATCAGATTGGGCCCAGAAATCTGTTTTTGTTTTTAGCAGTTTTATTGAGATATAATTCACATAGCATACTATTCATCCATTTAAAGTGTACAATTCAATAGCTTTTCCACTGAACTCACAGTTATGCAACCATCAACACAATCAATTTTAGAATATTTCATCACCCAAAAGAAACTCTGAACCCTTTAGCTGTCACCCCCTAATCCCTCCCAACTCCCTACCGCAAACTCTAGGCAACTACTAATCTACTTTTTGTCTATAGGTTTCCCTATTCTGAACTTTCATATGAATGAAATCATACACTATATGATCCTCTGTGACTGACTTCTTTCCCTTAGAATAATGTCTTCAAGGTTCATCTGTGCTGTAGCATCTATCAGTGTTTCATTTCTTTTTATTGCTGAATAATATTCCATTGTATGAATATTCCACATTTCACTTGTCCATTCATCAGGGGTTTTTTTGGCTACTACGAATAATGCTGCTATGAACATTTGTGTGTATGTTTTTCTATGGACATACATTTTCATTTTGGTATGTACCTAGGAGTGGAATCATTGCTGGATCATATGGTAACTATGTTTAGCCTTTTGAGGAACTGCCAGACTGTTTTCCAAAGTGATTGCACCATTTTACATTCCCACCAGCAGTGTAAGAGGGAACCCTCTACAACTTGTCTACATCCTTGTGGATACTTATTATTGTCTGTCTTTGAGTCTAGCCATGCTGGTGGGTGTGAAGTGGTACCTCATTGTGATGTTTGTCTCTCACTTACCTGATGGCTAAGGATGTTGAGTATTTTTACAGATGATTATTGGCATTTTCACATCTTCGGTGAAATATTATTCAGATCCTTTGCCCATTTTTTAATTGGGTTTTCACTTTATTATTGAAGTGTAATATATTTGCAGACAATTTTTCCCATTCTGTGGGTTGTTTTTCACTTTCTCGGTGGTATCCTTTGAGGCATATACATTTTAAATTTTGATTAGGTCTAATTTACCTATTTTTTCTTGTGCTTCTGCTGTCGTATATAAGAAACTCTGCTTAATCCATGGTCACAAAAGTTTATACCTATGTTTTCTAATAAGAGTTTTTATAGTTTTAGCCCCTACATGTAGGTCTTTGACCTATTTTGAGTTAATTTTTATATATAGTGTGAGGTAGAGTTACAACTTCATTCTTTTGCACGTGGATATCCAGTTGTCCCGGTGTCAATTGTTGAAAAGACTATTTTTTTCCTCCATTGAATTGTCTTGGCACCCTTGTCAAAAATCAATTGACCGTAGGTATGAGAGTTAATTTCTGGACTCTAAATTCTATTCTGTTGATCTATCTGTCTGTCATTATGCCAATACTGTATTGTCTTGGGGTCACTGTAGCTTTGTGTAGCAATTGGGAAGTCCTCCAACTTTGTTCTTTTTCTCCAAAATTGTTTTGGCTAATTTGGGCCTCTTGAATTTCCATATGAATTTTAGAATTGGCTTGTTAATTTCTGCAGAAAGGCAGCTGGGATTTTGATAGGGATTCAATTGAATCTGTGGATCAATTTAGGGAATATTGCCATCTTAACAGTATTAAATCTTCTAATTCATGAATATTGGGATGTTTTTCATTTATTTAGGTCTTCTTTAATTTCTTTCAACAATGTTTTATAGTTTTCATGTACAAGTCTTACACCTACTTGGCTAAATTTCTTCCTGAATATTTGATTCTTTTTGATGCTGTTGTAAATAGAACTGTTTTCTCAATTTTGTTTTCAAATTGTTCACTGAAAGTACAAAGAAATACAACTGATTTTTGTATATTGATCTTATATCCTGCAACTTTGCTGAACTTATTAGTTCTAATGGTTTTTAGAGGATAATTTTTTATGTGTTTACAAGTCACCCTTAGAAGTATTGTTTAAATTTTAGTAATGAAGCTAACACTTTAGTACTGCCTCTCCCTCCCTCCTCTCTTTTCCTCTCCCTGACCTTCCCGTGTGCCCTGAAAGAGACCTACAAACTCATACAGATGGATTCTCCTTCCGTTATTGGAATTTATCTTGTTTATTGTACTGAATTTGGAATAGAATTTAATCACTAAGTCTTAAATAGCTATCTTGAGAACATTTTAGTATATTCAAAAGTAAGTTCAAAAATGAGTTTAGTATTTCCAAAAGTATGAGTCTGGTAGGTGAGGGAAAGATGCTCTTACAGTTTTTATTATCAGTGGTCTTTGTTGGAAATTAAAGAAACATAAAATAAAATAAATACAAGGAGCCACCCATTCATCAGAAATAGCAAAAATAAAAATGATAAAATCCAGGAATTCCCCGGCAGTCCAGTGGTTAAGACTCAGTGCTTTCACTGCTGGGGCCCAGGTTCAATCCGTGGTCAGGGAACTAAGATCCCACAACCTGTGTGCACAGTGTGGCCCAAAAAAAAAAAAAGATAAAATCCAAAGTTGGCAGGGTTATGAAAAGATAGGCATGTCCATATATTGCTAGTGATACTGTATGTTAGTTCAGTCATTTGTATGGTGATAACCATAGAAAAGCCTATTTATCTAGCTCTACTCCAAGGATATGACTTGAAAACTAGAAACTATTTGTAGGAATTTTTTTAGGTATGATGTAAGATAGTCCAAAAAAAAAGCTCAAAAGCCAACAGTTGGGAGCTAGTGAAGCAAATTATTTTATTAATATAATGATGGACCATTATATTACTATATTACAACTAAAGATCATCAGTGTGTGTACTGTGTAGATTCAAGGAAGAGTAGATATAAAATAAGTGGAAAAAAACCTTAAAATAATGAGAATATTGATTAATTAAAAATAGTTTATATAAGGAAATTTGTCAGGGTTATACAAATAGTTGGTATTTCAATGCAATTTTGGTTGAATGTACACTTGAAAAAAACAATATATACATATATATGTTTGCCAGTAAACATGCAGACTTTTCTTATGTAGTACACTTTTTTTTTTTGGCTGTGCCACGTGGCATGTGGGATCTCAGTTTCTTGACCAGGGATCAAACCCGCGCCCCCTACACTGGAAGGGTGGAGTCTTAACCACTGGACTGCCAGGGAAGTCCCTTAGTACACTCTTTTGAATCTAAATATCTTATGGAGATTTTACTTTGTGTTGATGGGCCACACATATTGTATAAACTCTGTCCGTTGTCCTCAAGAACCTGAAGGAAGAGCTGGTCTTGAACTCTTAAATATTACAACTCTTAAATATTAACTGTCCATACTCATTTAGACAGTTAACAGGGTCTAATAAAATCTCCCACAGGGCAGGAAATGGCAATTATAGCACTAGACAGTAGAAACCAGATTTCATCACAGAGAGCCCAAGGCAAGGTGTCCACGGAGGCTTGCACTCAGTGGGGACAGCTAGAGAGAAGAGGAGGACGCCTTGGTTGCCAGAAAGAACCCTAGAAGGCACTCCAGGGAGTGATTGCACCCACCCTCTACAGTGCTTCAATTCCTGCTTAGCAGCTCTGAGAGGGGCTTCTGCTTGGATCTTTCCAGGGATAAGGAGCTATCTCCTAGAGCGATCCATTTGGACAACTCCCTTTTTTTTAAAAAAATAAATTTATTTATTTATTTTTGGCTGCATTGAGTCTTTGTTGCTGCGAGCGGGGGCTACTCTTTGTTGTGGTACGCGGGCTTCTCATTGCGGTGGCTTCTCTTGTTGCAGAGCATGGGCTCTAGGCGCACGGGCTTCAGTAGTTGTGGCATGCAGGCTCAGTAGTTGTGGCTCATGGGCTCTAGAGCGCAGGCTCAGTGGTTGTGGTGCACAGACTTCGTTGCTCCGTGGCATGTGGGATCTTCCCGGACCAGGGCTCGAACCCACGTCTCCTGCATTGGCAGGTGAATTCTTAACCACTGTGCCACCAGGGAAGCTCTGGACAACTCCTTTTGATAGTTGTCTTATGTCTAGCCAAGGACCTGCCTCCCTTTACTTTCCACCTACTGATCCTGTATCTGAGTAATCTTTGAGGCTCCACAGAACAAATCTGACCCCTAGGACAGATTTTAAACACAGTTTTTTTACCTCCCGAGTTGCCAGTTCTCCAGGTTGAAACTTCTCAGGGCTTCCAACCATTCTTCATTTAGCTGGTTTTCTTCCCCCTCATGACCTTGGTGCTGACCCCTGGCTATACCACAGTTTATCATTATCCCCTTTATAGCATGCTGCCTGGAACAGAGTACAAGGTATGGCAAAAAAGAACAGTCTGTCATCTCCCTGGGGTTCTCTCTTGTTGTAGTGCAACCAAAAATTGCATTAGTTGAATTGGCATCTATTATGATATCATTGATTTCTGTTGAGCTTATCAACTAAAACCCATAAGTAGCATTTTTTTTTCCTTTTTCAACATGCACACAGTTGCCAAGCCACATCTTCCACATCCTGCAGTTGTTCATTGGACTTTTGATCTGTAGATTTCAGCTTCTTTCTGAGCAGTTTTCTTAGTGATAATCTGCTGTGGGTCACAACATAAAGAGGCCTCTTTACAGTGTTTGAAATAAATTGAGCGTCTGTACCAAGTAAGCAAGAGTGGTTTTTGGTTGATGGGGAGGGATTGGGGAACTTGTCAGTGCCTGTTTTCTGTCCCTCTCCCTCAGTAATATGCAGGGTTCACCTGGAAGGCGCTGTTCCTCAGATGCTTTTGGTGTATTGGAAGAGACTAGAAATTAGCTGCTGTTTGCATAAAGAATTGCATTAATTGATTCCTGGAATATTAGAGCAATAGTTTAGTACACCGTACCCCCCACCCCCGCCTTTTTTTTTTTGCGGTACGCCGGCCTCTCACTGCTGTGGCCCCTCCCGTTGCGGAGCACAGGCTCCGGATGCGCAGGCCCAGCGGCCATGGCCCACGGGCCCAACCGCTCCGCGGCATGTGGGATCCTCCAGGACCAGGGCACGAACCTGCGTCCCTTGCATTGGCAGGCGGACTCCCAACCACTGTGCCACCAGGGAAGCCCCACCCCCGTCTTTTTGAGCATGTGGAACTAAGACCCGAGAGAAATAAGGAGAATTGTTCCAGGCTACTGAGCAAACTGGTGTTAGAGGCAGCTTTAGCACCCAAGCCTTCTGACATTCATAGAAATGAATTTAATTGCTTTTGCCTGAATAGCAGCTTTCAACTGTTCATATTGAGATACTAAATAGATATTTTGTTTCCTGGCCCTCTTACGAATTTCATTGCCCCAGAGCTTAGATGACTTCCTTGAATTCCTCCACCATGTGAGTAAATGATGCTGACTTAGATATCTAGCAAAGTCGGCTCTGGTGGTGAAGTGAGGCAGGATCCTCTCTGGGACTTCCAAGCCCTTCACTGGCTTTGGAAGCACTTTCCTCGTGAGATTACGTGGGGTCCTTCCTCCATTATAGTTGGTGGGAGAAAATGAGATCAACCTTGGATCACTCAGGTGCTAGGTGGGGTCAGTTTCCAAAGAGTCCCTTGGGACTGGACCTCTGGGAGCACTTGACACAGAGCTGTCTATCCTCTGGCAGCTAGTGATGGGTGCTGGGCGGGACGGTGTGTTGTGATGGCCATCAGAGGTCCTGTCTCCTCACCAGGCATCTGAGATAGCACATCAGACTAAGGATGGGCATCCAGCCACGTGCTGAGGGAGAGCCCCTTGTAGGCAGCTGGTTGTGCCAGTCTGCCAAGTGTCAGAAGGATTTTTATTGGTAATTTTTAATGTTCATGAGCCTTTTCTTCCTTACTTGATTGCGGATTCTTGGAGGAAGTTGACTCTCTTTCATTATGATATTCCATCACTGCAACTGGCAGTGTATTCAGTAGGTGTTTCCAGATTTAGGCAGGGCATCAGGATGTATGTTTACGGCTTGGTGCTACCTGTCTGTAGCAGAGCAGGTCCCTTCATCTTTTGGGGAAACGATCCTTCATCTGTGAAATGAGTAGTTTGGTGTGACCTCCGAAGGCCCTTTTAGCAACCGTCTCTAGGATTCTGGGAGCCTACACAGCTCTCAAAATGTATCCTTATAGTGTATCTTAGCGAAGTCCTTGTATTTCTCTTTTCTGGTGTATAATTATTAAAAACTCCACTCGTGGGACACCACCCTCACCATCCTTCCTCAGCACACAATAGGAAGGGTTTCTTCTTTCACCAGCTTTTGAAAAATTGGCAAAAAAAGGAGAAGGGTTGTGGCGGGGAGATGTTGCTACAAGGGCCAGTGGTGAGCATGTCTTATGCTCCTGGTCATCCTTTGTGCTGCTTTCAGCTGCCATTTCTCAGTATGCAGGCTGGTTGCAAGAAAAGAGTCCTAGGATGAGGGAATGAGCATCACTGATGACCTCCAAAGAGTATAGGACATACCAGAAATCACGGCAGAGAGAAAGAAAAGGTCATCTGTGGCTCTGGGGCCTGGTGGCGAGTTTGAGCAGAATTAGATGATCTAGAAGGGATTTCTGGAATGCAGAAGAGGCTCTTTCTGGACCGAATGCAGAGGAAAAATAGAATACAGCTAGGAATATTTAGGTTCCCATCCTCTGAGAGCTTGCTCTTGGGGAAGGTGGATGTAGATACAATGTCAGTATTGTTCAGGGTCCAAGAAATTACCTCAAAGGAAGGGGTCGTTAATCCCAACCTAAGGAATGGGAAAGGCTGCCTAGAAGTGCCTGTCTGCGTCTTTCCCCATCCCTCCCAAGCCGTGCCTCACCTTTGCTCTGTCCAGATGTGCGGGCAAATTTAGAATCTTATGAGTGTGGCACCGACTAGATAGGTTGCGAGGGAGAAGCCAAGAGAGCTCAGCCCGCCCATGTGTACTTTGTACCTTTTTCATTTCTCTTGGTATCAGGCAACGTCATTGTACTTAATCCATAGTGCAGCTGTCACTGAGCTACTGTGGCAATGGCTGCTTCTGCCCCAGAGCCGACTCCAGGCTTGGAGCTAAAGGCCCCAGCCACTGGAGGTCTTAGCACTGCCCCTGTCCCCCCAGTTACCATGTCCACGCAGAGACTTCGGAACGAGGACTACCGTGACTACAGCTCCACCGACGTGAGCCCGGAGGAGAGTCCATCTGAAGGCCTGAACAACTTCTCTTCCCCAGGATCCTACCAGCGGTTCGGGGAAAGCAACAGCACAACGTAAGTAGCTGTTCCTGTCTACCCTCCCGGGTGGGGTTCGTATTCCTAAATTCTGTATTAGTAACGTAATCTCCATTAGAGTTATTTTTGCTCCCCTATTTTTATCAGTTCCCTACTTTACAGGTGAAAGTAAGAGGTAAAGAGATTGAGTGAGTAATGGTGCTAAGATTTGCGCTTCTTGTCTGCCACTCTCTAGTCTGTTTCTTATTCTTTGTTCATTTCACCTGTGTGGTCCCAGAAGGCTGGTGCCGAGTAAGAGCCTGAACATCAGAAAAACTTCTAGAGAGAACATTCTCTTAATTTAGAGCCATGAGTCGTCTGTGCTAGAACCTTAAATGCCTCCAAGTCCAATTGGAAGCCTCCTTTGCAAAGTCTCCCCCAGACTTCCGTCCCCATCACCAATCAACTGGGACATTTGGCGGAAGAAGTAGGAAGAGGGAGGAATAACTTCTCCTGCCCTTAAAACACTCAAGGGCTTGTTAAAGGTGATCTGCTTTGCATGCCCTTGGGAGGGCTTAAGTCTTACCCCTGGAAACTGAATTCCAAGTCTCATCTGGGTGAGTTTGGCCCTCTATGGCCTCAGTTTTTCCAAATGTAAGATAAAATTGAGGACCCCTTACCCCGTGAAGCTATACCGACTCACTGTTCAAATGAAAAGATTCAGAGGAGGGTTTTCTACTCCACTGAGTTGTCTGGCTCAGTTCTGAAAGTCAGCAGAGCCCCGACATTTTCTCTGGACCCCAGCATTCCATCTTTTGCAGCCCTTCTCTTTATTCCTCAAGCTTTGCCATCACCTGCTCTGTGTTCCCTTGTGGGTTGGGTGTGACTTAACTGAGGGATCCATTACGTTCTTGACTCACACTGTCCCACTGTGACTACCCAAGGAGACCATGGAAGCTTCTCTTGAAGTTCATTACTGGTGAAGCTCCGCCTAGCTGCAATCTCTCCTAGTGCAGGGCATTTTCCCTAGTGAACTCAGAACTAGAGGAGATGGTTGGCCCACGTTATAAGCCCCTCTCCACCTCTAGCTGGTTTTCTGCTCATAAAGATTCAGCCTCCATAACTTCTTTCTCCTGTGGCATGCTATTTTAGATTCCCCCATTTGCTTGCAGTGTTAGCTGATGGAAAATATTGCTAAGACCACAACTGGCAGCAGTGAGGACTGTCTTTCCTCTTTTTTCCCTAACCTTACCTACCTAATTGGCTTCCCCCAGGTGGAAGGAGTGTCAGATGCAGCCAATGACATTTGATAGCTTCCCTTCCGAAGTCACTCTTGTTACTGTGAAATACTTCTTCCAAGCTTCTCTCTCTCTAGTTTCCTTTCCAGTTTTTGCTCCTTGTTCTTAGGCATCAGCTTGTCTATGCAGTGCTTGCCGTATGGGGTCTAGATTTTCATATTTATTTTTTCTTTTCTTTTTTTTGTCATTATTTTTTTTGGCCGCGAGGCTTGCGGGATCTTAGTTCCCCAGCTAGGGATTGAATCCGGGCTCTGGCAGTGAAAGCGTGGCGTCCTAACCACTGGACCGCCAGGGAATATGGAAAAAGTACATGGAACAAAGTACAAGAAGCAAAGTATATGTACTTCGTTCCATGTACAAAAAGCATGTACACACCAGGCTCTTCTAAGGGTTTAGGGCTCAGTAAAAACCCCTAATCGGGGTGCAAATAGGAACCCCAGATGCTTCCATGATGATGTGTTTGGTGAGGGTATTTCCTAACACTTGAATGTTATCAAGCTGTCGACTGCTTTGATGACAGCCTCATTTTTTACTCTTTTGGGCAACGTTTTCTTGTTGCCCTATTGAGCTACATTATACTGCTCTTGATCAGGCTTTGATACTTTTTCTCTAGGCTGGCAGGCTGAGAAACCAGTTGACTGAAACTGGTCTTCTGTAGGTTATCTGGAGCAGCCACTTGCAAAGTATGGTCTTCAGACCCTTTAGGGCTCCCAAGACCATTTTAAGAAGCCCACGAAGTCAAAACTGTTTTCATAATAATACTAAGATGTGATTTGTTTTTTCACTGTGTTGACATTTGCACTCATAGTTCAGAAGAAATGATGGGTAAAATTGCTGGCGCCTTAGTGGAAATCAAGGCGGTGGCACCAAATTATGCTTGTCATCGTATTTCTCACTGTCACACATATACGTATACAGAGAATAAGCCGGTTTCACTTAAGCACGTCCTTGATGAAGCAGTCAAATTACTAATTTTGTTAAATCTTGACCCTTCGGTACAGGTCTTTTAATATTCTGTGTGACAAAATGGAAAGTACACATGCAATACTTCTACTGAACAACTAACAAAGTATAGGTCATTCAGACCTGAGTACTTGGCAGACATTTTCTTGAAAATGGCAGTAATGAGACCGTCACCTCAAGAAAAACAATCAGTAGTATTTGTTGCCCACAATGAAATTTGAGCTTTCGAGCAAAATCAGAAAAAAAAAAACTCGTATCCAGCACTGTGACCTTGACAGCTTCCCTCTACTCAAAGACTTTTCTGATAAGATTAGGAATGATATTAATGAATGTGATTTTTTTTGATATCGTATAATGAAATGTGCCAGCATTTGGAAGATCCACATAGCTCAGGGAATCACTATCTTCCCAGATGACCAAAGGGCGATGTTAGAAAATTGTGTGTGGGTAAAAGATCCATCCAAGGAGCAAGATTACCAGTGCGTTTTCATGTAAGAGAGGATGAAAAGGTCAGATTCCACATTACAGCTAACTTCTAAGAAACTCCATGTGTCGAGTTTTGGTGTAGTATCAAAGAAAAATTATCACAATTGTCAGAAGAGGCTATTAAGATACATACTAACTACATGTCTGTGTGAGGACAGATTTTCTTCAGGTACTTCCACCAAAACAACATATCACAACAGCTCGAATGCAGAAGTAGGTAGTCCAGCTGTCAAACAAGACATTAAAGCGATTTGCAAAGAAGTAAAACAGTGTCCTTCTTCTCACATTATACTTTTTGGAAAATAGAGTTACTTTTTGTTAAAAATTGGTTATTTATATTAACATGTAATAGGTTTATTGTTATTTTAAATTAATAAATGTTTTAAAATTTCTTGGTTTAATTTACAATATAATATATGTCAGCAGACATAATCCATATAAGCAAAAACTGTTTGGGATCCTCAATAATTCATAAGTGTATAAAGGGGACCTAAGACCAAACAAGTATACAAGAACAGATTTGGAGGGTAAAGAGACGACAGAGATTTGTGAGGCTTATTTCTCCCTCCCACCCTCCGCAGTTAAGACTCTGCAGTCCATGGAGTTGATTTTGTGATAGGTCATATGGGTTTGGGTAATCCCAGCTCATGGCCATTGATTAAAAAGCATGATTTTGGTCAATTGCCTGGAACCCTGCTGTTTCAGAGCTGAGGTATGCTGTTCTGGTCCAGTCCCCTCACTCTACGGATGAGAGAACAGGACCGGAGAAGGGAAGGGAATTGCCATATGGAGTTAATGGCAGAGCCAGGGCTGGAGGGACCTGATCTCCCATGAAACCCAGCTCAGAGGCATTTTGGGGAGGCCTCTGGTAGGCAGGTGGTTTTGATACAGTGCTTATCTTTGCCCTTAAGTGGATTAAACATTTGCCAAGATAGAAATTTGCTTAGTCCATCACCCTGCACTTAATCTCCTGGTCACTGGCCACTGATAATGAATGAGTCACCCCTGGACCCTTACTGTCCTTTAGTTTAATCCAGGAGAGCGCTTGCCTCTTCTCAT
This sequence comes from Delphinapterus leucas, assembly GCF_059928025.1. Classification (NCBI taxonomy): domain Eukaryota; kingdom Metazoa; phylum Chordata; class Mammalia; order Artiodactyla; family Monodontidae; genus Delphinapterus; species Delphinapterus leucas. Next base: position 128,752,331 of record NC_143131.1, read on the forward strand.
TCAGACTTGAAGCAGTTTTCTTCATCTTGCCTGAGAAGCTTGGGAGACGGTAGGAAGGTCAAGAGATTTTCTTCCTGGAGATAGAGGGAGAAAGGTTACCGAAAGTAAAATTCCTTTCCAGAGAGTGTAGATGGGTCTTATTTATTACGGTCTTTACAAGTTAACACATGACTTGCTTTCAGTTTCTACTGAATTGCAGATTTGAAGAAATATGTGGAAGCATCATTTATGACGTATTTAGGTTATTTGCACAGAAGAATTTCCAGACAGTGCCAGGGGCCAAATCCTGATTAAGTCTGTGGTACCATGTTTGATCTTTTCCGTATCCTGCTGGAGTAACAGAGGATGGAAAATGCTAAAGATGAGGCCACTGACGTAAGTCCTTTGAGGAGCTCCCATTCTGTATGGAATGCCCACCCTCACCCAACCTGAGCGGCCACAGAGGTGACGCACTCCTCTGTGTTGGTGCTCACGCCTGTGTCTGGGCGAGTGTTCCCAGACTCTTCTTCCCTGTTGGCACACACACAGAGCCCTACGTAGGGCCCAGCTGGGCTCAGCCCAGGTCTCTGCACGCTACAAGCCCTCACCTCCCTGCCCCTCCCTGGGCACTGTTCCTGGACTCTTCCTAGGACAGGGATCTTTCTACCTTGGGTGGTTGTTAACGTGTCCACTTTATCTCCTTGGAGACTTTTATTAGCTTCTAGAGACTGAGGTCCGTATCTGGTTCATGCTGATTTCCACCATTGCATTAACACAATGTTTTACACATTATAGATGGTATTTGTTGAGTGAAAACATAATGAGGACACTTGAGAGACTTTACAGTTGCAGCTTCAGGTGCACAGTCTGTACAACAGATGAGGGAAAACTGTGTCCTCAAGGCAGAAGGATAAACTAGGTGACTGTGTGAAGAGGGCTTCTCCAATCTTGGGCATTTGACTTTTTTTTTTTAATAAAAAGTACACCAGGGACTGCAGACCCCCACTGTCCCTCTGATCTAATCTCCAAGAGAGGTGGACTTTGCAGATGCTTCAGGGAACAGAGTTTATAGCCCAGTGACTAAGAGAGTGGGCTCAGGGGCTAGACAGCCTGGGTTTGAATCTAGGCTCACACTCAAGGTACGTGGCCTTGAGCAAGTTGCTCCCTCATGCATAAGGTGAAGTTAATACCTATCTCATAGGGTTGTTGTGGAAATTGAATGAGATAACTCATGAAGGCACTTAGCACAGTGCTAAGTGCTCAGTAAATGCTAGCTCTCATTATTGTTAACATGCCCTTGTCTGCCTTCTTCCCACTTCAGATGGTTCCAGACCCTGATCCACCTATTAAAAAGCAACATTGGCACAGGACTCCTGGGGCTGCCTCTGGCCGTGAAAAATGCAGGCATCTTGGTAAGGGTCTGTGTCGGTGCAAGGAAGTATTGTGACACATTTTAGGAGACAGTGGTTTTATTTTAATTTACTTCATGGAAAACATTTTAAAATGGGAAGCTTTTCTTTTTCAAATTCAGTTGAGAGAAAGCAAAGTTCAGGTGTTCATTCATCTAAAGATATATATATATATATTTTTACATCTTTATTGGAGTATAATTGCTTTACAATGGTGTGTTAGTTTCTGCTTTATAACAAAGTGAATCAGTTATACATATACATATCATCTAAAGATATTTATTGAGGATCTTCTGTGTGCCAGGCACTGTTCTAGACTCTTAGAATATTATCAGTGAATAAAAACAGACGATGATTCCTTTCCTCATGGAGCTTACTTTGAGGCGAGGAGGAGGTACTTGAAAAGTTTCTGGAAGTTTCTGTCAATAATATTAACTAATGAGTTAGTAGCAGAAGTCTGTCCATTTTCTACACAGTCCTTCCATGCCCTACCCTTAGATGGCCAACTCTGAGAATCTTATTTTTTTCCTTTCATGATTCTCCCCCTATAGGCTGCCTATCCAAAGCCATTCTGGTTTCTTTTAAAGTTGGAGAAGCTTAGAGACGGGGATTGTCCTCCGCTAAGGACGGTGTTGTGGCATTGCTCTGGAGAGAACTCTCCCACTTCCACCACCCCTTAGCCTGTCTCTTCTTCCCAGACAGTCCCAGGAGCCTTCTATTCTGCCGATTGGCAACAGTCTCGGAATAGCCTTATCTTGTGTCATTCTCCTCCGGGAGATTAATTCTCTAGAAGGCCTGCTGAGGTTCAGATGATGCCCGTCCTACTCAGCTCACCTCTGTGAGCACGTTTGTCTCTCGAAAGCTCTGCCGGAAGTTCTGTCATTGGAAGGTTCCCTAGTAAAGTTTTGATCATTTGCAAATCCAGTTCTAATTCTGTCTGCTTGTCTCTCCCCCTCTTACCCACAACGCCTGTCTGCAGATGGGTCCCCTCAGCCTGCTGGTGATAGGCCTCGTGGCTGTGCACTGCATGGGTATCCTGGTGAAGTGCGCTCACCACTTCTGCCGCAGGTGAGAGCCCTCCGAGCCACTTCTCGAGTGACAGATTGTCCTTTGGGGTTCCGTTGCCAACACTGAAAGTGAGCACTTAACACAGATCACTCTGGACTCTGTGCCGGCTGAAGGTGGCTGCTAGTCATCGCAGCACTGCCTTTCCCTGGCGATTTTTGTGTTCTTTTTTAGCTTGCTGTCATCTGTCACACTTACTTATATCCAGTGGACAGAGACCACATTCTGGTTTTACGTGCTTTGTAATATTTACCCCATTGAAAAGGTTTACCAGATGGTTGTTAATTATAAGGGAAGTAATCGTCCCATTGACATAAGACTTCTGCTCCTTGAAAGCATCAGACCCAGGACTCAGCGGTATGTCTAAGGTGGCTGATGGGGAACCGGCCCAGGTCTCCCGTGAGCTGTGTTTGTTCTGTTGTTGTCGTTGTCTGACCCCTGCACTCTGCCCTTCCTCTCCCTCCCCTCCTCCCAGACTGAACAAGCCCTTTGTGGACTATGGGGATACGGTGATGTATGGCCTGGAAGCCACCCCCATCTCCTGGCTCCGGAACAACGCCCACTGGGGAAGGTAATGGGTTTCCTTTTTCTTTGCGGCTGTGGCCGCCGGGTGTGGAGGCCTTCGGATAGGGAGGTGAGGTGTGGGAGACAGTGCAGCTCGTGAGAAGAGCATTGCTTGGGTCTGTGGACTTGAGTTCTAGCTTAGCTCTGCCAGTGGTCATTTGTGTGACCCTGGGCTGTGTGACCTCTCCTTTCTGTGGGCCTCAGTTTCCTCATTGGTAAAACTTGGGTCCTGCCCTGAAAGATACTGAAGGGCTCTCCCAGCTTTGACAGCCTGTGACCAGTGATTATATTTCATCCCCTTGTTTGGTTAACAGATATATTTAAGCACACTCTTATAAGTGGTACAAAACAATTTTAGGTATAGGGAGGGGGGTTTCCCTGAGGGATATTATGTAGTCCTGGCACTCCAATAGACGGAGAAAGATGCATGGGAATCTTGAGAACAAGAGATCAGGAAAAGGATATACCAGTAGAGAGAGTCATGAGCTAGAAATACACCGCAGGAGCCCTGAGAGGGAGGAGCCCTAAAGACGCTCTTGTCCGCAGTGGCAGATGAGAAGCGCACGTGATAGGAGCTTTCAGGGCAGGGTACTGGGCAGGAGAAGGAAGGCTTCAAGGAGGAGGTGAGGTGAGCCAGAACAAATGGGTTTGTTAGGGAAAGAGACGTTTCAGGACCTGGGTTGGGAGGTGTTTGGAAGTTTCTCCTTATGGTAACTTTTCAGATGCCTGGAGAGAAATATTCTACTGTTTGTTTCCGATTTGAGGAAACGGTACATGTAGATGTAGAAAATTGATAACATCGAGGGCTGAATCCTTTTTTTAAAAAAAAAGTTGAATCACATTAAAGTTATGTTCTCCAGAAAAACTCCTTGTTGTGGTCATAGGGAGACTTTTACCTTCACACATAGTCGGCTTCTTCCTGTGATGCAGGATTATGTAATTCTTTCAGCAAAGTCGTTTTCTGTGCCTGGGAGAAGCCAGATTGCCAAGTGACCACTGTTGGTTGGTTGGTTGTTAGTTGATTCTTTCTTGACCTCTCTTCTTTTCTCCTCTTCCTTTCTTCATCTCTTTTTTCCTCTCTCCTCCTCCTCTCTTTCCCTCTAGCCCCATACCTTCCCCCTCCTTCCTTACTCCCTCCCTCCCTGCCTTCCTTTAATAAAATTAATGTGTGCTTGTGGTTAAAAAAAAATTTTTTTTTTTTGGAACATGATAGGAGAACATAAAGTGAAGAGTAAAAGTATAACCCAGTCACAGTTGCATGGGTTTTCTTTTGGAATTTTCTGAATATATACAAACATACACACATTCTTAACATTTTTTACACTAATTACCATACTATGCATACTGACTGGAAACTTGTTTTGTTTTTTTCCCTTAAAGGTCTTAGACATTTCTTTATCAGCACACGCAGATTTAACATATTCTTTTTATCTGCTGTATTCTGTTTCATCTCATAATGGCCTATAATTTAATCGTTTTCCTTTTGATGACCCCTTAGGTTGTTACCAGCTGTTGTTGTAACAGTGCTTCAACCAGCAGCCTGTTTTGGTACATCAATTTCTGTGTCCTTATGTGAGAGTCAGTTGGTTCTTAGATCCAAGTTATAGAAAGAGGTCTGTGAAGGGGTCCACTTCTTGGGCTTTTATGCTGAGGGTTCCCTGTAGCTTTAGGACAAACAGTGTGAGAGGGGATAGGCGGGCTATGGGAAGCGGGTAGCCAAGGGACTGGGTAGTGGTCCTGGTGTATGTGCTCCGCCCCGGCCAGTGCAGTCTCAGGACTGTCTCAAGTCTGCCTGACCGCGTGCAGCATTCCTGACACGAAGCCAGGAAGGGGACCTCGGGAACCACACAGATAGCACCTCCTTCACCTTCCTCTAAGGCTCTAGACCAGTGGCACGTGGCACATTTTCTCCTCTTTCCTGGGCACACTCATCCTTGTCACCTGATGGGAAGGGTCTGTGATGACTTGGGAATAAGCGCTGTTCAAACACCTGTCTCTCTGGCAGTCTTGCTTGCTATCATTACGATCTTTGTCTTCCTTCCTTCCCCACCTGCAGGCACACTGTGGACTTCTTCCTAATCGTCACGCAGCTGGGATTCTGCTGTGTCTATTTTGTCTTTCTGGCTGACAACTTCAAACAGGTAGGCCCTGGTAAAAAGAGAGACTGGCAAGAGATGAGTGGACTTCCTGTTTAGGGTCTCTTCCAAGCCAGTTTTGTTCAACACAAGAATTGAGATCTTAACACTTTACGTAGAACAGTGTCAGTGTCGTTTGATTTTATCTAAAGACCCAGGGCGTGGGACTTCCCCCGTGGTCCAGTAGTTAAGACTCAGCAGTTCCACTGCAGGGGGCACAGGTTCGATCCCTGCTCAGGGAACTAAGATCCTGCATGCTGCATGGCGTGGCAAAAAATAAATAATAAATAAATAAATGAAAATTAAAAGAAAAAAAATACTTTAGAGAGACCCAGGGCATCGAGAAACCTCAAGATGTCTTGCTGTCCTCCTGTCTTTAGGTAAGATGTGATCAAATCCAGTTCAGACATTCAGGTGGCTAACAATTACGAAGATCTCCAGAGACAGTTCATCGACCACTAACTTTCTATGTGGCCTTCTTCACACGCTGAGCCTTTAGCCAAGAATCCCTTCTGGTGGGAGGGCCACTGGCCTTTGTCATTTGAGAGGCTTTCCCTGCAGCTTTTCTTCCCCTCGTTCTAGGTGATAGAAGCAGCCAATGGGACCACCACCAACTGCCACAACAACGAGACGGTGATCCTGATGCCCACCATGGACTCGAGACTCTACATGCTCGCCTTCCTGCCCTTCCTGGTGCTTCTGGTGTTCGTCAGAAACCTCCGAGTCCTGTCCATCTTCTCCCTGTTGGCCAACATCACCATGGTGGTCAGCCTGGTTATGCTCTACCAGTTCATTGTTCAGGTATGACCCCAGGCTCCCCGCTCCACCTATTAAATAATCAGAGAAACAAAGTGAGTAAGTGGAACATAAGTAGGGGTTTGTTACTTATGAGCAGTGTACTTAGGTTAGGGCTTCTCAGCGTGGGCACTGTTGACGTTTGGGCTGGATAACCCTTTGTTGTGGGGCTGTTCTGTGCATCGCGGGTTGTTTAGCAGCATCCTGGTCTCTACCCACTAGGTGCCAGTAGCAACCGCTCCCCAAGTTACGACAACGAAAAGTGTCTCCAGACGTTGCCAAATGTCCCCGGGGGGGCAAAATCATCCCCACTGAGATCACTGGTTTAGACTTTTTCCCAGTTAGATAATTAAGACATGATCATTGTATAAGATTGGAAAATAGAGAAAAATATTAAGATGATTCTTATATTAACTTATAACATTTATATTCTTATATTAAATAATATAAGAATCATCTTATTATATAACATATTGTAATAAGGAATATTTATTTTACCACTCCAGTTTTATATTTATTCAAATAGTAAATAATTCCTTACCACTCCAGTTTTATATTTATTTGTCAGAACTGTAAATCCGGTGATTATTCCACCTCACATAGCCCATGTGGGCAGGTCTGTGGGGAGGTGCAGGAAAGGACATCTGTATATAGATGGGTAGAAGATCAGGCTGAGGAAAATGTGCCCTTAAACACTGGTTGATTATAGACATTTGCCAAGACTTGAGAAAAGGAAGAAAATGAAAGCATGTGAATAAAAGAATAACTTTAAAAAAAGGTATGTAAATTTAATTCCCCAAATAACTCATCAATACATACTTATGAAAATACAGACAACACAAATACCTTTTGAACACTCCATCTCCACCCTGAGTCTCCTCCACTCTGGGACCCACTGTGTGTGTTTCTAGGTCCTGCGAATGCATTTACACACTGTATTCCTATGTAGAGAAATATATAAAGCAAAAATTGGTTTTGTGCGTTTTTTAACATAATTTAAAAAGTTATTACATGTAGTGTTCATCTGCCTTGCTTTTCTTCGTTGACAATATCTCAGAAAGCCTTCCATGCTGATACACCTGGTTTTATCTCATTCTTTTTAATTGCTAAATAGTATCTCAGAGAATAGACATGCTGTAGTTTTGTAGCCTGTCAAGTCATGTATCATCTGTAGTGTCATTTAGTATTATGACAGTGAATATTCGTATGCCTTCCTTTTTGTGGACATGTATAAATACTTCTCCAAGATAAGCATCTAGAGGTGCTTAGAGACGCAATTGCTAGACAGTGTGCACTGTAGAATTTTTTATATTGCCAAGTTGCTTTTTCCAAAAGCTATTTACCAATTTCACATTGACTCCCTTCCACAGTTTGTGAGCAACCCCTTCTAGCCACACTGTGTCAATCTTTTGAATCTGGCTCAGTCTGACAGGTGAACATTACCTCATTTTCACAGTCTGCTTAACAGTGACCCGGTTACCCCCTGATGAGGTTTCTAGGAAAACAGTGGGTCATAAAATACAAGGACTTCCTGTACTGAGGAAATGACATAATGAGTTTAGACTAACAGTGTAGCAGTGAGCGTTTACCGGTATTTCCTTCTCCCAGTAAGTCAGGTGGATGGCAGATACTGACTCTTCTCCTGCAGAACTATTTTCTTTTTTTTTTTTTGAATACAAATTTTTATTCTGGGTACTTTTTACCATTTCAAACATCATAAATAGCTAAAGACAAACAAACAAAAAAAAACATATTGCAAAAACAATACCAAAAGATTTAAAATATATAATTTACATATAATAATCATGTAAGTATATGTCTTCATTATATACATTTTATTCATAATTTTGTTTATAGCTTTATTTTAGTATCTTTTATGGTTCTAGTAATGTAAGTGATATCCTTTATAAAAAGCCTTGCAATATTCTTACTAGCAGTCAAGGTGCAAGAATACCAAATCAAACTAGCCAAGGATCTAAGCAGAACTATTTTCTAACACATAAAATAGACAGCTGTCCATGTCCCATTTTTTTATGGGACTGGAAAGAGGACCTGTGAACACATGAATGACAATTTCCAGAGAGTTTCTTTCCCTATCTGGCCAATTCAGTTAAAACAAGCAAGGGTAAATAAATGTATGATTTAACTTTGTAATTAGAGATCTCAGTCAGTGCCTAGGACACACTGGTGAACGTTAAAGACAAAAACGGGTGATGCCAGCTCACGGAGACACCGCATTTAATTTCAAACCACTGCAGGTTGTTGGACTGTGGTCGTTGCTGTGATCAGAGGGCTGGGATGGGAATATGGGTTCCATAGCATCTCAGTCCCCCCTGAAAGTCCATCCAGGGCATTGCCTGTGCCTCGTATAACCTGCGCTTTTGGATGAGGCAGCCCTGCTGACTTCGCGAGAGCGATTCTGAGCCTGTCTCTGGGCTCAGCCAGGAGGTAGGTTGTGATCTGGTGGTGCTATCTGCCCGGGTCTGGCTGTGTGTTCAGGAGCTTCATTTTGATGTGGTACACAGCTAAAGATGTCCCTCTGGGTTGTTTTTGTTGTTGCTGTTAGTTCTGTCCCATCTTGGCATTTTACCCCCTTTACCTTGATATTTCCTCCTGCTGTCCAAAGTTCCTGAATTTTCACCTAAACCCGAGCCTGTACATGACCGATGCTCTTGCGCCTCAGGCTCATGCCATTGTAGGAAGTCGCCTGATGCCTTCCACCAGAGCAGCTGTCTTCATCATGTGCATGACAAATGGCACAGTTCTGAGCAGAGTGCCTTGCCCAGAAGGGCTCCCAATAAATCCAATAGATGTGTTATCACTGCATATCCTTAATTCTTTTTTTTTTGGCCGCATCGCACAGCTTGTGGGATCTTAGGTCCCCTGACCAGGGACTGAACCCGGGCCATGGCAGTGAGAGCTCCGAGTCCTAACCACTGCGCTGCCAGGGATATCCTTGATTCTGAGATGTAATTTTTCACAGTTAATAACGTTTCCAAAATTGGAGTACATCTGACAATCCTTATGTACATTTAACAGCATTTTTTTCAAAAAGCTGTTACAATTATATGATAATGTGGTACAAATGAGGAGATAATATGTTGCAAGTGAGCTGATTTTAATTTGCACATTTCTTTGTAAATGAAAGTTTTTCCCCAAGTTTAATTCGTTGGGGTGTAAGGCAGTAGCAGTCATTATGTATGTAGAATTATAAATTCCTTCTGCTGGTCTCATTCACACCGGTATCCTCAGACATGTATTTTGAAATTCCCTCTCTGATATCTCAGCCCGATCTGATATATCACTCTGGGCAGTAGTCATCCATTAACCAACAGATCCACTAACCTCCTGTTTTCAGGAACTTTAGTTACACTGTGACTCAGGGATAATTACGGGGTGATCTCACCCTCATATTTCATCAAAAAACAAAAATATTTACGAGTCTTGTCTTCATTCTAGGAACTGAAGTGCTTCTTTTTTATTTTTTGGCTGCGTTGGGTCTTCATTGCTGCGTGCAGGCTTTCTCTAGTTGTGGCAAGCAGGGGCTACTCTCCTTTGCGGTGTGCGGGCTTCTCATTGCGGTGGCTTCTCTTGTTGTGGAGCACAGGCTGTAGGCACACGGGCTTCAGTAGTTGCAGCACGCAGGCTAAGTTGTTGCGGCACGCAGGCCCTAGAGCATGCAGGCTTCAGTAGTTGTGGCACATGGGCTCTAGGGCAGGCAGGCTTCAGTAGTTGTGGAGCACAGGCTCTAGAGCACAGGCTCAGTAGGTGTGGCACACGGGCTTAGTTGCTCCGCGGCATGTGGGATCTTCCTGGACCAGGGATTGAACCTGTGTCCCCTGGCAGGCGGATTCTTAACCACTGCATCACCAGGGAAGTCCCTGAAGTGCTTCTTGTGAGAGCTCTAACTGATTTCTTAGCAGGGGCTCAGAAGAAAAAAAAAGAAAGCATTTAAAAAATCCTTTTTATCTTAGGAAGACTATAATATAATTGCTTTGAAATCTTTCAAAGAGAAGCCTGTTACAGAGAGGAATAGTAGATCTCTTTTTTGCTCTCTGATATTATTCCATCACACTGTTAGAACATTCCCCATATCTCTCTAGAGACCTCTTTAGGGAAATCAGTTTTAAAAGATTGTAAAAGGCAGTTTTAAAGTCATTTTTAAATCTAAAGGCCAAATTCTGAACGGATGGCAGCTTCTGTCTCCTCTGAGTCCTGCTCCTTCGATACTGTCCATCACTGGGGACTCTTGCCCATTAGTCAGCCAGGTGGGTACATACTTACATTGTACCTGCAGTTATCAAGTGTCTTGGTTTTTATATGCCTTCTTTTTAAAATGCTGTTTTTGCTATTTTTTTCCCATATGTGCCAATACTCCTGTCATGTGCCTATCAAAAATATTTTCCAAGTGTTGATTTACAGAATTTTTGAAAAAAGAGAGAAAGGGAAGTAGAGAAAGTGCTCATCTAAAAATCTACCACCTTTCCCTCCAGCTTTATCTGTGTGGAGTGTTTATGTAGTTGTATCATGGTGAATATATAAATTTAAAAAATATTTTTCTCATTACTATTTTTAAGCAGTTTTCATGTACTACTTAGTTATCCCACTCTTTACTTTTTAAATAGTGCATAATATTCTGTGGTGTATTGGATGTGCAGTAAACTACCTGTTCAGATGTTTGGGAGCATTTAGGTTGTTATCACTTACTGTTAAAAAGCCTTGCTCAACTTTTTTCGTATTTTCATCATTTTTTTTCTACTTAGATTATATTTCTGGGGATGGGATTACCTAGTGAAAGAACATGATTCTTTTTATGCAGTCTCTAACATTTAAGGGTTTTTTTAATAATAAATTTATTTTTTTAGTTTTGGCTGCATTGGGTCTTTGTTGCTGTGTGGGCTTTCTCTAGTTGCGGCGAGCGAGGGCTACTCTTCGTTGTGCTGCGCGGGCTTCTCATTGCAGTGGCTTTTCTTGCTGCGGAGCAGGGGCTGTAGGTGCACGGGCTTCAGTAGTTGTGGCTTGCGGGCTTGAGAGCGCAGGCTCAGTAGTTGTGGGGCACGGGCTTAGTTGCTCGTGGCATGTGAGATCTTCCCAGACCAGGGATTGAACCCACGTCCGCTGCATTGGCAGGCGGACTCTTAACCACTGCACCACCAGGGAAGTCCCAACATTTGAGTTTTTAATGGTACTTTGGGCTAGTCTTTCCCCAAAGCAAGTAGGGTTTTCTCAGCGATGGAAAAAAAAAAAGAAAGGCTATAAATGACCCCAAATCACCTGTCCCAGACTTAGGAAAGGTTTGACCTGTCTGATGCTGGGGTTGAAATCATGAATCTCTATATAGCCTTTGATCTGTTTTATTTTCTCTCTTTCAGGATATCCCAGACCCCAGATTCCTCCCCTTGGTGGCATCCTGGCAGACCTACCCTCTTTTCTTTGGCACAGCCATTTTTGCATTTGAAGGCATCGGGATGGTAAGAGTTGCACTGTGATTCTCTGGTGCCCTCAGTGTCCTTGAGGTCTGCTTTAAGGAATGCTGAGGAAATGCTATTAGAAATTATCTTCTGAGTCTTATTGGCCAGTTAATGAATAGCGTTTCAAAGACTCCACTGAAGTTTCCCAGCTCCAGGTTTTGGAAGTAAGTTGTATGTAATTTGAGAATGTTTCCTTTCAAGCCCTCTCTGTTGCACACTCATCTCCTGTGTGTGCAGTAAGCAGCAGTGCAGGGCAATTCTGAACACAGGGTCTAGATTCAGACTGACTTGGGGTGAGTCCTGGCTGTGCCAGAGAGTAGCTGTGTGACCTTGTGCAAGGACTCGCCTGCTCAGAGCCTTCATTGTTTGCTTCTGAAAAGTGGGCTTAATGTTTAGTAGTTGTTAGGATTAAATGAGATACGTGTAAAGTGCTTTGTACGGTCTCTGACATACGGTGAGCATAAGTACTTTTCATTTTCATTAATAATACTATTGATTTTATTGTTAAATCAATAAACATATGAACTAATTCTCTGCCCTGGAACACTGTTGAGCTGTATTTTCCTTGTATACATGAGTAGCCTTTAATCCTAGCTCAACTTCCCCGTGTTGGTGCTGTGATTCCACCAAATTCTTCTCCTAAAGGGAGGGATCTGTCACTCAGGTGTACCTATTTTGGTTTTTATTTGTGTTTTTCATAATAAAGGTCCAGTATTCTCTGAAGAAAGTTATTAGCTCTGCTGGCTTAGGGCTTAGGAAATGGGAAGACACTTCTTTCATGGAATATCTTTTTGTCCCCATTTGATTGTCCTGTCACCTTATACACTTTTAAGAAAACCTAGAAGCTGGACATTTTTTGTCACAATTTGAGGAATTGCCCAGGTGGTGTCCATGGAACATGAGGCTCTAACAACATGGGGGAGGCTTTTCGGGTGATTGTGTGTACGTGGTTGTCCTGAGGTTTTGAACCTTTCCCTGTGCTTGCTCTTGGGGCTTCTCATTGCCCAAGAAGAATGTCTCATCTTTTTTTTTTTTTTTTAATAAATTTATTTATTTATTTTATCTTTGCTTTGGGTCTTCGTTGCTGCGCGCGGGCTTTCTCTAGTTGCAGCAAGCGGGGGCTACTCTTCACTGCGGTGCGCTGGCTTCTCACTGCAGTGACTTCTCTTGTTGTGGAACATGGGCTCTAGGCGCGTGGGCTTCAGTAGTTGTGGCTCGCGGGCTCTAGAGCGCGGGCTCAGTTGTTCCGTGGCATTTGGGATCTTCCCAGACCTGGGCTCGAACCCATGTCCCCTGCATTGGCAGGCGGATTCTTAACCCCTGCACCACCAGGGAAGCCCCAGAATATCTCATCTTGATTCACAGACACATATGGTTTCCCTGCTGCTGGGGCAGAGGCCTGAAGGGGCCTGTATTATAGCAGGAGAAAGCGGCCCCAAGCACTCGGGACTGGAAAGAAGAGGCTGAGTGAGTGCGGAAAGATGCTCGGGTTTCTTTAGGAACGTTGTACTGTATTTGTCAGTTTCCCCTAACAGCACAGGGCAGAAATTGTTCTTTGTTTCATTTCATTAGCTGAGGCTTGGATACAGAGTGATTCTGTAATCCTCATTATCTGTTACTTCAAGATTTGTCCATGTTTTCTCTTTTTACAATAGAGACACTGCTGTTTTGACTGTTAGTTTGGATCTGAGGGCTGTTGGGCATGACGGGTAAGAGCAGTGGACTCACTGGGATTTCCCGTGCTCTCTCTGTTTCTGCACCATTGACCTGGGCTGGCTGGGCTGGAGGAGATGGGCACCCTGCCCTCTGGCTCCTGAGACTCTCCATAGAAAGAAACCGAAGGAAAGCTTAGAAACTGTTTCTCATTGGATGTAGATCAACTGAAGCTTGAGCCCCTTGAGCCGGGCAGCGGGGGCTGGGGTTGGGGGGCGGGGTGGGGGGTGGGGTTGCTGAGGGCCAGTTGGAGATACAGAGCAGTGATACGCCCCAGAGCCCCAGGCCGGCAGCTGGCTCAGGGTGTGTCTGGCTCAGACCTGCTCTGCCTCATTTCCCTCAAGGAAAATGAGCATAAGGACAAGATCAAAGACAGTTGGGACGGGTGGGGGTGGGGGGGGGCGGGGGCAGTTTGATGTTGCCGTGAGTCACATTTTGGGAGTCAGACCAGCCAGGGGCGGTTGACAGCAGATCATGAAGGTTGTCACAGTCACACTTGCTATTTTCCCTGTCCCTATACGAACCAGCCTTCATTAAGGGCCTTTCCTAACAGTATGGAGGTTTCTCAAAAAACTAAAAATAGGGACTTCCCTGGTAGTCCAGCGGTTAAGACTCCTCGCTCCCAATGCGGATTCGATCCCTGGTCGGGGAACTAACATCCCACATATCGCAACTAAGCTCACACGCTGCAACTACTGAGCTTGCGCACTCTAGAGCCGGTGCGCCGCACCTAGAGAAGCCCACATGCCGCAACGAAGACCCAGCACAGCCTAAATAAATAATAAATAAAAATAAATTTATTGAAACAAAAACCTAAAAATAGAGTTGCCATGTGATCCAGCAATTCCAGCAATTCCATTCCTGGGCATCTACCCAGACAAAACTATAATCTGAACACCCCTGTGTTCATAGCAGCACTGTTCACAATGGCCAAGACATGGAAGCAACCTAAATGTCCACTGACAGATGAATGAATAAAGAAGATGTGGCATACACACACACACACACACACACACACAATGGAATATTACTCAGCCATTGAAAAGAATGAAAGAATGCCATTTGCAGCAATGTGGATGCAACTAGAGATTATCATACTAAATAAAGTAAGAAAGAGAAAGACAAGTATCATCTGATATCACTTATATGTAGAATCTAAAATATGACCCAAACAAACGTATCTACAAAACAAGAACAGACTCACAAATAGAGAGAACAGACTTGTGGTTGCCAGGGGGTCGGGGGTAGGGAAGGATTGAGAGCTTGGGATTAGCAAATGCAAACTATTGCATACAGGATGGATAAACAACAAGGTCCTACTGTATAGCACAGGGAACTCTATTCAATATCCTGTGATAAATCATAATGGAGAAGAATATGAAAAAGAATGTATATATGTATGACTGAGTTACTTTGCTGTGCAGCAGAAATTAAACACAACACTGTAAGTCAACTATACTTAAATGTTTTAAAAGAAAATTTTCATAATAAAAATTTTAAGTGTTAAAAAAAAGGGGGGGCCTTTCCTTGGCTTTGGCTAATGTTAAAGAAAGTCCTGGGCTTCCCTGGTGGTGCAGTGGTTGGGAGTCCGCCTACCAATTCAGGGGACACGGGTTTGAGCCCTGGTTCGGGAGGATTCCACATGCTGTGGAGCAACTAGGCCCGGGCACCACAGCTACTGAGCCTGCGCTCTAGAGCCCGCGAGCCACAGCTACTGAGCCTGCATGCCACAGCTACTGTAGCCTATGCACTTGGAGCCCGTGCTCCACAACAGGGGAGGCCACCACAATGAGAGGCCCGCATGCCATGGCTGGGGAGAGCCCGCGTGCAGCAGCAAGGACCCAACGCAAGCAAAAATAAAATAAATAAATTTAATAATAAAAATAAATAAATAAAGTCCTCTGCTATGAGGGAGAAGGCCGTGAGGATCAGTGGTTTGAAACAGGAGTCTGGAAACTGGGTTTTGTTATACATCTCCACGAGCCTCAATCTCCAGGGTCCTCTCGGTTTCTCTAACTTGGAGATTTCACTTGTCACTGCTAGTGCCCACCCCTTTTGAGGTAAGGAGACGGTTTCTGGGAACTGGAGTGGCAGTTTTCCCTGACCTGCATTTTGCATTCTTGGGACAGGTTAGTAGAGCTGTGATTTCAGGTGAGGTACAGCTGGCTTGGGCCACCACCTATGTCTCTTCCTTGTTGCGCTGGGTGGGCATGATGCAAGAGGGCCTGCTGGGTGCCATGCCACCTGCATTTGAGGAGTAAACAGCACTCCCAGCCCACAGCGATCTTGTAGCCGAAGGCAAAGAGCCAGCCTGTGCCAGGAGTCCTGGCTTCCGGGCCTGCCTGCCCTTACCTCCCGGGACTTCCTGCTTAGACAGCAGGCTCCAGAGCTCCTCCAGCTTGGCAAGCATAACTAATGAGGAACAGCTTGCATTTGTCTGTCTAGTCAAGGACAGATGTGCTTTGGGGGAATTTGGGGATAGAGAAGTTACTTTTTTCTGAGAATATTACTTTGTTGTTGTCATTGGCCATTAAAGTTGCTTTTTTCTATGCTTTCTCTTCTCTCACTACTCTCCTAGGTTCTGCCCCTTGAAAACAAAATGAAGGATCCCCGGAAGTTCTCGCTCATCCTCTATGTGGGAATGGCTATCATCACTGTCCTCTACATCAGCCTGGCGTGTCTGGGGTACCTGCAATTTGGAGCTAGAATCCAAGGGAGCATAACCCTCAACCTGCCCAACTGTTGGTATGTTGGGGAGGATGGAAGCCTGGGAGCACTGGGTTTTTAAAAAAATTAATGAGGGTCAGAATGTGATTATTTCCTCCTCCCTATCTCTTAAATCAGCCCACTTCACTTTTTAAAAAAAAAAAAATTTTATTTATTTATTTTTGGCTGCGTTGGGTCTTCGTTGCTGCAGGCAGGCTTTCTCTGGGTGTGGCGAGCGGGGGGCTACTCTTCATTGCGGTGCGCGGGCTTCTCACTGCGGTGGCTCCTCTTGCTGCGGAGCACGGGCTCTACGCGCATGGGCTTCCGTAGTTGCGGCACGCGGGCTCAGTAGTTGTGGCTCGCGGGCTCCAGAGCACAGGCTCAGTAGTTGTGGCGCACTGGCTTAGTTGCTCCATGGGATGTGGGATCTTCGCAGACCAGGGCTCGAACCCATGTCCCCTGCACTGGCAGGCGGATTCTTAACCACTGTGCCACCAGGGAAGCCCCAGCCCATTTCACTTTAGCTCTCACTTGCCACCAGCCCCTAGCCTAGCACCATCCCTCCTTGGCTGCCCAGTAAGCCTTTTGGCTGGTTTCCCTGCCTGGGTCTGACTCTCTCTCCACATCTGTTCTCCTCCTGTTACCCGCGTGAGCCATCTAACCCGTAGTGCAGTCATGCACTTCCCCATTGAGAAGGCTCAAAGGCTTCCTTTAGTTCTTATGATAAAAAGGAAACCTTCAGGTACAGTCAGGGCCACTCAGGCTCTAGCCCCACCCCTACCTTATTCCTTCTCAGTGAGGAGGACGCAGCCTGGGCGTCACTCTGTTTGAGAAACTTCTCTGATGTCTCAGCCGCAGCAACTTCAAGTCTAGGTCAGTGGCCCTCCTCTCTGCTGCCCTGGAGTCTCGTGAGGATCCTGTCCTAATTCTTCTCCCATTGTGTTATAGTTGTCTGTTTACCTGTACTGTGATCTCCCTACATTGTAAGCTCTGAGGGTAGCAACTGTCCAGTTCTTCATTTTACTCCAAGCCCCTGGCACAATGCCTGGCGTACGATCAAAACCCAGTGAAAAGTTTTTGAATGAAAAGGAGGACTAAGCGCTGAGACTGTGAGGCATTTATAAATGAGGAGAGGTTACCAGGAAGCCAGTGGGGCCCAGAGGATAGAGGTGATCTGCTGTGTCCCAGCTCTACGGCCTTGGACAGATCACAGCTTCTCACTGCCTCAGTTCCCCTTTCTGGGAAATAAGAATAGTCATTTCTGCCAGGATTGTCATGAAGAGCAAAAGATGTGTGTGAGCTTTCTAATACTGAACTGGCACTATGGGGAAGTAGGATGCTGCAAGAGCTTTTTGCTTTGGGTGAGTCATTCCGATGGAAATGGATGCTGCATGGATTGGCTGATCCCCTGACTGATGGTGCCATTTCTCCCCGGAGATCTGAGCCCAGAATGGTCAAGCATCCAGTCCATTGACCTTGAACCATTCTAAATAGACGGAGAAAGAGGAGGGCAAACCTGCCTGGTTCCCAGCTTCTGCTGTGCCTGTCCCAATGGCTGTCACCTGCTCCACGTGCAGGTGCAGATGGAGCCTCTCACCGTGGGCCCGGGATGCTTGGGAACCCTTCTGTATCTCATTTTCCCGAAGTCACGGTTGCTGTATTGTAGAGAAGCACTGAGACATACTGAAATGCTTCCTAAAAAGGTAGATGTCACAGGGTGTGTCTTAAGCAGCAGTTCTTTTCGGAAGATTACAGTTTCATTGCGGAGAGCAGCCGTGAGCAGATTCTGAGAAGCGTGTCCAATGCCCTAGGGATCAGAATCACCTTTCAAGCCAGTCTGGTATTAGAGCTCTGATCAGTGAGGCATTGTACAAGGACAGACTGAGAAAATTGAGAAAAACATCTTTTCAGGAGTATCAGTGTTTCGCACAGGACACCCTGATCAGCAGGGCTTTGGGGACTAGGTTTGTTGTATGGCCAGCCAAGTGGTAGCCCTGAAATGGGCTTTTGTTTTCTGAAAGTCTTTCTCTTTCCCTCTGATGCCTGCTTTTAAATTTCCAAATGTTCCTGCTCTTTCAAGAGAGAAGAGTCGGGTGGTAGCTCGCATAAGTGAAGATAAGTGGATCAGGGGCCGCAGAAGCAGCCCACATAATCTGAAGCCATAGCTGAGCATCTGTCTTCTTTCCTCTGATGTTTCAAACCCAGCTACCCTGATCTTTCTGCCTCCATTCGGGTGTGATTTATTTGGCCATCCCAGCAGGTGACTATCCTGATTCTAGACTTGCCAGCACTCCAGAAGGCTTCGGTGCTGCACTGAGTTTAATTATAGAGCCACTAGCTGGTTTTTTCCCCAAGGATTTTTATCATCTCTTCTTGGAACAAGTAAGACGTTTTGTCAATCTCAGTTTCTCCCAGGATGTTCTGCTCATAGCATTAGAACATCTTCTAGGTATTAATTTCGACCACAGAGGAATTCAGTATGCATCATGCACAATATAATCACCACTTTTAAATAGATTTCCAAGGCAGGGAGGTCCGTGTTTCTCGCTTCATAATGCATGAGGGTCTTATGTGAAGTGGAGCTTTGCATAGGGGCAGTGTCCTTCCCTTTAATGATCAAGTCAGATCTGTGAATACTTATTGATCAGACCTTTTTACTCCTCTGCACAGTCCTAGGCCTGGGATAAGATAGAGATGTCCCATGGTGAGTCAGCAGTCTCCCTGAGAAGCTACACATGAAGCAGTAGTAGGATAGTAACCCTAGTGGAATGCAAAGATGGATTTTGCTCCTGCCTCTTGCACTGTGTGGTCACTGTCTGATTCTAGGGAGCACTGAATTGGATGGGAAGGATATAAATAGGCTTGTTGGAGTTATATTGCATTTTTTTATAACATCTTTATTGGAGTATAATTGCTTTACAATGGTGTGTTAGTTTCTGCTTTATAACAAAGTGAATCAGTTATACATATACATATGTTCCCATATGTCTTCCCTCTTGCGTCTCCCTCCCTCCCTATCCCACCCCTCTAGGTGGTCACAAAGCATCGAGCTGATCTCCCTGTGCTATGCGGCTGCTTCCCACTAGCTATCTATTTTACGTTTGGTAGTGTATACGTGTCCATGCCACTCTCTCACTTTGTCACAGCTTACCCTTCCCCCTCCCCATATCCTCAAGTCCATTCTCTAGTAGATCTGTGTCTTTATTCCCGTCTTGCCCCTAGGTTCTTCCTGACCTTTTTTTTTTCTTTTTTCTTAGACTCCATATATATGTTTTGGCATATGGTATTTGTTTTTCTCTTTCTGACTTACTTCACTCTGTAGGACAGACTCTAGGTCCATCCACCTCACTACAAATATCTCAATTTCATTTCTTTTTATGGCTGAGTAATATTCCATTGTATATATGTGCCACATCTTCTTTATCCATTCATCTGTTGATGGACACTTAGGTTGCTTCCATGTCCTGGCTATTGTAAATAGAGCTGCAATGAACATTTTGGTACATGACTCTTTTTGAATTATGGTTTTCTCAGGATATATGCCCAGTAGTGGGATTACTGGGTCATATGATAGTTCTATTTTTAGTTTTTTAAGGGACCTCCATACTGTTCTCCATATCGGTTGTATCAATTTACATTCCCACCAACAGTGTATGAGGGTTCCCTTTTCTCCACATCCTCTCCAGCATTTATTGCTTGTAGTTTTTTGATGATGGCCATTCTGACCGGTGTGTGGTGATACCTCATTGTAGTTTTGACTTGCATTTCTCTAATTATTAGTGATGTTGAGCATCTTTTCATGTGTTTGTTGGCAGTCTGTATATCTTCTTTGGAGAAATGTCTATTTAGGTCTTCAGCTCATTTTTGGATTGGGTTGTTTGTTTTTCTGATATTGAGCTGCATGAGCTGCTTGTAAAGTTTGGCTTTGTCAGTTGCTTCATTTACAAATATTTTCTCCCATTCTGAGGGTTGTATTTTGGTCTTGTTTATGGTTTCCTTTGCTGTGCAAAAGCTTTGAAGTTTCATTAGGTCCCATTTGTTTATTTTTGCTTTTATTTCCATTTCTCTAGGAGGTGGGTCATAAAGGATCTTGCTGTGATTTATGTCATAGAGTGTTCTGCCTATGTTTTCCTCTAAGAGTTTGATAGTGTCTGGCCTTACATTTAGGTCTTTAATCCATTTTGAGTTTATTTTTGTGTATGGTGTTAGGGAGTGTTCTGATTTCATACTTTTACATGTACCTGTCCAGTTTTACCAGCACCACTTATTGAAGAGGCTGTCTTTTCTCCACTCTATATTCTTGCCTCCTTTATCAAAGATAAGGTGACCATATGTGTGTGGGTTTATCTCTGGGCTTTCTCTCCTGTCACTTTTTTTTTTTTTTTTTTTTTTTGCGGTACGCGGGCCTCTCACTGTTGTGGCCTCTCCCGTTGCGGAGCACAGGCTCCGGACACGCAGGCTCAGCGGCCATGGCTCACGGGCCCAGCTGCTCCGCAGCATGTGGGATCTTCCCGGACCATGGCACGAACCCGTGTCCCTTGCATCGGCAGGCGGACTCTCAACCACTGCGCCACCAGGGAAGCCCTAGTTGTTTCCCTACAAATTGTGAAAGTTTTTGTTCTAGTTCTGTGAAAAATGCCAGTGGTAGTTTGATAGGGATTGCATTGAATCTGTAGATTGCTTTGGGTAGTAGAGTCATGTTCACAATGTTGATTCTTCCAATCCAAGAACATGGCATATCTCTCCATCTATTTGTATCATCTTTAATTTCTTTAATCAGTGTCTTATAATATTCTGCATACAGGTCGTTTATCTCCTTAGGTAGGTTTATTCCTAGATATTTTATTCTTTTTGTTGCAATGGTAAATGGGAGTGTTTTCTTAATTTCACTTTCAGATTTTTCATCATTAGTGTATAGGAATGCTAGAGATTTCTGTGCATTAATTTTGTATCCTGCTACTTTACCAAATTCATTGATTAGCTCTAGTAGTTTTCTGGTAGCATCTTTAGGATTCTCTATGTATAGTATCATGTCATCTGCATGATACTATAGCTTTACTTTTTCTTTTCCGATTTGGATTCCTTTTATTTCTTTTTCTTCTCTGATTGCTGT
This sequence comes from Delphinapterus leucas, assembly GCF_059928025.1. Taxonomy (NCBI): domain Eukaryota; kingdom Metazoa; phylum Chordata; class Mammalia; order Artiodactyla; family Monodontidae; genus Delphinapterus; species Delphinapterus leucas. The sequence continues at coordinate 128,773,281 of NC_143131.1, forward strand.
GGCTAAAACTTCCAAAACTATGTTGAATAATAGTGGGGAGAGTGGGCAACCTTGTCTTGTTCCTGATCTTAGTGGAAATGGTTTCTGTTTTTCACCATTGAGGACAATGTTGGCTGTGGGTTTGTCATATATGGCCTTTATTATGTTGAGGAAAGTTCCCTCTATCCTTACTTTCTGCAGGGTTTTTATCATAAATGGGTGTTGAATTTGTCAAAAGCTTTCTCTGCATCGATTGAGATGATCATATGGTTTTTCTCCTTCAATTTGTTAATATGGTGTATCACATTGATTGATTTGCATATATTGAAGAAACCTTGTATTCCTGGGATAAATCCCACTTGACCATGGTGTATGATCCTCTTAATGTGCTGTTGGATTCTGTTTGCCAGTATTTTGTTGAGGATTTTTGCATCTATGTTTATCAGTGATATTGGCCTGTAGTTTTCCTTCTTTGTGACATCTTTGTCTGGTTTTGGTATCAGGGTGATGGTGGCCTCGTAGAATGAGTTAGGGAGTATTCCTCCCTCTGCTATATTTTGGAAGAGTTTGAGAAGGATAGGTGTTAGCTCTTCTCTAAATGTTTGATAGAATTCACCTGTGAAGCCATCTGGTCCTGGGCTTTTGTTTGTTGGAAGATTTTTAATCACAGTTTCAATTTCAGTGCTTGTGATTGGTCTGTTCATATTTCTTATTTATTCCTGGTTCAGTCTCAGCAGGTTGTGCATTTCTAAGGGTTTGTCCATTTCTTCCAGGTTGTCCATTTTATTGGCATATAGTTGCTTTTAGTAATCTCCCATGATCCTTTGTATTTCTGCAGTGTCAGTTGTTACTTCTCCTTTTTCATTTCTAATTGTATTGATTTCAGTCTTCTCCCTTTTTTTCTTGATGAGTCTGGCTAATGGTTTATCAATTTTGTTTATCTTCTCAAAGAACCAGCTTTTAGTTTTATTGATCTTTGCTATCGTTTCCTTCATTTCTTTTTCATTTATTTCTGATCTGATCTTTATGATTTATTTCCTTCTGCTAACTTTGGGGTTTTTTTGTTCTTCTTCCTCTGATTGCTTTAGGTGTAAGTTTAGGTTGTTTATTTGAGATGTTTTCTGTTTCTTAAGGTAGGATTGTATTTCTATAAACTTCCCTCTTAGAACTGCTTTTGCTGCATCCCATAGGTTTTGGGTCACTGTGTTTTCATTGTCATTTGTTTCTAGGTATTTTTTGATTTCTTTAGTGATCTCTTGGTTATTAAGTAGTGCATTGTTTAGCCTCCATGTGCTTGTATTTTTTTACAGGTTTTTTCCTGTAATTGATATCTAGTCTCAATGCATTGTGGTCAGAAAAGATACTTGATACAGTTTCATTTTTCTTAAATTTACCAAGGCTTGATTTGTGACTCAGGATATGATCTATCCTGGAGAATGTTCCTTGTTCACTTGAGAAGAATGTGTATTCTTTTGTTTTTGGATGGAATGTCCTATAAATATCAATTAAGTCTTTCTTGTTTAATGTATCATTTAAAGCTTGTGTTTCCTTATTTCTTTTCATTTTGGATGATCTGTCCATTGGTGAAAGTGGGGTGTTAAAGTTCCCTACTATGATTGTGTTACTGTCGATTTTCCCTTTTATGGCTGTTAGTATTTTCCTTATGTATTGAGGTGCTCCTATGTAGGGTGCATAAATATTTACAATTGTTATATCTTCTTCTTGGATCGATCCCTTGATCATGATGTAGTGTCCTTGGTCTCTTGTAATAGTCTTTATTTTAAAGTCTATTTTGTCTGATATGAGAATTGCAACTCCAGCTCTCTTCTGATTTCCATTTGCATGGAATATCTTTTTCCATCCCCTCACTTTCAGTCTGTGTGTGTCCCTAGGCCTGAAGTGGGTCTCTTGTAGACAGCAAATATATGGGTCTTGTTTTTGTATCCATTCAGCCAGTCTATGTCTTTTGGTTGGAGCATTTAATCCATTTACATTTAAGGTAATTATCGATATGTATGTTCCTTTTCCCGTTTTCTTAATTGTTTTGGGTTCATTATTGTAGGTCTTTTCCTTCTCTTGTGTTTCTTGCCTAGAGAAGTTCCTTTAGCATTTGTTGTAAAGCTCATTTGGTGGTGCTGAAGTCTCTCAGCTTTTGTTTGTCTGTAAAGGTTTTAATTTCTCCATCAAATCTGAATAAGATCCTTGCTGGGTAGAGTAATCTTGGTTGTAGGTTTTTCTCCTTCATCACTTTAAATATGTCCTGCCAGTCCCTTCTGGCTTGCAGAGTTTCTGCTGAAAGATCAGCTGTTAACCTTATGGGGATTCCCTTGTGTGTTATTTGTTGTTTTTCCCTTGCTGCTTTTAATATTTGTTCTTTGTTTTTAATTTTTGATAGTTTGATTAATATGTGTCTTGGCGTGTTTCTCCTTGGGTTTATCTTGTACGGGACCCTCTGTGCTTCCTGGACTTGATTAACTATTTCCTTTCCCATATTAGGGAAGTTTTCAACTATAATCTCTTAAAATATTTTCTCAGTCCCTTTCTTTTTCTCTTCTTCTTCTGGGACCCCTATAATTCGAATGTTGGTGCATTTAATGTTGTCCCAGATGTCTCTGAGAGTGTCCTCAGTTCCTTTCATTGTTTTTTCTTTATTCTGCTCTGCAGTAGTTATTTCCACTATTGATCCCTTCTAGAGAATTTTTATTTCATTTATTGTGTTGTTCATCATTGTTTGTTTGCTCTTTAGTTCTTCTAGTTCCTTGTTAAACGTTTCTTTTATTTTCTCTATTCTATTTCCAAGATTTTGCATCATCTTTACTATCATTATTCTGAATTCTTTTTCAGGTAGACTGCCTATTTCCTCTTCATTTGTTAGGTCTGGTGTGTTTTTACCTTACTCCTTCATCTGCTGTGTGTTTTTCTGTCTTCTCATTTTGCTTAACTTACTGTGTTTGGGGTCTCCTTTTTGCAGGCTGCATGTTAATAGTTCCCATTGTTTTTGGTGTCTGTCCCCAGTGGCTAAGGTTGGTTCAGTGGGTTGTGTAGGCTTCCTGGTGGAGGGGACTAGTGCCTGTGTTCTGGTGGATGAGGCTGGATCATATCTTTCTGATGGGCAGGTCCACGTCTGGTGGTGTGTTTTGGGGTGTCTGTGGGCTTATTATGATTTTAGGCAGCCTCTCTGCTAATGGATGGGGTTGTGTTCCTGTCTTGCTAGTTGTTTGGCATAGGGTGTCCAGCACTGTAGCTTGCTGGTCGTTGAGTGAAGCTGGGTCTTGGCGTTGAAATGGAGATCTCTGGGAGATTTTTGCCATTTGATATTACGTGGAGCTGGGAGGTCTCTTGTGGACCAGTGTCCTGAAGTTGGCTCTCCCACCTTAGAGGCAGAGACAGCACTGACTCCTGGCTGGAGTACTAAGAGCCTTTCATCCACACGGCTCAGAATAAAAGGGAGAAAAAATAGAAAGGTAGAAGATAAAATAAAATAAAATAAAGTTATTAAAATAAAAAATTATTAAGAAAAAAAATTTTAAAAGTAAGGAAAAACAAAAAGTCGGACGGATAGAACCCTAGGACAAATGGTAAAAGCATAGCTATACAGACAGAACCACACACAGAAGCATACGCATACACACTCACAGAATGAGGAAAAGGGGAAAAAGTAATAAATCTCGCTCTCAAAGTCCACCTCCTCAGTTTGGGATGATTCGTTGTCTATTCAGGTATTCCACAGATGCAGGGTACATCAGGTTGATTGTGAAGATTTAATCCGCTGCTCCTGAGGCTGCTGGGAAAGATTTCCCTTTCTCTTCTTTGTTCGCACAGCTCCCGGGGTTCAGCTTTGGATTTGGCCCCGCCTCTGCCTGTAGGTCGTCTGCGCATGTCTGTTCTTCGCTCAGACAGGACGGGGTTAAAGGAGCCGCTGCTTTGGGGGCTCTGGCTCACTCAGGCCGGGGGGAGGGAGGGGTACTGATGCGGGGCGATCCTGCGGCGGCAGAGGCCGGCGTGACGTTGCACCAGCCTGAGGTGCGCCGTGTGTTCTCCCGGGGAAGTCGTCCCTGGATCACGGGACTCTGGCAGTGGCGGGCTGCACAGGCTCCCGGAAGGGTAGGTGTGGACAGTGACCTGTGCTCGCACACGGGCTTCTTGGTGGCGGCAGCAGCAGTAGCCTTAGCGTCTCATGCCCGTCTCTGGGGTCCGCGCTGATAGCCGCGGCTCGCGCCCGTCTGTGGAGCTCCTTTAAGCGGCGCTCTTAACCCGCTCTCCTCCCGCACCAGGAGACAAAGAGGGAAGAAAAAGTCTCTTGCGTGTTAGGCAGGTCCAGACTTTTCCCCGGACTCCCTCCCGGCTAGCCGTGGTGCACTAACCCCTTCAGGCTGTGTTCACGCCGCCAGTCCTCTCCCTGCGCTCTGACTGAAGCCGAGCCTCAGCTCGCAGCCCCGCCCGCCCTGGCGGGTGAGCAGACAAGCCTCTCGGGCTGGTGAGTGCTGGTCCGCACCGATCCTCTGTGCGGGAATCTCTCCGCTTTGCCCTCCGCACCCCTGTGGCTGCGCTCTCCTCCGTCTCTCCGAAGCTTCCCCGCCCCCCCCCCCCGCAGTCTCCGCCCGCCCGCGAAGGGGCTTCCTAGTGTGTGGAAACCTTTCCAACTTCACAGCTCCCTCCCAGAGGTGCAGGTCCCGTCCCTATTCTTTGTCTCTGTTTTCTCTTTTGCCCTACCCAGGTACGTGGGGAGTTGCTTGCCTTTTGGGAAGTCTGAGGTATTCAGCCAGCGTTCAATAGATGTTCTGTAGGAGTTGTTCCACATGTAGATGTATTTCTGACGTATTTGTGGAGAGGGAGGTGATCTCTGCGTCTTACTCTTCCGCCATCTTGAAGCTCCTCCACCTTGTATTTTCAATTGTTTTTATTTTTGAAAGGATATATGCCTGTGGAAAAGACTCCAGATGTTCAAAGGGCATACAGAAAATGTTAAGTTTCCACTTGCCTCTCCAGGACCCCAGTTTTACAATTTTCCATTTCAGGGACAACCATATTACCAGTTTCTTATGTTTCCTCCTGAAGATGTTTGGTGTATGTAAGAATGTCACATGTATGTGTATGTGAAGGGGAGTGTTTTTCCCTCTTTTTCCTTTTTTAGACAGTTGGTACCATACTGTCGACACTGTTCTGCTTCATGCTTTTTTCACTTCATCATATATCGTGGAGCTCGTACCACATCAGCGCCTGGAGTTCTGTCTCCTACTTTTTAACAGTTATATGGGGGTGCCATGATCTATTTAACCAGTTCCCCGCTGATTAACATTTAAACTCTTTTCAGTCTTTCAGATTTAAATAATGCTGCAGCAACTTATTTTTTATGTAAGTTTATGTGCGCATGTGTAAGTATATCTACAAGATAAATCCCTAGACCTGAATTTTTTTGTCCAAAGGACACGTGCGCTTGTAACTTGGATAGATATGGCCAAATCACCTTGGGACTGTTTTGCACTCTCATTGCTGGTGTATGAGCGTACAGAGCCGGCTCTGAACGTGTCTCGGCTCTCTCTGCAGGCTGTACCAGTCAGTTAAGCTGCTCTATTCCATCGGCATCTTCTTCACCTATGCCCTCCAGTTCTACGTCCCGGCCGAGATCATCATCCCCTTCTTCGTGGCCCGTGCACCTGAGCATTGCGAGCTGGTGATAGACCTATCCGTGCGCACCATGCTGGTCTGCCTGACGTGTGAGTAGAGGACAAGATCATTGCCTTGTCTGTTTTCTTCCAGAGGGCATCGAGTCCCCAGGGCTTTCATGAGAGAGAACTTGTATCATAGTGAAATGGCCAGTGCTGTGTGAGCAGAGAACTTGGGGTGCAGTGTCAGCTTCAGAGTTGAGGCACGTCCGTGAAGGGAGTGAATTGATTATAGATGTGCTCTAAAGGACACGGGAATGGAAACGGTGCTTTATTTATAGATATGGCCTAAAATGCAATGACGATGGTCATAATTCATGCTAAACATGTGCAATTACTATTCCGTATGAAATATGGCAAAAGTTTAAAAGAGAGCCATTTAACCCATATGCATAATGAGTACTATAGGTTACTTTGATAGCAGGTGTATGTTTGTTTGTTTTTTCAAATAATTGTGTTTCCAGTGTGACAGTCTATTCCTTGGATTTCATTTTGAGACTGCTTGATACTATTCCAGACACTTTTGGATGTTGGTCTTAACTAAATTGTGTTTCTTAGAAAATTTCTGTTGATTAATGTAGGTGTTTGACTTATCACTTTGTGTTTTATTCCTCTTCCCTGACCACACACCCAGGAGCGTGAGTTGAGAGATGAGATATCACCCTATTTGCTCTTGGTTAAAACTGGTATAAGTTCAAAAATAAAAATAAATTCTTTTTTTTTTTGGAAGATTCTGTGAATTGATACAATAGAGAATCCTTGAATAAATTGGTCTGTAATATCTAATTTAAATTTCTAGGCGATTTGCAGTTCCTTTCCAAATTGAATGCTTGAATCATAGATTTCTCTTTTTGGCTGTGTTTAAGTTTTTTTTTTTTTTTTGGGAAAGAAACGTCTTTCCTATTATATTGAGACTTCCCTGGGACTTTCTTTAAATTATCCAGTCCAAGCCTCTGTCTTCGGAGTAAAGATAGTTCTATGTGATTTTTTAACTAGACCAGAATGGAATGTTTTAGGGATGAATGATGTGAATGTTGTCTAGCATGCACTCATAGTATGGAAAGTCAGAAATGAGTTTATTGGTTAACTGTTAGCAAGAGGAGGACAGGGAAGAGGCTGTCCATCCTTACCCAAGCAAACGTGGGGATCAGACTAGTGCTCATCCTGGAATGGACCTCCTCAAGCCACCTGCAGTTGTCTTCCTGATATTACTTCTAGGGCAGTGGGTGGAAGCTCAGCATCCTGGATCTGCGTGGAAAAAACTCACTGGAGCTGAGGAACTAAAGACTGTCCCTTGACCTTAATCTTGGGCAGCTGTCCTGCTGAAGATTTCTTATAGGGTGGACCTGGGTAGGACCGTGGGTACCTTGGATTCCCCAGCCCCAGAGAGCTGATGGCAACCAAGAATCTGACTTCTTGTAGCCTTTATTTGACAGCCCTTCCGGCTCTCTCCTAGACCAGCCTAGAGAAACAACCCACTGGCTGCAGGCCACTGCTGCCCCAAAGCGACTGAAAGGAAGGAATGTGATATAGCTTGCTTTTCCAGTAAATTGCCTTAATGTGTGATAAGATAGGATGCTTAGACTCTTCTAGATTTTACTTCTGTCTCCTGCTGGCAACTCTGGAGGCTTTGATCAAATATGTATGTTTCCTCTGTGGATGGATTAGCTCTGAGTGTTGAGGAGACAGCTTGCACGTGAAAAGTGTTCATAATGTCAACTCTCAGGGCCCTGATTCTTGAATGCAAGGGGCATTGGAAGAAAGGATAGGGATAGCTCAAATAACGGGCTTTGTTTCAGAGTGGTTCCTCGAGAGAAGGTAGGTCTGTCTGGGTACAATGTGCTGTCTCTGCCGGAAGAGCTGGGGCACTGAGCTGGCCCTGACTCCTCTCACCGCCCCATTTTCTTCTCAAGCCTGGCTTAGCCTCCGCTACCATATGTCGCGCTTCCTGCCAGGTTCCTCTCTGCTGCGCCCCGCAGGAACCAGCAGTCTCTGATTCACAGACCTCATACTATCCTTAGATGCCTCTTGGTTTTCGCTTTGCTTTTCCTGGCACTGTCTGTGGGTCTCACCTCCCTTCTACAGCGTGACTCTCAAATGACATGAGCCGCTTTTGATCTTCAAGCGCATTGGGTTGTTTTTCCCTTCTTCTGTGGTCGCTTGTGACTTAGCCTTACATTGTCATCCTATTAAAGGGTGCAACCCCTTCATCTCCCAGCCCTAGGCTTCTCTTGCTTTCCCTGGAGACTATGAAGTAATTGTGGGATTCAGGAGAGGCATTTTACTGTAGCACCAACTTAATTGCATTTATCTGAGTTCATTTGTTTTTGTTCCTCTGTACCTTCAGATCCTTTTGCAGAAGGTTAATTGGTATATGATTTTAGATCTTTGATATAACTGATTGTTTTCAATTATACCTATAAATTTTAATGGCAGCTCATTTTATTGCCATTTTGGGTATTTTTCTCGTCATTTTCTCAACTTTCTCTCCTCTTCCTCACCCTCGTCCCCAAGGAAAGCAGGAGCATTTGGTCCAGCCTCATTTTTTTTTCCACTTGGAATTCAACCGTCTTACCACTCTTCCCCATCCACCAAAGATGGTTGTGCCTACTTTTTTTCCAAAAATTTATTTATTTATTTAATTTTGGCTGTGTTGGGTCTTCATCGCTGCGCGCGGGCTTTCTCTAGTTGCGGCGAGTGGGGGCTACTCTTTGTTGCGGTGCACGGGCTTCTCATTGAAGTGACTTGTCTTGTTTCAGAGCTTGGGCTCTGGGTGCCTGGGCTTCAGTAGTTGTGGCACACGGGCTCAGTAGTTGTGGCTCATGGGCTCTAGAGTGCAGGCTCAGTAGTTGTGGCGCATGGGCTTACTTACTCTGAGGCATATGGGATCTTCCCGTACCAGGGATTGAACCCGTGTTCCTTGCGTTGGCAGGCGGATTCTTAACCACTGTGCCACCAGGGAAGCCCTGTGTCTACTTTTTGATGCTTAATTTCACACTGTTGGAGAGGAGAGGAAAGGAAAATAACACACGTCAGAGACTGGTGCTCATTTTCTTATGATTTCATGTGGGACAGTAGTTACTTCCAGTCTGTATGTTTGGACATACAGGCTTAGCAGGCCACCTTATGTCCAGAACTTGTGTAGAAGGGGCTGGAAGAGGCTGGCTCCACCTGAGGGCAGCCGGGGCTGTACGAAGAGTAGTTTCTTTGGATTCCTTGAGGCCCTAACCTGTCCTTCAGTGGTTTGAACTGATTCTCTGTGGCATTTGCCACTTGAAACATTTTACTTCAGTTAGGTATGAGAATGTCACACACCTGTTATTGAAGATAGAATAACAACAAAACCACCTCAGTTAAGAAGCCTGTTTAGACTAGAATGTAAAACATGCCAAGCAGCCAGACCCTTTAGAGCATGAAGCTTCCAGGTCCAAACAAAGCGGTTTTTCAATGCCTTTTGGCCGTTCACACGTCTCAGTCTTGCAGCTATAAAGAAAAAGGGCAGCAGCATTAATACCTGTACACTGTGCCCCCTGTCCCCACTGCGGGGACGGTCGCAAGGCTTCAGCTTCTTCATCTGTAAGATAAGAAGGGTATCCGATCGCCTCATGTCTAAAATTCTGTGATGCTGCACAGCTACTTTGAGCCTGATTTTAAATTTCTACCAAAGTATTGCTCGAAAAAAGAAAGTTAATGTAAAAACACCTGAAGACTGTCTAGATCTGGAGTAAGTAAAAATGAAATTCCCAATATCCCAGTGACTTAAAATAATTTTTCTTGCATTTTATCTTCTGTGTTAATCCTCATGGGCGCTTTTTCTTTTTCTTTTTTAAAATTTTATTTATTTTTGGCTGCATTGGGTCTTCGTTACTGCGCGTGACCTTTCTCCAGTTGCGGTGAGCGGGGGCTACTCTTCGTTGCAGTGCACAGGCTTCTCATTGCAGTGGCTTCTCTTGTTGTGGAGCACCGGCTCTGGGCTCACGGGCTTCAGTAGTTGCAGCAGGTGGGCTCAGTAGTTGTGGCTCGCAGGCTCTAGAGCACGGGCTCAGTAGTTGTGGTGCACGGGCTTAGTTGCTCTGCGGCATGTGGGATCTTCCCGGACCAGGGCTCGAACCCGTGTCCCCTGCATTGGCAGGCGGATTCTTAACCACTGCGCCACTAGGGAAGTCCGTCATGGGCGCTCTTTACAAAAAGTTGCAATTCTAGTGTACATATAACTTTGCCTTTTGCATTTTGTTTAAAATTACATCATGAATATACATATCCTTCATAAATATTTTTATGACCGCATGGTATTCCATTTTATTGATGAATTGTATTTACTAAACTATTCCTTTAATGTTGGACGTGTAAGGTGTTTCCCGTGCTTTTTGTATTATTTTTAAAATTTATACTCCCACTAAATGAAATTGTATATCCTGTCCAAGGCTGCTATTAATTTAAAGGCAGATTTCTAGCAATTTAAGAGTCACATAGGTGGGCCTCACCAGCGTTGATCATAATAAATAGCAGTGAGCACTTCTGGACACGGGAGCTGTAAGTGTCCAAGGGATTTCTGTCAGTGCGTGTTTGTCTCTAAAGTGCTTGCTCTCTTCTTGTGCATAAGTCAGCTCTTTCTGCTGCTGGTCTACAACCACAGGCTCCAGAATCCCAATCAGCTCCTCCTCTGAACATGGCCGTTGGCCTCCTGCTGCTTCAGCAGTTAAAGTCACATTCTCAGTGTTTCTTAACCCAGAGGGAAGATGTCTTGTAATACCATTGGAGCCCTCTTCACTAATCATGTGGTCTGGTTATCCTCAGGGCCCCCTTTCTGTTCATGCCACAGCTGGGCTAATGCAGAGGTCTGGCAACTGCCAGTTGGGAGTTTGTGGGCTTCCTCTTTGCATGCGGTGCTCTTTTCGTGGGGAAGTAGGGATAGGGTATTCCCAGTTGGCTGCTTTCTGAGATCTCTGCCTTCTTGGGTTTCTCTTTCTAGAGGGCTTTATTTTAACTCATGGAGTAAAGACATTCAGTGCTAGAAGAGGTTTTAGTTGCTCCTGTATCTTTCCCAAGTACTGATTCCCACCTATGGGATTAGTGAAAACTAGTTTGTCACGTTTTGCCTTGTAGGTAAACAGATGCCTTGGCTAGTGAGCCCTCAGTTTGGGCCCCTTTCTCTTTCTCTTCCCCCAGTGTATTAGCGGGAGGCTCACTCTTCCCGCCTTCTTCCCCCATTATCTTTCTCCAATGTCAGCCTGTATTTTGGTTCAGCTAAATATCCAGTCCAGCTAGGACAGGAAGATAGTGCTCCATTTGCAACCCTGTGGTCCTGGCTTTAAAAGAAAAGTTTTTGCCCTTTTAAAAATATTTCTATTAAGGATATTTTTGCTAAACATACTTATCTTGTGTATCTGTTGTAGTAAAAACAAGAACAAGTGTTTAGATTGCTTTTTAAAGTCATGATGAAATGGAACATCTCCGTCCAATCTGAGAAAAGATTCTGATCTCACAAGCTTCTGTTTCTGTTTTCATTTAATTCTTATCAGTGTGGAGCACGAGTGACTTCACTTAACTCGTATCATGAAGTACCCATCTGTCCTCCGGGCTAATACGAGAGAGGGAAGGGGAGAGAGGGAAGGGAGAGGACAGACTGTCAGAGCTGGGAGGGCTGGGCAGGTCCTCTGACTTATCTCCTCCAGGGGCTCATTGCCTCTGCTAAAATCCTCCCTTCTCTTGAGTGGGCTGGAGCATCCTGGGGACCAGGAGGAATAACTCACACTCCCTTTAACGGTACAAAATCAGGCAGGCTAGAAGCTACGTTTTTGGCCCAACCATGTGTTCTTAGAGCGGAATCCCGTCTCTCCGCTGTGCCACTCTGGAGCAGCACACGTTGCTTCCCAGTTGACAGTGAGTTGAGGGACACATCCCAGAACACATTCCTACGTGACTAAATCTGCATTGCACAGTTCCTTAAAATTTCAGAGTCGAGTGTGACTTGAGTGATCATCCAGTGTTAATACAATCACCATACTTCATGGGTAAGTGAACTGAGGCTCAGAATAGGAACTGATTTCCCCCCCAGGTCACACACAGCCTACTACTGAGCAGGGACGGGTGATGCTATTAGCTGACGTGTATGAAGCACTTGTTATGTGTGTAGTACTCTAGGTTCTTTACGTGAATGATCTCATTTGACCATCCCTTTTTAGCAGTACGGGAGATGAGTCTTAAACAGGTTAAGAAACTGGCTGGTGGTGGATTGGAGCCTAGGTTCTGAGTCCAGACCCTTAACCACACCCAGGCTTAGGTCTGATGGCTGCCTCAGCTGTTTCCACCCCACTGCTCACCCAAACTGGAACATCTGGAGCCACCACTGTGTGGTTAAACATTAGGCAGAGAGAGACCCAGACCCCAGAGAGGGCAAGTGTCTTATTCCAGGTCACACAGCAGATCACCATTTGTTGAGCGTCAGGTTATCCATGATGAGAATGCCATTTTGTCATCAGCCTACAGACACTTCACTTCCACCTTTCCTCCATGTTCAACCCTGAAGGTTTGAGGGACATCACCAACTCTATTTAGAAGTAACTAAAGGCTGAAACAGACTATTTTTAACTTGCAGAGCAAGTTAAAAGCTTATCCTTTGTTTAGACTTTCTGAAGGCTTCAGAACAGTGAGGGTATTCATGGATAATTGCCATGATGGTTGAATATAGAAGAAAGAAAGAGGAAGGGATTGCCCCAGGGCTGTAAAACCCTGGGCGGCAGAGGCAGATCTGAGACTCATTTTCCTTGTACCCCCTTTTGTTATCCAGGCTTCAAAATCCTTGTCTGGTGTCCTCTACAAAGCAGAGAGAGGTCAGGGCTGACCTGTACCGGATTCCCTACCACATGATTGTGGTGCATCCCTGGGAAAGCTAACCCGATATCAGACTCCCCCAGTTCTTCACAGACAGGATCTTTCCGCCGATCAGCCAGATCCCCTGTTCTCCCTCCTGCTGCATGTATCATTCTGTATTTTCTTTTTTGGCTGCATTGGGTTTTCGTTGCTGTGCATGGGCTTTCTCTAGTTGCAGTGAGCGGGGGCTACTTCATTGCGGAGCGCGGGCTTCTCACTGCGGTGGCTTCTCTTGTTGCGGAGCACAGGCTCTAGTTGCATGGGCTTCAGTAGTTGCAGCACGCAGGCTCAGTGGTTGCAACATGCGGGCCCTAGAGCGCGTGGGCTTCAGTAGTTGTGGTGCTTGGGCTCAGTAGTTGTGGCTCGCGGGCTCTAGAGCACAGGCTCAGTAGTCATGGCACATGGGCTTAGTTGCTCTGCGGCATGTGGGATCTTCCTGATTCAGGACTCAAACCCGTGTCCCCTGCATTGGCAGGCAGATTCTTAACCACTGCACCACCAGGGAAGTCCCATTCTGTATTTTCTTGATCATCAGGTCTATGATGTGACTGTAGCAGGGGCTTAAGATCCTGGACTCTAGTCCCAGCTCTGTCACTTTCTATCATTTAAATTCTTTGGACCTTTCCTTCCACAGGGACCATAATAATGTGGAGTTCCGTACCCGTGGAGCAGAGGGAAATTCAGCTCAGTGAGTGGATGCTTCCCAGTGCTGTCTACTAGACACTAGACGGTCTGTGTGATGGGAGTGTTCTAGGTGTGCTGTCCAGGACAGTAGCCACTAGGCACAGGTGGCAGTTGAGTCCTTGCAATGTGGCCAGTGTGATTGGGGAACTGAATTCATTTAGATTTAGATAGCTAGTGACTGCGGCCTTATCGGACAGCACAGCTGCAGAGTGAGTGTAAGACAGGTGACGTGACCCTGCTCCTCCCCTGCTAAATCCCGGCTCCCAGCATGCCTCTTCCTTTACCGCATGGAGTGGTATTCCAGTCTAAAAGTAGGTGTTTCTCATAAAGCCTGGCCTCTAAATGCAGCCCACTGCTTTCGTCTGGTGCTCAGCCAAAGAAGCAGCGATCGATTCAGACAATCCATCTGGAGGGTAAAAAGGCTATATTGGACTCCGGCCAATACAAGATGTTCTGGTCTCTCACCACTGTGATGCCTTCCTCAGAGCAATTTAACTACATTTCTGCTTTATGAAATGAAGTGAGAACTGAAACCCCCGTGTCTAGTGTGAGACTCTCATAGGGATCAGTGAGGTAACAGATGTGCCCTGGATCGCTGTCTTCAATGCGCAGGACCTCCGGCTGGAGCCCCGCAGCCGGGAAGACAATCCATCAAAATACATTCGATGACTGACGAATTAACAATGCACTTTCCATAAGCAACGAGATATACACTAGTGATGAGTAATATTAACTGTATTATGTGCCTGGTGTACACCAGGACTCTAGTTAAGTGCCCGTGTAATCTCCTTTGATCATCGCAACATCTCTGTGACGTAAGAGCTTTTTGTATCCCTGTTTTGCCAACAAGAACACTGGGAAATAGAAAGGAGCCATGTGTCACTCAAGGCAGAGCCAGGGTTCACACACAAGTGCCTAATTCCAGAGGCCATAATCCTCAATAAACCTGTGAAACATTGGCCTTCACCCCCAAGCTGGCTGGTGGTACAGGCGCTGGTGTGCCCTGCAAGCCGATGGCGTTTCCTCGTGCAGCCCCCACTCATCTTTTTTTTTTTTTTTTTTTTTTTTTAAGCCAAACACATCAGGAGCTTTTTTTTTTGTTTCAGGCAGTAAATCCGGATGGCAATGGCAATTCAGTTTCTTTTTTTTTTTTTCTTAAATTTATTTAGTTATTTATTATTTTTGGCTGTGTTGGGTCTTCGTTTCTGTGCGAGGGCTTTCTCCAGTTGCGGCGAGCGGGGGCCACTCTTCATTGCAGCGCGCGGGCCTCTCACTGTCGCGGCCTCTCGTTGCGGAGCACAGGCTCCAGACGCGCAGGCTCAGTAGTTGTGGCTCACGGGCCCAGTTGCTCGGCGGCATGTGGGATCCTCCCAGACCAGGGCTCGAACCCATGTCCCCTGCATTAGCAGGCAGACTCTCAACCACTGCGCCACCAGGGAAGCCCCTCTTTTTAAAAACTATTTATTTATTTATTTAATTTTGGCTGCACTGGGTCTTGGTTGCAGCACGTGTGATCTTTAGCTGCAGCATGTAGACTCCTAAGTTGCGGCATGTGGGCTTTTAGTTGCGGTATGCGGGAACTAGTTCCCTGACCAGGGATCGAACCCGGGCCCCCTGCATTGGGAGCGCTGAGTCTTACCCACTGGACCACCAGGGAAGTCCCCCCATTCACCTTTATCATCAGTTGCACCTTCCTCATGTACACCTGGGCTGAGATTCAGGTGTGGGAGCCACTGGTTTGTCCTGGCACAGGGACACAGTCATCATGGGGGGCCTTGCTTCTGAGGTTGGCCTGCACACAGACCTGCTTCTCCTTTCCCTGTATAAAAACGCTCTGTGCAGTGGGGCTGACATGGGATCGTTCCAGAAGAAGGAGGGTTTTCTCCCCATTTCGTTTCTTGTCATTCAAGTAGAGTGGTTTGTGTTGGAGGTACCCTCAGTGGTAAGAAGATGAGCAGTCGCTCAGAAAAGGTTCACCTCCTCTTCTACTCTCCACTTGCTCTCCTTTGGTAGGACCGGGTTACCCTGGAATGTAATTTGGTTCCTTTTCCTCAGAAAGGTGGAAGTCAAGGACTGTGGCAGGCGAAACTGGGAAATCTGGTTTCCAGTCCCAGTTCTGCCATCCTTGCTGTGAGACCCGGGTCATGCCACATCTCTGGGCATCAGTTTTCTCGTCTGTGGAATGAGAGATTGGACTGGACGATGTCTCAGCTTCCTTGGAGCTCTCCATACTATGAGAAGAACACTTGCTAAATTTGCTGAACAGTGAGGCGGTCTCTCTCAGCTCTGGGCAGTCATCAACAGGCGTGTCCTCTCTTCCACAGGCGTCTTGGCCATCCTCATCCCCCGCCTGGACCTGGTCATCTCCCTGGTGGGCTCCGTGAGCAGCAGTGCCCTGGCCCTCATCATCCCGCCCCTCCTGGAGATCGCCACCTACTACTCAGAGGGCATGAGCCCCGTCACCATCGTCAAGGACGCCCTGATCAGCCTCCTGGGCTTCGTGGGCTTTGTGGTGGGGACGTGTGTGACCCTCTACGAGCTGATCCAGCCCAGCAGCGCTCCCATCTTCGTCAACTCCACCAGTGCCTTTGTATAGCGGGCTGGGTGCGTTCCCTGCACCGGCCCACTCCGCCCTGTATGTTCCCCAGCACCTGGCCCCAGAGCCTTAGGTAGGGTCCAGGCTCTGGGGAGAGGCAAGGTTACCATCCACGTACCCTTACCTGGCACCTGGGTTCCCTGAGCCAGATAGGGTTGAGGGCAGGGTAGAGAGTCGGCAGCAGATATGTGGGAGGTACCTCTAGGGGCAGTGCCATCTCTGTTCATTTGTACTTATTTTAACCCGGAACTTTTCAACTCTTTTCCCTGATCACGCCTCCTCCCTTACTGCCTGCCCTTCTCCTTCTGACCCACCTCATCCAAATCATTCCTGTTGCACAGCTCACTTTATTTAAAAATTTTAATGTCTCTCACCTGATGTATTCTCCTCGCCCGGGCCAGGCCTAGATGATGTCAGTGGAAATGCCCTTCTTTATGCCCTTGCCGGGCCCATCTCTTATCTCTCTCCCAAATATTTTACCTCAGTATTTTCCTACCTGTTCAAGTCTCCACCTCGTAGTGGAGACTACCTAGCAGTTTAAAACCAGCTGCCCAAAGCTGGAGTTTTTAGCCTTTGCTGTCTCTGGCGTGCTGTCATCCTCGGTGACACCTCCTCTTCTCCGGTTTCCTTGTGTGGGTCACGATACTGTTATTATCTTAGTTGCTGGAACTCCTGGAAGGTATCAAGTGCTGCCAAAGTTGAAAATATTTATATTTTATTTAAAATCAGCCTTTGTTTTTAGACTCCGTCTCTGGATCTGGGACTGTTGTGAATTGTTCCTTCTTCAGTAAACCCTTGCTCGGCTTCTCCCACTGAGAAGAAGCTAAGTGCAGGAGATGTCTGCTTAGACCCTCAGCACCCTTGGCCAAGGACCCCAGAGATTTTCATCAGGATCATCAGAGTGTGGACCTTAGTGGGGCACCATGGACTTTGCCTCCCGTTGACCAGCCAGATTTCCTACTGAGAAGACATGAAGGACTCAAGAGATGTTTGCCGGTGCACAAGGCCGAGGGGAAGGATGGCCACGTGGGGTGTGTTTCTCTCCATAGGAGGCTTAGAAAATGGCTGCATTGTGCATTCAGGCCTGTTTCCCAGCCTCAGCCCCTGACAGACAAGCGTCACGGCAACGTCCAGGAAGACACCCAGACTCTTGCCATGGACAAGAAGACGAGGCCAGTGTGCCCAGAGCGTGTGAGATTCAGTTCCTGGAGTTTGCAGCAGCTGGCCCGACACTACGAGTGGTGCTCAGTTGTTTACAATCCCCAGAGGATGAGGAGGATGGGCAGAAACAGTGCCCTGCCCCAAGCTGCCTCCAGGACCTGGACTTCCAATGGTTGGGGCTTCGGTCTCCTGTGTTCTAAACACTAATCATGCCCTTGTCTCTGCCCGCCCCCCCCCGCTCCACCTCCCCATGCATGCCTCCCTGGGTATCAGAAAAGAAACAGCCTCAGGGCTGACTCACCTCAAGGTCGGCCTTCAGGTTTGGGAACAAACTGCCGAGAAGGCAGGGGAAGGTCCCTTGCCTTGCTTTCGGCTGCCCCGTCTTCCCTCTTGGTGTGAGAAGTATTGCAGAAGGGTGTTCATTGACTCTCCATCTCTTGAGCTGTGTGTGTGTGTGTGTGTGTGTGCGTGCGCGCGCACGCGCGCTCCCCTGCATATATAACAGGGTTCTGCTGTCCTCTACCCCTGCTACCAGGCTCTTGCCTGAAAGTGGGGAGAACAGCACCACTTTATCAGGGGTTTTGTTTTTGTATTTCACCAAAGCTCCTAGGGGCTGTGACTCGCCCTCACAGCCCCAGCTTTTTCTTTCTCTTCTGTTCCAAAGCCAGATTCTCTCATTGCAGTGAGTCCTGACCTACCTAATAATTTATTCACTTAGGAAGATGCAGTCAGTGGTGATTTGGTCTCCCTTAGGAAAATGACACTTTCCTCCATCCTTTCTGCTCTTTGGTGGTCACTCACAGGTGCTTACATGACCAGGGATCTAGCTGGAGGTGGCAGCAGCCCTGCCCTCTGAAGGCTTTCCCTGCCCTCGGGCTTTCTAAGTAACTTCTAGTACCAAAATGTAACTTCAAGAACTGTCAGCTCCTCTTTGCAAGCCCCGGTTCCAGCAGTCTTTCCAGAGTGGTCCTGAGAGTTGTTTTCAGCGAGAAGGTGCAGGCCGGTAGAAGGGGATCAGATGTGTAGCCCACCCACAGCTTCCACTGCGGAGGCTCTGGGCACTGCTAGAGGCAGTCCTCTCCAGGTGGGTCTTGAGACCCGGACTGTGATGCTGGGACCTGAGGATTGGGTGGCACAATACTGAGGTCCTCTGGCCCCAGGTCTCTTCCTTCAGAGCCCCTGCCCAGGGAAGGTGGTGCATAGGAGAGACAGCTCTAGCCTTGGGGCTTCGAGAAGCTAGTTTGGCCTGGCCTTCGTCCTGTTCAATTGCATTCCCGTGCTTTTGCTGCTTTGACAGCCCGATGGCATGGCTGCTTCAAGGCGGACCCCATGGGGACCTTCCGGCTAGTGCAGTTGCACAGCAATCAGGTATCGAGTAAAGGGTCGGCCAGAGGTCGTAGTGGAGGAAGCCCTTCCTCTTCTGGAAGCAGCCCGCGGGGCCAGCTCAGGGAAGCTTACTCCTCTGCTGCCCACGGGGCTGCTCAGTCAGGGAGCCCTCCCTGCTTTCCTCCCAGTGCTCTTAGGAACCAGCTGCCCAGCCTCTTCCTGGGCCCTGCTTTAGTCTCTGGTGAGAAAGCCCCAGCATCAGTAAGAGACTGATCGGGGAGCAGCAGAGCGAAGGCTTTCAGGTGTGTGAGGCCACATCTGTCAGACCAAACCAAACCGTGGGGCTTTCTGGCCCAGTGCTGTTGGGCTCTGTGTCCTCCTCCAGTCTCCCCAGGGCAACCCCAGATTCCATCGGCCCAGAGGTAGCTTCTCAGAGCCCCTTGTTCTGTCCTGCAAATGCCGCTATTGGGAGCAGGCTTCCAACTCCCTGTAGGCTACTATTCCCTTTTTCCTAGAAGTTGTACCATTCACAAGTGGCATTATTTATATTTATGTTGTGCTGTTGTCCAGCTGCTAGGAGCCCTTCATCTGCACAGAGGTATGTGACTGTGTGGCATGTCCTAGCCTAGAACCTGCCGCTTACACCCTCCTTCTCTGTCACTCACCTCTCCAGCCAAATTCACGGGCTGATGCTCACCATTCACTCTCTACCCCCAGGCAAACAGGTACATTAGGAAAATCTTTTCCCCCCTCCCTCTTCTCCTGTCTCTCTTTTTTTCTAAAATTTCTCCCTTCCTAAATTGTAGAACATCATCTGTGTTTAATACTACATGTTCACCTCATGCTTCTTGGAAGTGCAGAGTCTCAATTTATGTCTGTTTACAGCTCCCTCTGTTCACTGTTCACCGCAAGGGAGTCTGTTTCAGTTTAGTTCATGGCCGATTGGACGTTAAGGCGAGACCCGGCATCAGCCTCGCTCAGAACACAAAGCTGCTTTGTCAAGGTGGAAATAAAAAAATGTAAGTGGCATGACTTGGTGTACAGGAGTCGGATCGACGTCTGCCTTAGAATTAATTTTTTCAAAGTACATTACACGTCTCCAAGGGGAAAGGAGAGTGCTTTGTCTTTGAAATCATGGTCAGTACTTTTTAGACAGTCCTGCTGGTTGCAAGGCTGTTTGCTCTCACAGCATCTGCCTGTGGCATTTCTTCCCTGTCCTTGTACCACTGGGTCCTTTCCTGGCCAGGAGACATAAACGGTGCTGATCTAAGGTTGCCAGAGTTGCAGTGGGGAGTAAGGGTGAGGGTGCCTGTTGTCAGCTGTGTTCTTTTGTTTCAATCAAGGTGGTGCTGTAGAAGTGATTTTGTTTTACTGAACAATAAAATCATGTGGCTCTGTTGTAGAACATGTCAGTGGATGTGTGAATAAGAGGAATATGAAAAACTACCCTCCAGCAGGTCTTGATAACAAGACAGTCCTGTGTATGTTATGTGCCTGCGTTGGATGTGTGTTTCCCGCATGGTATGTATAGAGATGTGGATCATGCTGGAGCTCATGGAAGATCTTATTTTGGGTTCTGCACACGATTCATGTGTTAAACTTTTCCTTAATAAATGAATTTTATTTTTGATTTTTGAGAGGTTGCAGTCTGTGTCCTTGTTTTCACTTTTTTTTTTTTTTTGGTCACTCAGATCCCTTTACTAGATGTTATGTCAAAATGTTTCTGGTTTATGTCACAGAGCTCATCCAGGGCTGTAGTGGGAACAGCAGAACCATCTGTGGATGGAGAGTCCCCAAGAAAGGGCAGTAGTTATTTTTCTGTTAGACCATCCTGCCCTTCCTAAGTGTGCTCCTGCTTCTCTCAAAAACTTGAGTAGGAATTCTCAGCCCCCTCTGTGTGTGTCAGATGACCACCCAAGACAATTGTGATGGTCAGTTTTAAGTGTCAAGGTGGTTGGGCGATTGTATTGAATAACCCAGTTATTCAGTCAAACGCTAACCTAGGTGTTGCCGTGAAGATGTTTTATAGATGTGGTTAATGTCCACAGTCAGTTGCGTTTAAATAAAAAGATTATCCTCAAATATGGGTGGGGTTTGTCCAATCAGCTAAAGGGCCTTAAGAGCAAAACTGAGGTTTCACTGAGAAAGAAGAAATTCTGCCTCAAGATTGTAGCATCGACTCCTGCCCGAGAGTTTCCAGCTGCTAGCTGGCCCTGTAAATTCTGAACTTGCCACCCTGCACAATCACTGAAGTCCTTGAAATGTCCCTCTGCCTGTCTGTGTCTGTCTCTCTTTCTCTCTGTTTTCCCCTCATTGTCTCCCCCACCACCTCCTGTATATATGTAAGTATGAATATCTCCATCTTAACTGTTTCTGTGTCTCTGAAGAACCTGACTGATACAAGAGGTAACACCTACCTTTCTGGAAGTGACAAGATAGATTTCAGGACATGCAAGAGATGACTCCCTTTTTGTCACATTTAAGAGGAAAAACAAGGCCATCCAAGCTGCCCCTGAGATGATTTGAATACTGATCTTCATTGGCTGACTAGATTAGACTTGTCTAAAAGCAGAGCCCTCAAGGAACACTGTTGAGGTGTAAAACTTTACTGACAGAGGAAGGTGGGGAAAGTATGATGACTTTTCTACCATCAGTGTTATTACTGAACTGGTGGTGGGTGGATAGGGGGGTCAAAGGCATTCAGTGACTCTTCCAGGACTCCAGCCAGCAAGGGGCGGAGTCGGGATATGTATGCGAGCCCTGTGGTTGCAGAACCCAAGCCCTTCCCAAGGCAGTGGCATCCTTGCCCTCTTTGTTGCAGCCTCAGGAGGGAGGGCCACCCTTAGGGACTATTGAGAGGGTTAGAGAGAATGTTATAAAGTACCTGGCATGAAGGGCTCATGAAACATTTTATGAAACATTAGCTGAATTGAAGAAAACCAAGACTTAGAGAAAAGCAGTTTTACTTGTTTTTTTTCTTTTTTTTGGTTATGCATTCATTATAATCTTGTCTTGCTCACTGGCTTTGGGCAGAGCATTCAACCCTTCTTAGACTGTTCACCTCTTCATGTTTTTATTCCTGCTCATGTCTGTACATAATGCCATAATCCCCCCTTCCAGGTAACCAAGGCCCTCAAGGTAAGCCCACTGCACCTGCACAGATATAAATTGAGTGACAGGGACTGGATTTGGGTCCTAAGTCTAGCTAGGGCATTTTGCCAAGTAGGCTGGCTTCCTCAGACCCAGCCCATTGCGGACATATGCCAAGAAACTGTGTGTCTTCAACTGGTACCCTTTACTAGACCCTTGGCCTTTGGTCTCCCCCACCTCTTTTTTAAAAAATTGGGGAATAATTTACCTAAGTCACCTGTTTTTTACGTGCACAATTTGATGAGTTTGGGCAAATGCATGCCAACCACCATTTCCATGAAGATCAGAATGTTTCCTTTACCACCCAAAGGTCCCTTGTGCCCCTCTGCAATCCCATCCCTGTGCCACTCGGCCCTTGGAAACAACTGAACTGACCGTAGTTTTGCCTTTTCTAGAATGTCATATAAATGGAACATTAAGTATGGTCCTTTCTGTCTGACTTCTTTCACTTTGCATAATGCTTTTTATATTCACCTCTGTTCTGACATGTATCAGGAGTTTGTTTTTATTGCGGAATAATATTCTGTAGTGTGGCTGAACCGTAGTTTATTTATTGGACATTTGGGTTGCTTCCAGTTTGGGGTGTTATGAATAAAGCTGCTATAAATATTCACGTACAGATATTTGTGTGGACATACGTGTTTATTACTCTTTGGTAAATACCTTGGAGTGGAATTGTGAGGTTGTGTGGTTAAGTGTATACTAACTCTGTAAGAAACTGGAAAATT
Organism: Delphinapterus leucas; assembly: GCF_059928025.1. Lineage (NCBI taxonomy): Eukaryota > Metazoa > Chordata > Mammalia > Artiodactyla > Monodontidae > Delphinapterus > Delphinapterus leucas. The sequence continues at coordinate 128,795,444 of NC_143131.1, forward strand.
GCTTTCCAAAGTGGATGTACCATTTTGGATTCTTAGCAACAATTTGTGAAAGTTCCATTTGCTCCATATCCTCACCAATACTTCATATTGTGGTTTTTAAAATTTTACCCATCTTAATGGATATGTAGTAGTACCTCATTGTGATTTTAATTTGCATTTGCCTAATGACTACTGATGCTGTGCATCTTTTCCTGGGCTTATTTACCATTGGCCTTTTTTTTTTTAAAAAAAAACCTTTTATTCATAGACAACGATTGTCTATGTAGAAATGCAAAGTACAGAAATACAGAATAAAATTTACTGCTAGAGGCAATTAGCTCATTCACAGTGATGTGCAACCATTACCACTAGCTAATTCCAGAATATTTTTATCACCCCAAATGACAACCATATACACATGAAACACTTCCTATTCCCCCCTGTTTTAAAATGTACCTGGGATTTGTTTTAATTAGGTATGGTAAGGCACACAGAAACAGATATGACTGTCACGAAGGATGAAGGTTTTATACTCACAGATCCACAGAAACAGTAGGCAGAGCCACATGGGGAAGTGCCAGGGGTGATCCGGAAGCAGAAGAAGAGAGGGGGAAATGTGGGCAGGAGCCTTTATTGAGGTTTTTGTGGGAAAGGCAAGGCAGGGCAGGGTTAGCAAGCTGAGCAGACTTAGGGTTAGGTAGGTAAACACTTTGAGCAGCCTGGGCTGTAGAGGTGGTCCCTAGTTGTCCATAACTGGTCCTGGGGTGATTGAGGGCAGAGACTGTGTTCCAGATTGATTAAATGAGTTGGGTTGGGGTTTGCACTCAGGACTGATTGATCTGCATTTCAAAGGGATGTCCTCAGGCAAGCTGTTTGCTTTCTCCAGGAGTTAGCTGACTCTGGGAGGGGCAATCCCCCCTCTGGGTCCACAAGGCCCCAAGATGTCAAAGCATCATAAAATACAGAAAACAGAAACCATGATCAATACACCCCCTCCTCCTAACCCTGGCAACTACTAACCTGCTTTCTGTCTCTATGGATTTGCCTATTCTGGACATTTCATATAAACGGAGCCATGCAATACGTGACCTTTTTCTCTGGCTTCTTTCACTTCGTGTAATGTTGTCAAGGTCCATGTTGTAGTATACATCAGTATTTCATTCCCCAGCAGCAAGCACGAGGCTGTTTTCTGTTTCTTGGTTTTGTTACTCGATGTAACCAGCATCTTGATCACCTTGTCTCCTCCTCCTTCACCTTCCTCTTCATCAAGTTGACCATTTTCCTTCTTTTCTTGGTTCCCAAGTTCCCTGATTCCCTGGTTCTCTGGCCCCCTGGTCTATCTTCTTTAGCAAGGTATTCATTCAAATAATTTTCCTCCTTTAAAATTTGGTTTTTAAAAACATTAAGCTTTTTATTTTGAAGTAATTATAGATTCACAGGAAGGTGCAGGGAAATAGGGAGATCCAGTGCACTTTCCTCCCAGTCTCTTCCAGTGTTGACAGCTCGCCTAACTATAGCACATTATCAAAACCAGGAAATTGACATTGGCACAATCCATAGCACTCATTCTTGTTTCTCCAGTTATATATGCCCTCGTTTGAGTGTGTGCATGTTCGTGTATGTGTGTTTGTGTGTGTAGCTCAGCAGTTTTATCATGTGTGGCTTCTTCTACCGCAATCAAGATGCTTAACTGTGCCATCACCACAAGACTCCTTCATGCTACCCCATTACAGACACATCCATGCCCTGCACCTTCCCAACATCCCCTAACCCCTGGCAACCACTAATCCGTTTGTTCTTCATCTCTGTCATTGTTATTTCATGAATGTTCTATAAATGTAATTATACTCTGTGTCCTTTTGAGTTTGGCTTCTTTCACTCAGTGTAATTTCCTTGAGGATCATTCATGTTGGTGCATGTATGAAGCGTTCATTCCTTTTCATTGCTGAGTAGTATTTCATGGTATGGATCTTCCACAGTTTGTTTATCCATTTACCCATTGAAGGAAATTTGCATAGCTTCCAGGTCCGGTTATTACAAATAAAGCTGCTGTGAATACTCATGTACAAGTTTCTTCATGAAGATAAGTTTTTATTTCTCTGGGATGTTATGTCAGTACAATTGCTGGGTTGTATGGCAAGACCGTTTTTAGTTTTAAAAGTATTTTGCAAACCATTTTCCAGAGTGGCTGTACCATTTTACGTTTCTGTCAGCAATGTGTGAATGATCCAGTTTCTTTGCATTCTTGCCAGCATTTGGTGATGTTATTTTTTATTTTAGCCATTTATCAGATCTTGTAAATGTTTTGTTAGATTTATACCTAAGTATTTAGTTTTCTTTGGAGCAATTGTAAATGGTAATGTGTTTTTTATTTCAGTTTCCACATGTTCATTGGTAGTATATAGAAATGAAATTTATTTTTGAGTGTTAAACCTGTCTTATGACCTTTCTGCACTCACTTCGTAGTTCTGTGAGTGTTTGGTTAAAATTCTTGGGATTTTCTGTGTAGATAGCACATGTGGTCTACAAATAGAAGTAGTTGTACTTCTTTTCTGATCTGTATACCTTTTTTTTGTCTTATTGCACTGGCTAGAACTTTCAGTACTGTGTTAAAAAAGAGTGGTTCCAGTAGCATCCTAGCCTTGTACCTGATCTTACAGGAAAAGCCTTCAGTCTTTCACCTTTCAATATGATGCCAGCTCTAAGATTTTTATAGAAGTTCCCCTCTATTCCTGTACTGAGAGATTTTTCTTGAAAACATTGAATGGCTTAATTTTGTTGAATGCTTTTTCTGCATCAATTGCTATAATCTTAAATTTTTTCTGTTTTCACTGGTCATTATGGTAGATTAAATAGATTCCTCTTTGAATATTGAACCAGCCTAGCTTACCTAGAATAAATCCCACTTGGTCATGGAATATTTATATTATATATATATTATATATAAAATATACATGGATTGTTTTTTACTCACCCTGATATTTACTCTGACAAATGTAGGATCCAGACTGGTGCCTTTTTATAAATGAGCAAACCATATGCCGTAACTGCAATTCTTGGCCTACGTGTACTTTTGCCTCAGGCCAGGTTCCCAGCTGCTACCGTGTTACCTAAAGGCCACATATGTTTCCTTAGGACAGAGTTCCTCAGCCTTGATATTATGTTCATTTTGGGCTGGATCATTCTTTGCTGTGGGGACTGTCTTGTGCACTGTAGGGTGATTAGCAGCATCCCTAGTCTACCCACTAGATGCCACTTGCACCCTGCCAGTTATGACAACCCAAAGTGTCTCCAGACATTGTCAAAGGTCCGTGTGTGTGTGTGTGTGTGTGTGTGTGTGTGTGTGTGTTGGGGCAGAGGTATGTTTGGAAATCACCACGGTCTCTATCAAGAACCACTGCCTTAATACACTTAGCCCCTAACTACCCCAAGCTGGGGGGATGTCTTTTTGTCTTGGCTGTGGAACAAAGGTGTGTGGTCATGGATACTCTGAAAAGATCTGCCTCTTTTTTTTTTTTTTTTTTTAAGATCTGCCTCTTTAATAGCAGTGATAAAATATCTAACATCTTCTAAACATTTACTATGCCAACCGTGCTAAGCACTTTACCTATATTATTTTCTTCGGTGCTCAGATCCAGTGAGGGAAGGTGCTGGTAATAATCCCCACTTTTCAGACTGAGGCATAAAAGGTTAAATGACTTGCCCAAGATAACACATTTTCTATTATTATTATTATTATTATTATTTTTGGCCACACCACACGGCATGCGGGATCTCAGTTCCCTGTCCAGGGATTGAACCCATGCTCCCTGCAGCGGAAGCGCGGCGTCCTAACCACTGAACCTCCAGGGAAGGCCCCAAGATCACACATTTTCTAAATGGTGGACTCAGGTCTGTCTGACCCCAGACCTCATGTTTTTGCTCGAAGGATTCACTTCCCTGCTACCTGATTCTGTCACTCCTCCCCTCACATCCCTGGGTGGACACAGTATGTCTCCAGGCCCTGCTCTGGGCACCTAGCTCCTCCCACATTCCGACCCCAGGATGCTTTCCCCGCCCTGTGCTCCACAGTCCCTCCACTCCCACCCATCAGAACCACCCAGCACTGGGGAAATACTGAAAACCTTCAGGCCTTCCTTTTGGGCTGTTTTCTTAGCCCAGCTGGCCCTTCCCCCTGTGCTCCGTCTGAAGCTCAACTTTAAGACCCCGCTCCAGTGGCTGCTGCTCTCTAGAACCTTCCCTGGCCGCTTCTGTCAGAATTTATGGCTTCCTTCTCGGTGATGCTGTAACACTGCTTCTCTGGTTAACCTCCTCGCTACTGATGCTAGAGAGATGTGACTACCTGGCCACTTCCCCAGATCACGAGTTGATTGTGGTGTTGATCGGATCAGGATGAGTGCCAGTCTGTGGGGCTAATCGTGTATCTGGAATTGGCTGGTTACTAAATTCAGTGTCGTCTCCTTCAGGAGAGAATGGTGTCCCGGCCTGTGAGGAGTTGACATCACTCTATTAATTTTGAGTTTCCTGTTGATCTAACGAAGCACTTTCCTTGGTTGGACCTTGTAGGTCTGTTGAGGAATCATGAGAAAATTCAGAAGGCTTGTCGTTCCCCAGCCCTGTCCTTGAGAATGATCCTGCTCTTCTTTCGGTGCCACAGCCTGTGCCTCTCCTCAATGTGGAGCTGGCAGAGTCACCGAGAACTCCCAAAGCCTGTCCTCAGATGCTGCACCGTGGGCTGTTGTTCTGCACCTGGGCCCGGTGTCTTCGCAGGCAGGCGTTTCACCCATTCATGGTGTGGCGCCAGGAGGATGGGGCAGCTGTTCTCTAGGGGACCAGCGTGGGCCCTGGGCAAGTCACTCCATATCTCAAAACTTTACATACTGTATCTTTCTCCCCCTCTATCTTATAGAATCTCCATAATCTTCACTCCACATGAGAGTGGTTTGGCTCCGTCTGCCCTTCTTCTACCCCCAGATAGTCACTTTTTGCGGCTCTCCCCGCAAGACCTGATGTGTGTCCCTCCAGAGCACTGCTCTGATTCCTGGAAGATGTATCTACCTTCTCCATAAGGCCTTGAGAAACTCCGTGTGATGGTGCGGCAGCGCAGGCTGTCCATCCGAGGAGCTGTCTCACAATTCCCTTGCCATTGGTCCTGGTGGATTACAGGTGCCCCTGGTGGATTACGGCTGCCCTTCCTCGTGGGACGTGGTTGTGAGTCCTCGCCGCCCCCCCCAGCCCCGCCCCCTTCCTAGCTGCCCTCCTCTAGCAATGCCCAAGGTTACCGTGTCGCTCTTAAGGCCCAGCCTCAGAACTGGATGCAGGATTACAAGGGTGGTCTGGAGTTGAGCCCTGGGGTTGAGCAGACATTCCAGCTGTTAACACCACTTAGAATTATAGTGACTGTTCTTGGCCTCTGAATTCAGTTGGATCCTTGGACTAGTTTCTGCTATTCTTCAGTCTTCTGATATCCTGTATTTATAATTGGTTTCACGAACCCAAATGTAAGGCATAGTTCTGGAGTCCGGCAGCCCTGGATTGAATCCTGACCCTGTCACTCATGAACTGGGTGACTTCACTTTGAGTCACTACTGTAAGTTACAAGCCACTTAATTTCTGGATGCCTCCTGTTCCTTCATCTGTAAAACAGAGATGACAGTACTTACGATATGGGTTTTTGGTGAGGATTAAATGAGATAAGACATGCCAAGTGCTTGCATAGCACCTGTCATATAGCAAGTGCCAGTAGTGGTGGTGAGAATGATTATGGTGAACTGTGTTTTCACCTGGGTCAGGTCAGGAGGCCTAGGTCTGGGTCTCTGCCTTTCTCTGACACTGTCACCCTGTGTCAGACTCAGGATGTTTGGAATCAGAACCCCAGTGCCTTGAGATGCGAGGATTTCCCTGAAAACCTTCTCTTCTGCGGCTCTGCTTCTTGGTCCCAGAGAGCCCTCTAGTGGCTGACCCATGAAGGTGCAGGCTCAGGAGGACAAAGGGAAGGAGGGGACAGGTGGGGACAGAGGTGGGCTGGGTGGAGAGAGGCTCCCCATCCAGGAAAAGAGCATGTGGTATTTTAGGGAGATGCCAAGGCTGGTGTCAGACCTGAATGTGGTGTCACTGCTCTGAAGTTCTACCTGTGGAACTTCACACAAACCCCTTCTCTGCAGGCCTCAGGGTGAGGAACATTGAGAACAAAGATGGACTAGATCCGTGTTTCCCAGAGATGATTTAGAGGGCCTTAGACAGTCATTGTGAAAACCAGAATGTTTATGTATCTTCATGTGCGCTACAAAAAATAGGAATTTTCAGATCTTTTATGGATATTATCCTTTTAAGGTGAATAAAAACATTTTTTAAAATCTAAGTACAGTAAAAACAATTTAGTAAATAATAGTACAGGTGTTATTCTATCAGGACAAAAATCATAAAAGTGTTAAGCAAAGCAACAGAAATTTGGGCGACACTGGACTAGGTTATTTGTGATTTCCCACACAGTTCTGATAAGTTAATCCTATTTGTATACTACCCAGTATTGTTCCCTAGCATGATGGTCACCAGTTATTGTTTATGCTGCTATAAGCTCTTTGAATGTATCCCTGAGAATAGGGATATTATTTACTCTTCATTTTACTGAACAGTGAGAGGCCCGGTCATACCTGCCTGAGACCACGTTAGTGTGTGGCACGGCAGGTTTGGAACCGAGCCCATCGGACCCCAGAGCCACGGTCTGCTGTGGTGCCTCCCGTGGACGTGCCTTCTCTGCCCACCTGCACTGGGGGCCTGTCGGCAGGGACTGGACTGTCCAGTCTTGGTGTTGTACCCTCAAGGCCCGCACGGACCAGGTTGCCTGGTGACATTCACGTCCAGCTGGGCTTCGGGGCGAGCTGTGGAGCAGCCCCAAAGGCTGACTCTGGGCATCAGGAGGCTGGCCTCCCAAACCTGCGATATTGTCCCCTCTCCCTGACCGGTGCGATGTGTGGCCAAGGGTGCTGGCCGGGGCGGGGGGCGGTCAGCAGTCCTGAAGTCTTGTCCAGGGCCTTTCATTCACCTACTGCTTAGCAGACTTGTCCACTAACTATGCACAGTTGTATCAGAACCTGAGGCCTTTTTTCCAAATAGTGTCCTGGGCCCTTCTCCCAGAGGTTCTGATTTTGTATGTGTGGGCCTCAGAGATCTGTATTTTAGCCATTTTGCAAGGTTTGAGAATCATGGTGCTTAATGACCTCTGGGGCCCCTTCCAGCCCCCAAATCCCACGAACCTCAGCTTGGAAGGGCCTGTAGACCCTTGTGACCTTCCCCTGACCAAACAGCCTAAGTGACACGGAAAATAACAGTAAAAAAGATATTTTATTGTTAAAAAAAAAAAACAACAACCACAAATAACCAGTAAAACCAGGCATCCCGTCACTCACGCTCACAGTCGCCCGCACAGCCGTGAACCATGCACACAAACACCCTGTCACCCACACAGCTCCCTCTTGCTGGAGGCAGCAGCCCTATGGGTAAGAGTGGCTATTGCTCTTCCTTTAGACTTTCATCTCCAGAAGCAAGACACATGAAAAGGCAGTGGACCGGAGACAGGGATTGGCAGGTGAGGGAGTGGCAAGGCCACCAGAAGTCTCTGGTCCCTACCACTCCGGGCTACATATGTTCTGCACATGTGTACACACGTACTGTACATGAGCACCCACGTGTGCAGACACATGCCCACAATGACCCTCCATGCATAGGGTTGAGTCGCTGCAGGTAACACTTGGATTGGCAGGCCTCTGAAACAGAGGGGCAGGAAAGGATACTCCTGATGTCCGGCTCCCTGCTTCCACCCTTCCCTGCATAGGAGTTCCGACTTCCTTGTGTCTATGGAAGAAAAATCCCTTTGGGGCAACTCATCCAGACAGCAAGGTTGAAAAGTGCCTAAGAATTTTTTTAAAAATGAAGAATGATGTCCTTCTTGCCTTTGGCCCAAAGTGCTTGCGAAACTTGGGCTGACGAACCCAGAGTTCCATGAGGTCTGAATTCTTTAACAAAGACGGTTCAGGGGCTGCACAGATCCTGGCAGGCCCTGGCTAGTAGAAAGTCAGGCTTTAAGTCAGACTTAAAGAGGAGGCTCAAGGTGTTTGGAATTAGATTAGAGGAGTGGGACCTCCAGGAGACTGAGGCCAAGTGATGCCCCTTGGGAACCCTTGTTGCCATAGTTCACTGTCTTATGCCTGATGCCTAGCTCGGTGCCTGACATGGAGCAGACTCTGCAGCGAGGCAGGCAGGGCGTACAAGTGACATGTGGTAGCTGCTCCCCTGCTGCTCACCTCTCAGCCCCTAGGAGGACACCCTGTTGCCCTGAAGGGTCGGTGACCTTGGACCGTGTCTCTCAGCAGCTGTGGTGCTTGCCTGTGAGGCATGATCCTACCTCGGCCTGCAGCGTGTGCAGCAACGGGCAGGTCTAAGAATGTGCCCGACAGGCCCGTTCAGGCCCTGACTCCCTAGGAATTGTCAGGGAGACGCACACTGCCTCTTACCCATCCCAGGAGTCAGTTTTTCCTGGGTTTCCAGGGTAACGGCTCTGTGCACACCCTTCCTGCTGGGGGCCCTAGTGCTGTTTCTGGAGCTCTACCCTCAGCTTCCCTCCATCCTCAGGGACTAGCTGGGGGTCTGGAAGAGCACATTTCAAGATGTGGCAACCCGGACTGGGTATGGGGGCTTCCCTCCCACTTTCCCAGCCACGCTCAACTCGCTCCCCGCCAGACAGGGGAAGGCGCCAAGTCCTCGGCCTCCCCCTTGCCTCCGTCTGAGGGCAGCTAGAACATGACCTCCTCACAGCTCCCATAATCACTCTCCACCATGTCAGAGCCCTCATAGTTGGGGGGAGCCTGGGGCTGGCCCCGGCCCGTGGGACGCCCGCCCCCTACCTCGCAGTCGGCGTAAGAGGGCCCGGCCCGGCTGAGGCGCATGCTCACCCCCTTGTAGCCCCCTTCTGCCAGGCAGGGCCCTGGCCCTCCCCCTCCCTGCTGGAACTGCGAGTGGTAGTAGCTGATAGCTGTGTACTCGTTGAGACAGGGGGCCAGCAGGTGCTCCCGGGGACTGGGGGGCCGTCGGGGGATCAGATCTTCCAGGTTCTGGTTGCTGTAACGGGGTGGAAGGGGTGCTCGCTTGTTCTCCATCTCCAGTGGGAAGGGGAAGCCCCCGTAGAGGCCAGTGGGGTCCGGCATCACAGCTGGGTTCCGGTGGCAGCGAGGCGATGGCAGCAGAGGGCCGGGGGTCCCTTCGGAGCGGGGGTATTCCCAGCGTTCCTTCCTGGAGTAAGTTGGGGGCCAGACTGTGGCTCCACCTGGGTACACTGAAAGGGAACAGCAAGATAGGGTGAGCTCTGAGTTTCCCTGGTGAAAGCTCCAACTGGCCTTAGAGCTGCTCTACATGACTTAGCATGTGGTACAGATGGGCCGAGGAGTCGGTGGGTATGTGGCCCGTCTGTGTGTTGTCTCTGGCAGCTTAGATTAATATGTAGAATCCAATGGGGTCAAGTTCAAAGCCAGAGGTTTAACTCAAAGCCAGCCCATCTTGTAAATTTGTGCCACTGATCCAAGGGTCAGTGGATAAGGGAAGAATCTGAATGGCTCCACGCATCCCACCCCCATTCCTGGAGACAGCAGCTCTATCCCAAGTCCTACTGGTGGGTTTTGTCTCCTTAATTGAAGGAAACAAACACATATTTTGGACTAGGAGGTGTGATGGCATCTATCACAGAGGGTGATTAAATGAGATGTGGCTTCGAAGGTTGGAGATCAGGCATCCTTGGTCCTACCTCTGTCCCTGCTACTGAATAGTTGGGTAAGTTAGAATAAGTCACTGTGGCTTTATGGGTCCCAATTATGGGACCCAATTTGCAGAAAGGGCAAATACTTGTTTTAACTATTACTGAATAAGCCAGAAAATATAAAGTGCTTTACAAATTCACCTCATTTTGAGCCAAAGATGAGAGGGGGTGAAGGTCCCTCCTCTGGGTCAGCCAGGTCTGGCCCAAGGCTACTGTACCTCTAGACTGGGCAGCCAGAAGCTTGGAGGACTGCCTCTCTTTCCCTTTCCAGAAAAGCATAAATATACAGAAGCCCCCTTTTCACTTCAGGGATCCTACCCACCCCATCCAGGGTCTACAGGTTTCTGCCATGGACATCAATCCTGTGGAATGTCTTGGAAGTTAGAGGAGTAGATCATGGTACAGCGGAATGAGGCACAGACTCTGAGTCCAGAGACCTGGGATCTGGTGCAGCCCACTAGTGCACTGTGACCTTGACCACGTCCCTTCATGGACTGGATGGTGGCTCAGATAATGGAGTGTTTCAGTCTATTACCCTGTTCCATCAATCCCAGAGGCTAAAGGCCTGTGGGCTGTACTGACCCATCTCCTCGCCTGACCAGGTCCTCTTAATGATGGCCTCATTGTCAGAGTGGGAAGAGATCACCACCGGCGGGAGTCTGGGAGGCACGCTGCAGACCACTGGCCGTTGCTTAGAGCTGGGTCCAAAAGTGACGAGTTCATTTGGACCTGAGGTCTTGCTGGGCTCCACTTGGTTCAGGTTGTTGCAGGTGCTTGTGCTCAGGGGGTTGAGCTCAATGGCAGGTGTGGCTTGGGTGTCAACACCAACACTCCTGGCCAGGAGGTCTGGGTCCTCCATGGCCACGGGCTTGTGGGACTTGCAACGGCGGCAGTAGAAGAGAAGCCCAGTAGAGATTATGACAATGACCAGTAGGACCACTATGATGATCAGAATCTCCTGCTGTCCCCAGTCGCCCCTTTTGATCTCAGGGGTGACAAGACAGTGTCCTTCTGAGCAGCCCCTTGATTCCATTTCACACCTGCAGACACAGAGAAGTAGTCAGGGGACTGAGTCACTATACTGCCCTTTCCATGTCCCCTCTTAAAAGATGTATGGGATAAAAACCCCTGCACTCAAGCCTGCCTCTCCAATTTCCCACCAAAAAAAAAAAAAAAAAGTAATTATCACACGTATCAACACATCAACTTCAGTTTCACATCATCCTCTACCAGTGAGGTATGAGACTCAGCAATACCCTTGTTCGTGACCATTTGAATCTAGGCTCTGGGCAAGTCCATTATGTTCCACCCGTGAGATCTAGGCATTGGATACACTGCCTACCACTGAGGTCAAATTTCCAATCATATACTGTGGTAGAGGCAGCCAGCAACCTAGCTGTCCTTCAGGTCAGGGTCCCAGATACAAGTCAGCAGTCACCCAGCAATGGTAACCAGACGCCAGTGTTCCCTCTGTCCCTCACCAGGAGGTCGCAGGAACCCAGCATGGCTCCACACAGACCTTACACGGGACAACTTGCTCAGAGAGAACCCCTAGAACCATATGACCTCTCAGGTCACCTTCAGCTTGGCTTTCATTGGTGTGAGGCTCCTAGGAGACTTCTATAGTCAGCTTTACCTACTTTTTTTTTTTTTAATAGATCTTTATTGGAGTATAATTGCTTCACAGTACTGTGTTAGTTTCTGTGGCACAACAAAGCGAATCAGACATGCTTATACATGTCCCCATATCCTCTCCCTCTTGAGCCTCCTTCCCCTCGCCCCTATCCCACCCCTCTAGGTCATCGCAAAGCACCTAGCCGATCTCCCTGTGCTATGCGGCTGCTTCCCACCAGCCAGCTATTTTACATTCGCTAGTGTATATATGTCGATGATACTCTCATTTCGCCCCAGCTTCGCCCTCCCACCGCATGTCTTCAAGTCCATTTTCTATGTCTACCTCTTTGTTCCTGCCCTGCAACTAGGTTCATCAGTACCATTTTTTTTTTTTTTTTTTTAGATTCCATATATATGCGTTAGCACACTTTTGAGGGACATTGGGAAAGGCTCCCTCCATCCCACGTGAGTCCCAGTGCCTGAAATTTCACCACCAACAGTTTGTCCTTTGGGTTACACGTTGGCCTCCCCAAATTCTCTTTTAAGATGCAAACACCGCTTTCAGCCAGGAAGTGTCCCCCAACACAATGGTCCCCAACCTTTTAGGCACCAGGGACCGGTTTCACGGAAGACAGTTTTTCCATGGGCCGGTGTGGGGAGGGGATGGTTCAGGCGGTAATGCGAGCGATGGGGAGCGATGGGGAGCAGCAGATGAAGCTTCGCTCCCTCACTCGCCACTCTCCTCCTGCTGTGCGGCCAGGTTCCCAACAGGCCTCGGACCGGTCCTTGGCCGAGTGCTGGGGACCCCTGCCCTAACACATCTGCTGGATGGAGAGAATCCCCTGCTGCAGAGTGAGGCGCACGGTGGGGCTGGAAATGCCAGGTGCTGAGAGAAAGGACTTGGATCTTAAACACACGGGGGAGCCTCGGACAAGCCCTTTCCTTCTCTGGGCCTCAGTTTCATCTGTAAATTGGGTGGATGGACTATATCATTGGATCTCTTATGCACCCACTGACAGCAAGGGGGTACCTTGTTGTTATAAGTAGAATCCTTGGAGAATCTCCTTCCTTGGAGATTACAGTTTAGTTGGTCCAGGAATCTATTTTTCACAAGTCCCCCTCATGATTTGTAAAGGTTTCCAAGTTGGGGAGCCATAAAACCAGAGAGTTGCCAAAGCCTCTTTACATCTAGGATTCTAGGGATGATTCTCCTTCCCTTACAACCCCGCAGGCCAGCATAATACGAGGCACAGGTAGCTAGTGGTGGGGTTTGAGGCCCACAGCAGTGCCTGAATCAAGTGGAATCATTACCCCCAGGACGCTTTCTGGAAAGTCACGGTCCAGAGCAAGAGAATAAGAACTTTAGCTACTTTCAGACTTCAGCAAAGATCAGAGCTGCCCGAAGATCTGCAGATTCCTTGGCCCCAGCCTAGTGAGTCCAATTCAGTAGGTTCAGAATAGGGCTTGGGAAATCTGTCTTTTTAACGAGCACCTCCCCTCCCAGAGTGTTCTGATGCAGGTGGTGGGAGGGAGAAGCCTTGACACGTGGAAAAGGCCAAGAAGCCAGGTAACCAGAGCACTCAGCACCTGGCTGCCCATTGGCCTCTCTAGGGGTCAGAGGTCATCCCCCAGTGGTGCCACACTGAGGGAGAGGAACCAATGGCAGGGGACCTCTCCTGTGCTTACCTGTCTCCCATGTAGGGGTGAGGGCAGATACAGGGGGCTCCTTCGGGGGAAGAGATGCAAGTTCCACCTTCCAGGCAGGGCATCGAAGTGCAGTTCTCCTTCCTTTGTTCACAGTGCCTCCCGGAGAACTGTGAGGGGCACGTGCAGACATAGCCTGGGGAGAAGGGCAGGGCCATGAGAGAGCACTCTGGTCCAGTGGCCCCAGGGGACAGGTTCTCGTGTGTTTGCAGATCCCAGTGTTCACACGTAGTTATTGAGTGCCTCTCTCTGCCACATGCACTGTGGTAGGCACTGGTGCCCTGCTGGACAAGAAGGTTGGATCCCTGCCCTCAAACAACTTACAGACTACAGAGAATAGGCATCTAAAGGATAATAATGAGTACCGTCATCCTAGACAACACTATTTATTGTAATCGTTATTCTAAGAATCTTCATGTATTAGCTCATTTGATCCTCCCGACAGCCCTGAGATTGGTTACTGTTATTATCCTCATCAGGGACAGGTACAAGTTGATGGCAGGTCAGGGAATGAGGCTCGGGAAATGCATGCCATTTGCTCAGGGTCACACAGCAAGCAAATGGCAATTTGGGGGTTCAAACTGAGATAGTTATAGATAATATCAGTATATTAGTAATTATCATAAAAATTAGTTTTATTGAAGGGAAGCATTGGGGAAAGGAGTTAGCCTAAACTAGGCACCAGGGGAGGTTTCCTGGAGGAGGTGATATTTTAGTTGAGACCTGAAGGTTGAGTAAAAATTAGCCAGGCAAAAAGATAAAGGGGCAAAGAGGAAGATGTTTCAGGCAGAGGAGAACGTGTGCAAAGGTTTGGAGGAGAGGGTGTAGCATGTCACCAGGGTGGACCAGCAGGTGGGAGGGGCCAGGGCATAGGACCCACAGGCAGGAATTAGGAATTGGAACTCCATCTGAACGGCATCTGAACGGCAAGGGGAAGCCACTGCAAGATTCCAAGCAGGAAAGCGATGTGCTCATATCTACATTGTTTAAAGATCTCTCTGGTGCCCTGCTGGAAGATGCTAGTGGAGGGAGAGAAGCAGGAGAGCAGGGAGGTGGCTGGTGCAGAAGAAAAGAAGAGAGGTGATGGGGACTGGGGTCAGACCAATGGCGGTGGGGATGCAGAAGTGATGGACTCCTTGGGTATCTTAGGTAGAAATGACAGTATTATTTGTCAGGTAAAGATTAGAAAATGGGAGAATGCCAAGTGTTGACAGAGATGCAGGGGCCTAGGAATCTCACGCACTTGCTGGTGGAAGTACAGACTGCTGCGGCCATGCTGGACAGCAGTCTGACCCGATTTAGTCAAAGTAACTATTTGCATACTCTGAGTATGTGAATTCCGTCTCTGGGTGGTGCGTATGTATGTGTGTATGTGTGAAAAGTTCTCACACAGGTTTGTAACATGATGTGGGAGGATGTTTGGTGCAGCATTGTTGATGGAGGTGGGAAGCCCATTGCTGGGAGAGTCCAGAGGGGAAAGGTGAGCGCGTGCACGCCTTGGAGTATTGAGCCGCAATTAAAAGCAATGAATAAGAATTACTCGTGGCAGCGTGGATGGAAAACTGTAAAACATGATATACCAGTTATATAAGTTAGAAATTCAAGCATGTGAAAAACAGTTCTTACATTTTGAAAGAACTCATTTTAAAACTTTAAATGTTTGCCTATGGGTTTGAGGAAGGGAGAAGGCAGTGGAGTATAAAGGGCAATAAGAAAGAGAAACTGGGCTTCCCTGGTGGCGCAGTGGTTAAGAGTCCGCCTGCCAATGCAGGCGACACGGGTTAGAATCCTGGTCCCGGAGGATCCCGCATGCCGCGGAGCAACTAAGCCCATTTGCCACAATTACTGGAGCCTGCGTTCTAGAGCCCATGAGCCACAACTACTGAGACCTGCACGCCTAGACCCTCTGCTCCGCAACAGGAGAAGCCACCGCAATGAGAAGCCCGCGCACTGCAACGAGGAGTAGCCCCCGCTTGTCACAACTAGAGAAAGCCCGCACACAGCAACGAAGACCCAACGCAGCCAAAAATAAATTTTAAAAAAAAGAGAGGGAGAGAGAAACTTAGCGCGCACCAATGATGACACTGAGATGTGTGATGACTTCAGCCTTCTACATCAGAGGTCCGCATTCGTACCCTTCCCCCATCCAAAAAAAAAAGGAGAAAGAAAGATAGTTCTTGTTGAGGGAGAAAGAAGACTACTGGCCTCCCCTGGTGTAAACCTAGCAGATCCCTACTCGTTACTCACCAGACAGTAAGGGGAAGAGGGGGATATTTCCACTGAGATCTGCACCCTGAGCACGCCTCTCGCTTAACAGCCCTGTGACCTTGGGTGCGTTCCTTTACCTCTCTGGGTATCCCTTACGTAGCCCAGTGGCTTCCTGAGCAGTAAAATGGAGCTTTAATGGCTCTCTTCTCCGCCCTCCACCCCCACTCCCTCCCTCATAGGACTGTGGTGGAGGAATCGGCTTGGTAAACTCTATGGTGATACACGATTGCTAGTTCAACCTGGCAGGGTCCTCTGCAGAGCCTCCTGGGATAAGCCTCAGGGTCAGCCCTAGCCTTACCTGCCCCGCGGGTCTGTGAGCACTTTCCACCGTTGAGACACGGGTTCTGGCTGCACTGGTCACTGTGGAGGCAACACTGGGTGAGGGCCCGCCTCTCCAGCATGCCCGCCACCTTCTTGCCATGGGCCAGCAGCTCCAGCGCCTCTCCGTTGATCATGACAGCATCCAGGCAGCCTTCGAAGCCCTGGGAGACATTTGGGAAAGAATGCAAGAGGACGAGGCCACCCAGAAAGAGGTCCCTTTCAGGCCTCAGACTCCAGCAGTTCTCTGGGAGCGCAAGGGAGGCGTTGGCTGCACTGTCAACCGACAGGTGAACGGAAGTATCTGTCTCCTCCACCAGAACAGAGTGCCACTCTTGGTCATTCACACGAGACTGGGAGGAAAGATTTCTGTAGAAGCCACCTGGGCAATGGTATTCCAGCTGGAGCACTCCATCGACCAGCTGTAAAGAAAATCCAAATGGCCATCAGCAAAGCCAAGAAGTACTTAAAAAATCCCTTCTCAGAAGCTGCCAGTGCAAAGAATGTTAGTTTATTTTCACAGAGAGGAGGGGTAGTGTTTGGTGATTTTCAAGGCTGTTTTAGACATTGTATTTGTAAAGTATAGAAACCCTCAAAGTGCTCTTCTATGGTCTCGTTTGGCCCTCGCCGCTCTCCATGGGATGGCCTGGGCAGGGATGATATCTCCATTTCAGAGATGAGGAAACTGAGGCCCAGAGATGCCTTGCTGATCAAGACCCTGTCTTTTGGATTCTTCTTCACAGGCCTCTCCAGTATTCTATACTCCTCAGCCTTCAGGGATACCAAAAACCTCCCTCTCACCCCCACTCCCTTACTCAACAGTTCAACAGTTCTTGAAGTGGGTCTCTAAGATGATTTCAGGGCATCTACAAGGTGAAACTATTTTCATAGTAATCCAAGACATTATTTGCCTCTTCTACTCTGATTCTGTTACAAAATATACAGTGGTGATCTCTAGACATGCGCTATCACAACAGATAAAGGCAGAAGTAGGTACGAGCCAGCTAGCTTCTATTAAGCCAGATGTAAGAGAAATTTGCAAAAATGTAAAACAATACCACTCTTTTTTTAATTATGGAAAATGGAACAATTTTTCTTAAAAATATGGTACTTATGTTAACATGTAATGGGTTTCTTGTTATTTTAAAACTTCTCAGTTTTAATTTCTAATAATGAAAATGCCAATAGCTGTTACCCACATAAACAAAACTTCCCTATGATCCTCGATTATTTTTAAGAGTATAAAAAGTCCCAAAATCAAAAAGTCTGAGAATCACTGGGTTAGAACATTTTAGTTCCCTTCACCCTCGAGAAGTGGGACTACTTGTGGCCAAATAGTTTTCCTGTCACTCTGGGTTAGGTAGCGCTTTCTCTGGGTGAAATGTGAAGATCTAACCCAGTGTTTTCCAGAAGTTGGGCATTTGTACACCATCTTCCTGATTTTTGCCCTGGTTGAATTCTACCTATACCTTTATTTCCTTAAAAAGAAAACAGTATTATTACAGTAAATAGAAAACCAATATAACCTGCCATTAAGAAAAGACAATGACAAATATAAGTACAACTTATACAAAACATTGTCATTAAATCACTCCTTTCACTTACCTAGGACCACAGATCTGTTGATCCCTCCATCTTTTCACTGTCTCTCCCCTCTGTAATGTCCTCATTCCTCTCCTTACCAATCTTAAATTCCATAGCCAAACTCCTGTCCCTCTTTTACTTGGTAGAACTCACTTGGCTAATACACAAATCCGGTAAAATCCAACTCTCCCTCTATATATAAGTATCATGGAGCTGAACATGGCTGGAGAAAAACACACAGCTTTTGCTTATTGGTCTCCCTTTAATTTCATGACCATGAGTCTCAAATGAGCCCTTCATGCTACCCAACAATCGTACTATCTTGCTTAGTTCCCTCACTCTCTCAGATGACTATTTTCACAACTTCTCTCTCCTCAGACCCTTAACGTCTCTCTCCCCATCCTCGCTCTCAGCAATCAGATGGAAACTTCCAGGCACCCTCACCATCGTATCTGTCCACGTTGTCCAAAGCCAATCTCTCCATTCATGCACTAGATCCCACCCCACCCCCCTTACCTCCTGAAGGACAAGATGCCACTGACTTTCCTTTCTCCTTCTTACATCTTTGTTCACTCTCTACTGGATCATCCCAGTCATCATATAAACATGCTGTTATTGTTCTAATCTTTAAAAAAAAAAAGTTTTCTTGAACGCACTTTTCCTGCCAGATAGCACTTTGTTTCTTTGCTTTCCCTTTGCAGCAAAATTCTACCCCCACCCACCATGTAACTGAAGCCACTGGTGTCAGGGCACTCAGCATCCTTTGTGTTGCCAAATTCAATGGTTGATATCACTTCCCATCTTACTTGACCTCTCAGCAGCATATTATGCAGCTGATCACTGCTTCCTTCTTGATACACATCCCTCATTTGGCTTCCCAGATACAATACTCTCTTGGTTTTTCTCCAACATCATTGGTTGTATCTTTTCATTCTCCTTTATTGGATCCTCCTCTTCCCCAACCTCTCAGTGTTGGAGTATGTCAGGGGTAAATCCTTAGTCTACTCTCTTTTCACTCTACACTCTTTGGTGATCTCCCCAGTCTCATGGCTTTGAATACTATGTATATGTGGAAGAATCCCAGATCTTCATCTCCACCCAGACCTTTCTCGCTAGATTTTGTTTGTCCAGCTCCACTAGTAGGTCTAATAGTCATCTCAAGCTCATATGTCCAAAACGGAACTTCTGGTCATCCCCCTTCCCCAACCTACTCCACCTGTATCCTTGCCCGCATCTGTTGGCAGCAACTCCATTCCTTCAGGTTGCTCAGGTCAACATCTTACTCCTTGCTTTCTCTCGCAGCCCTTATTCAGTTCATCAGGAAGTCCTGTTGACCTTACCTTCAAAATCTCTCCAGAATCTGAACTCTTTTTCCCAGTTCCACTGTCATTCCCCTGATCTAAACTGCCATCAGCTCTCACCAGAATTACTGCCTTTTGGCTGGGTCTTTCCACTTCCATCTTTGTTCCTCTAAAATCTATTCTCAACACAGTAGCCACAAGGACCGTTTTTGCATATGTCACACCATGTTAATTCTCTGCTCAAAACCTTCTAATGCCCCCCACTTTGCTCAGAATAAAACTCAAAGTCCTTAAATAGCCTATGAGACCTTTATAGATATGACCCCATCCTATTACATCTCTGACCTCAACTCCTGCTACTACTGTCCCCTTGCTCACTTCACTCAAGCCATATTGACGCCTGAGCTGTTCCTTAAACATGCCAAGCAATCTCCTGCCAATAACTATACCCTCTACCTAGAATGCTGTTCCCCCAGAAGTCTACATGGCTAACTACCTCACCCCCTTCAAATTATCGTTCAATTATCACCTCAATGAAGCCTTCCCTAACCACCTTATTTAAAATTGCTACTTCCCACAAAAGGGCAGAATGCAAGCATCATCTCCTCCACTCTGGCTTGGGAGACAACATAGCAGTTAGAGGCTCATCTTCATTGAGGGAGAAAAGCAGAATGTACAGAATGTACCAGGCACCTTCAAGATGGTGGAGGAGTAAGATGTGGAGACCACCTTCCTCCCCACAAATACATTAAAACTACATCTACATGTGGAACAACTCCTACAGAACACCTACTGAACACTGGCCGAAGACCTCAGACTTCCCAAAAGCTTTGCTTTTGCCTTTGTCCTAGGGTTCTGTCTGTCTGGGTTTTTTTGTTTGTTTTGTTTTTTATAGTATAGCTTTTAGGGCTTGTTATCATTGGTGGATTTGTTTTTTGGTTGGTTGCTCTCTTTCTTTCTTTACTTTTAAAGTTTTTTATTTTTAATAATTTTTTTATTTTAATAACTTTATTTTATTACTTTTTCTTTCTTTCTTTTGAATGTAGAAGCATTTAGGAGAATCCAGCTATATTTTATTAAGCCAGACATGAAAGAGATTTGCAAAGATGTAAAACAATGCCATTATCAGTAATTTTTAAAATACTGCTTTTCAAAAATTATGTTATTTATGTGAACATGAATTGGGCTTATTACTCATTTCTAAATGGATTAATAACAGCTATTTTAAGTGTTTCATGGTTTTAATTTCTAACAG
Organism: Delphinapterus leucas; assembly: GCF_059928025.1. Classification (NCBI taxonomy): domain Eukaryota; kingdom Metazoa; phylum Chordata; class Mammalia; order Artiodactyla; family Monodontidae; genus Delphinapterus; species Delphinapterus leucas. The sequence goes on from NC_143131.1 coordinate 128,815,275, forward strand.
GGTAAACATCACTAGATATAACTCACATTAACAAAAGCTC